>NC_050460.1:58582612-58882612 GCF_903995425.1 Onychomys torridus | reverse complement strand
TTTGTTTTACGTGTATTTTCACTTCCAAACTTTGAAAAGAAAATGTAAGATTCCTTCCTGTGTGCTGTTGGCTTCCTGGTTGTACAGTCTGAATGAGAAGCTGGCGTCAGCTGAACGGCAGTTTGACTGGCCAGTGGCCCCAGGAAACAAGCCTGAAGTCGTTACTGCTTATCCTGTGATGGAATTCTGATTTCCTTGTTTCCAGCTAGTTTGGAAAGCAGCACACACCAAGGCAAAGGATCATGGTGTTTTCCAGGCCTCAGGCAGGTTCCAGAGAGGGCTGGGTGTGGTGCCTGTGAGGACCTGCTGGTGGCAACCTTGACAGGATTTGCTCACTTTCTCTCTTGTTTGTTTACTTATTCTTCCTGGCAGTTGAACCAAATAACTGCTACTGACAGAAAATTTTAATTCTTGGGGATTATATTCTTCATGACGGCAGTTGGAGGAAGAATCCTAACTTCCTTAAGCACACGCCAATCCCCTTGGAGGCTCCAGTATTTAAAGAACTGTTGGTATCTAGTGTTTTAGTCACTATTGCTGTCAAGATTAATTTTGTCCTGACTAGGTCATTGTTGCTGTTGTTTCTTCTTATTTAAGAGATTAACAGTAAATCAAATCTCACGGGCTGTGTTGTGAAAAGAAAGATTCCCATGCTGCTTCCTTAAATCACTTAACACTGCCTCTCCCAGTCCCTATTCTTACAGGTCCATGAGCATCTACCTCCTCCCTCTCATGTGCACCCCCCCTCTGTGTTTGTCTCTTGAGTATAGGTGCTCCGTGAGTGTGTGCCTCGGTCATTAGAATGCTTAGCTCTACCTCCTATTCCTCCCGAGACAATGACTCTGTGTCTGGGGCTCCGTCTGTTCTTGCTTTCCCATCTTTACGTTTCCCATCAGCAGTGATTTGAAACAATTGCTGGCTTACCTCCATTGCTGGGAATTGTCACACACATAGGAAAGTGCACAGGCTTTAGCTTGCAGTTCAGTGAAGTGCTGCAAAGCAAACTTCTCTATTTACTTCCACTCAGGCCAAGTCCTGACCCCCAAAACCTCCAATAAGCTGTTGCTGGCCCTGCCAGGGTACACCAGACCCTGATCTTGGCCTATAGCTTCACCTCTCTGGGTTTTGTTTTGGTGGTTGTTTGCACAGGGGTGTGTGTGTGTGTGTGTGTGTGTGTGTGTGTGTGTGTGTGTGTCTGCTTGTACAGAGATAGATATCAGCTGTCTTCCTTAATCACTTCCACCTTATGTTTTGAGGCAGAGTCTCTCCCTGAACGTGAAGCTTGCCTATTCAGCTAGAGTGGACCCAGGGGTCCTTCTGTCTCCTCTCCAGTGCTGGGATTGAAGGTAGCATTGTGCCTGGTTCTTTATATATGTTCTTGGTGATCAAACTTAAGTCCTCATGTTTGCACAGGAAGCATTTTAGCATGAGTCATCTTTATAGTCCCATCCTTGTCTGTTTTTTTTTAACTTTTCTATAAAATTTATTTATTTAGAGTAGTTTTATTTTCACTGAAAAATCAAACAGAATGTCCAGAGAATCCCTGTCTTAGGTTCTTTTCCTGTTGCTGTGACCAAATACCTGACAAGAATCAACTTAAAGAGGGAAAGGTTTATTTTGGTTTATTGTTTAAGAGGGTACAGTCCATCTTGATTGATAGGTGTAAATGGAGATGGAGTTTTCTGTCCTGACTGCCCATCCCATATAAACACACAGAAGCTTATATTGAATAGCTCAGGCTTATCACTAACTAGCTCTTACATTTAAATTAACCCATTTCTATTAATCTGTATATTGCCTCATGGTCCAGGGCTTTACTGGTCCTCTGGCAGCTTGCTTCTTGGGCAACTGGCTTGCATATCTCTCGACCCCACCCCTCCTCATCTGAGTCCTCAGTTTGATTGTTCCACCTAACCTTATCCTGCCTGGCTCTTGGTCAGCAGCTTCTTTATTAAACCAATCAGAGCATAATTTACACAGTGTACAGGAGGATCACCCCACAGCAGATAGGGAGGTGACTGGTTACACGGCATCCCCAAAAGGAAGAAGGGAAATAACAAGAATGGGGCTGGGCTGTGAAACCTGCTTCCAGTGACTCACTTCCTCCAGTAAGACTCCACTTCCTAAAAGTGCCACAATCTTCCAACCAGCGCTTCCAGCTGTGGACCAAGTGTTCAAACTTTACATTAGCCTATAGGAGACATTTCACATTCAAAATATAACTGTCTCTATATACCCCCTGTACCTAACACATGGAGTCTCCTTCACTGTCTACATTCCACCAGAAGGTACTAGATGTCATATTATGATATACATTGTAATATATCATGTATAGTAATCATATGTATCATGGTATTATAGTCTGTATCTCTCTATCTATACCCCCCCCCCACTTCCCAGTTCATTATTCCTTCCCTCCCCCATTGCAGGCCATAGAAACTAGTTTCCCTTCCCAGACTCATTTTCCCTGGCCTTTAGAGACCATAGATACATTTTCTGATGTATTTTCATCCTCTGAAGGTCATGAGTCAGGGGAATCCTAACCTATTCCTTGAAGTAAAGAAGACTGAATCACTGGAGCAGAGGGCCTTGCTGGATTCTTGCTAAACTACTCGAAGCCATGTCTATGCTAGGAAGGCTCCAGAAAACCTCAAGATAGAGTTGGGAATGTATGAAGGATTCTAGCAGTGGTTTCTGGAGAGGGTGAGGGAGCAGTAGAGCATCCCTTATTAACTGCATCTCTGCATGTAGCCCCTAATAAACCAGTTATGTAATTAAGTCTTCCCTGTGTTCTGTGTGCCTTCCAAGCACACAGTCACAACAGAGGATGAAGTCTTGGGAAATTGGGCAAAACAACTTGGAAGCTGAGTCTGGCATCTAAGGGGCCATCTTAGGAACTGAGCCAGGGATCTGTGGTATCTAGTGGTCTGCCCTATAGATTGTGTTAGAACTGAACTAGTAGGCATGACTGATGTGGTCGATTGCTTGCTGGAGAGATCCTCTCTACATTGTGGAGTCAGAAACATGCTCTGATACCTTAATGGGGGGAACTGAAAGAAAGTTGTTTCCTCCTGTTTATTGAAGTTGATGAACTTTACTGACACATCATCACTACCTGCATTTACAGCAGTCCTCTCTTGGTATTAGACACTCTGTAGGCTGGACAATGCATGATGACATGTATCCATCTTTATTGTGTCATGGGGAATAGTTCCACTGCCCTAAAAATCTCTGTTTTTGTTTCTTCTGCTCAATATTGAGGGATGGAGGCAAATCTGTGTTCCTGCTTTTGCAGCAGCTCATTCACACTGCTATATAGCCTTTCTTCACTCATCTTGTTGAGTATGGATATTAAGTTTCTGGTTTGGGCAAGTAGGCCTCACAAAGTAAGTGACAATGAGATAGATATGTTGCTTAAACATGTTTGATAGTGAAGAGCCTACAATTAATAATTACCCTAGTATGACGCGTGTGACCCAGTCCTAGTCAAGTTAGGTCATGATCCCAAGTTAAGGTCCCAAAGGCCAAGAGTATCCTCAGGGGGACAAAGAATGCATTGTGAGTTGTGGACCATGTGTTTGTGGGTAATGCAACCAGGAGGTCAGTGTGTAGCCCTGTGGCTGTGGGAGGAAGGCCACAGTTGGAGGAGGGTGCCTATATGTTTCATTCTTCTTTGGAATCTACCTTCTTCTCTCGGGTTATTTGAGGATGAAATATGTGAGTAAATTTTAAAATAATTTGTATTTTATTAAAAATATCATTTGTAAAATGATAATTTTTATCTTTACCTGTAACTTTGTCTGCTTTTGAAAAGGTGCTGAAGAAGTGTCTGGGAGCTTCTCTTCGGGAATAACTAGCAAGTTGCCCAATAGTTGAGTCTAACAGAGGCTCTGTCCATGGGGTTCCCAATATATGTCCCTGTTTGAGGAGCTCTCATGAGTTAGCCCAGCTTTAGCCTTCTGATCCTTTCCCCAGCAAGTGGGAAGGTCAGTTACAGCTTGGTTACTGCCTACATTTCTTAGATTTCAGCTTGCAAGTCCCAGTTGGCTTCTACTGTGTAAGTAATCTCCTGTCATGAATGCTATAGAAAGCTAACACTCAATTGATTTAAAGTATCCTTAGTATTTGCTAAAGCAATTTCTTCCTAAATCAGGGAACACTATGTGATCAGGCATGTCTGTCTGTGGCCTAAAGTCTGGGCAACAGCACATGGGCATTGGAGCAGTGAGACAACAGTCTGTCTCCCAGGCAGATTTTGTGTTTGTAATAGGCACAAGAGCTGAGGTTTGGACTCAGTGTATTGTTGTTATTGTTATTTTTTAAAATCTTATGTGTATGGTCATTTTGTCTGTATGCAAGTCTATGTACCACTTGTGTGCCCAGGGAGCCCAGAAGAGGGCATCAGACCCCTTGGGACTGGAGTTATAGATGGTTTTGAGCTACCATGTAGGTGCTGGAAACTGAACCTGGGGCACATATTGGGGTCCCCTGGAAGACCAACTAGAGCTCTCAACTGCTGAGCCATATCTCCAGCCCTAGTGTGATTTTTAAGGCTTGGTTGAACTAAAACAAAAGGTAAAACTGTTCAACTTCAACTACCTGGTAGATCAGGAATATATCTAGGCTTTGTACTTGGCAGCCTGTTTTTGTTAGTAGTGTTTATTCAGCATTTGCTCTGATTAGGGGTTATATACACCAACACACAGGTCATCTACCCACACCATGTAGCTCTTGTGGTAGGCACCGTAGATAACTCTTCTCCCACTGGAGGAAGGCTCCAGAGGTTGTGGGTTAAAATATGGGCCCAAGGCCAGCAAGCTGGAGAGCTGGGTTCTCAAAACAGGCCAGCTTCAAGTTCTGGGCATAAGGGTCATTCCGTCCTGTGCTGAGACCAATGTGCTAGCTGTTGGGGAGAATGAGTCAGTGTGCTTTTATTCAGCTCAACAGAGACCAAAAAAAAAAAAAAAAAAAAAAGCAGTGTGCTGTTAAGGGGGCACATTTCCCAAGCTCACTTATCTCCTCACAAGCTGGCTCTGTGGGCCCCTTGCCTTATAAAGGCCTAGGAAATCTTAGGATGACCAAATGTCTAATGGAAAGCTGTGTTGTGTGACTTTTCCTGTGGAGACGTGAACAAACGTCTACTCACTGCAGATAAGGCACTGATGACACACCAAAAAAAAAAAAAAAAAAATACAATACAATTCCAACCAAGTCTAGCCTGGTGAATCATGGGTGAGGGGTTACTTGCAGGAGTCTGGATGACTCCAAGGCAACGATATCACCAACAAGCCCCCGTGAGACCCACTATTCCTAGAGCTCTGTGGGCACTTGTAGACAAATGCAATGGAAGTCTTCTTTCCCTAGCAATAGTCTATTTGCATAGCCCTGGGGACAGGGCTTGCCTCTCTCACAACTCTCAGAGCTTCCTACATTTCCTTAGGTTCCTGGTCTAATAAGCCCCTCCTCCATCCAGGCAGAGTTTGGATTAGAAATAGCCACACGACACAGTGTTTGAATTAGTCTGCTCCTTCTTCTCAGAGACATACAAGCAGGGCATTTATCGTATTTGATCTCATCTCTTGGTGAACAAAGGTAGGTGACTCCACTTCAGTTCTAGTGAAGATCCAAGAGCCTGTCCTATATTTGTTTAGGTTCTCCACTGCATGGGGCCAGCAAAGTCCTGAACTTTGGTGGAGTCATCTTGGCACTGGATGGTCACAGTAATTGGCATATTGTGTTGCCCCTAGTTGATTGGTCCACCAAACTCATCCCCTCCAGACAAGCTGGAGTAAGAAGCCCAGTTAGAACTCACCATCTGGTTATAGATATTGTCCTGTGCCCTGTGTTGTGAGCAAACCGGAGGCAAGCTCCTTACTTCCTTTGATGTACATGTCTCCACTTTTGCACTTTGGCTTTTGAATTTCACATGTCTACTGTGTAAATTTTGTAATTTAGATGTCTTTTAAATTTTTATTAATTATGTACCAATAATTTTTCAGTTGTTTGTTTTTTTGTTTTCATCTGTAACATGCAGTGCATTCATCTGCTGTAAAATCCAGTAGAGTGATCCTGCATCTCTGTTCCACTGTGTGATTGTGTATAATTGTGAGCCTAATAGCCTCTGCCTCGTTAAGTATTAGAGACACCTACTTACCGTTTAAAAGGGGTTTGTTATTTTTTCTTTCCAGGCTAGCAGCTTTAAAGATACTCATTTGTGTATTAACGCATTTCGTCTTTACCATCCTCTTTACCTAAGGAACTGTTGGAGTGTTGTCCTTGAGCAGAAAGGCTGTCATCTTCCATTAGATCAGCTGTGCCTGCCATGCTTGCAAGAGGCCATCTCCATTGTTGCTGGCTGTGGGTGTTCCTTCAGAGATGGAGGAGGTGGAGAGAGTCATTGGGCCTTCACCAGAGAGTCCTGATACTTTGTATGCAGTTGCACATAGCTTCACAGGCTTAAGAGATGGTAGAATATTTAGTCTGGGGGAGATTAACAGGAGACTCTATATCTGTGGTTCTGGGAAACCATCATCCATGCTGGATGGGGACTTTTCAGTAAGGCAGCTTTGGGATCACCCATGCCCTTTGTAAGCAATAAACTTATTGATTCCCCAGGTTGAAATTTGGTAGGATTGTTCTTCCTTGGTCACTGGGACCTTAAAGGAAGGAGTAAATTTGTTAACATCTTCCAAGGGGAGGTATTCTTGTGGGAGGTTGGGTCATGCGGGACTAGGAATATAAGTGCCTTGGGGAGATGCCAATTAAAATGCCATCAGTAACTGGGGTGTTCTTTGGGCTCTGTTTTATCCTCAGCACCTCATGAAAGGGGGCAGTGGGAGAAGATATCATTTCCTTCACCTGTCACTGTCCCCTGGAGAAAAGTTGTCAGGGTCAGTGACAGGATTATCTATTGATTTGAGCTTGTCTTATCCTATTGAGCCCTCTTTGGGCTCAGTTGCACTTGACCCAGGTTCCTAAGATGTGAGACACTGAAGAGTATCAAAGATCAACCTGCAACAGTGGCTCTAAGTTCATTGTCTCTTATTAGTGAAAATTAAAGACAACTCTCCTGTGCATATGCAGAACAGGAGCAAGCTTTATTAAGATTTATAGAAAAGTGAGAAACTGAGGGAAAGTAGTAATTTAAAGAAAAATAAAGGAAACTGAGAGTAAGATGTATTTCTAAGAGAGGGAAAAAGGTTTAACTTCTTGTCTGTGATGTTTGTGGGAATATGGCAGAAACCAGACATAGGCTCAGGTAACTACTGTGAGATTATTTTGCTCTGGGCTATCATGGACCAAGCCAATGGCAGACCCACATAATTTGTGCATGTCCTCCTGGCCCAACCAGGGAGATGATTATGCCCTGTTCATGTGCTGTCTACCTAGTCGGAGATGATTGAAAACCCCTGTCCACTTCTGACTTGTGTTTTTGTTAGTTACTTGCTCATCTTGACTCCTAGCTGTTAGTCAGTGGGCCAGTGTTAACCACACTCTTACCCTGAAGTATCTCAAATGCTGTTAATTACACTAAGCTTTCTTAGTTCTCACATTTATGTGAACGAACAGCTTGCAGCTCTTTCATGGCATAAGATTTATTCTGTCACAATCACCAAGCTCTAGGTACAGTCCTTCTTGATTCATATTTAGCTTTTTATCTAAAGATGATCTGGGGTGGTCCTCTAGGTGGAAGCTTCATGTTAGAAGACATCATTCCTTCTGGTCTAGTCTACTACAGTTAGCTACATTAGAATTGAGGCTGTAAGTAGGGATAGCAATGCCTTACAGCTGTTCCTTTGCCATCATTGGCTCTAAGCCCACCCTGTGTCTAATCTCTCTAGTCTGCTTATCTTATACCTAGCTACATGCCTTCTTATTCTTCTTACTGTTTCATGCTTTGCTTTTAAACCCTCAATCTTCCTTTTAACTCCAGCTCCTGCTGTCACTGCAGCTAGCCTATGTAAACAACTTGTAGTTGTTACCATAGGCCCTTTCCCTTTACAGCCTACAGAGCGCTCTCTCCTGTGTTACTGTTGTCAGGATTGCCCCAGACCTTTGATCTCTATCTGGCCAGCCTGGGAAGGGCCTGCAACCTGTGTTTAGAGTAGCTCTGCCCCACAGGGTGTCTCCCTTTGCCTCCACTACAGAGTCTTTTAGGGAAAACTTCCTGCATTACTGGTTTCTTTTAAGGTATTTTCCCCATCACATCCATTTGCTCTTTACACCATGATGTGTTCTGTAGAAAGTTCCTTCTTTATAGAACTGTTACATTTTACCTTTTTCTTATACAGTGAAAAATCCTTCTTGAAAAGTTCTGATTTCAAATGTAGTCAGGCATAATAACTTCTTGGTCAGAGGCTGACTATATATGTATGATTGCAGAACCTAAGATTATATGAGAGCTGAAAAATCTCTATTGCCTTGTAGTTGTAGTAATGCTGTAATGTACTTGTTACTCAAGTGTGTGGTGGTATGGGTGTCTGCAGACCTATTCTGCCTGAAAGTACAGCACATACAGTTGGACATCATTGACTGTGGTTTTAGTTTATGTATTTGTTTAACTATATCTTGTTGCTATTTCACAGTGTATTCTGTCATCCAAACAAAGAAAATTTACTAGAAAGCAGTATGCCATGTTGTGCCTGGAACAGCCTCATTCTACTGCATCTCTTGATTACATCATTTTTTCTTGTGCTTGATTTAGTCTCATTTTGTTCATCACAGCTCTTGGAGCTACTGCCACATGTACACACCATGCAGCTTCAGTGTGTGGTGAACTGGGCCATCTAGACTTAGATGTAGATGTGGAGTTTGCACCATGATGATACCACCCAACCATTCATTGCTCACAATATGTCCCATCCTTTAAGGATGAGAGCACATTATTCTGTGCTGTGTTGTACTGAGTGTGCTAAGTGTCAGGTCCAAAGGAAACTCTACTCTTCAAATTTTGGCATCTCTTCCCCTCTAACAAAGGATCCAGTTCCCTTATCACTGTCAGAAGTGACAGATGGCTATCTGTGGAACTATTAGTATACATGCTGGACCCCAGGCTCCCTCAGTGTGTTAGGTACCTAGCTCTTCTCTCCTTTTCCCTACCATAAACTTGCCTAGCTCATGGGCGTCCCTATCCCCAGCTTCTCATTGTCCTTATAACCCTGCTATTTCAGCTACACTCTCTCTTTTGCCTCTCTCTCCTGGTCCTCTTCTCTCTTTGTCTTCTTCTCTTTCTCCCCATCCCCTCTTCTGGTAAGGTCCAGTCTGCTGGCCATGTTCTGTCTACTACTTTCTCTCTCTGTTCTGGACTCTTCAAGATACCTCTGGCTGTTCTCTCCCTCATATCTTCGATAAAAACCTTCCACTTAACCATACCTTGCAGTGGTCATGTACTCAGTTTGCACACTAAGCTATTTAACAAGTCCTCTCTGTTAATGAGTCTCTATTTAGTGATTAAAAAAACCCAAAGTGATACTAGCAAGTAGTAAAATCCACATTTGTTATATGACTTTTTTGGGAGAGTCTGTTTCTTTTTGCCCCAAATAAGTCAATGATAGACCAAAGAAACCACTCAAGTCTAGCCTGGTGTGTCAGTTAGCTTATTGGGGTCGCTCATAGAAACATGGATGACTAGAGCATCAAAAAAATCCCACGGCAGCATGGGTGATGTCTCATGAAAGCTGCCTCATTGGAGTTCCCAGGCAACTACACCACTGATGTCTGCTCCCTACAAGCTACTTATTCATATAACCCTGGAGCGGGACATGGGAATCTTGCGAGTTTCTTAATCATTTCATGGACCTCCTGAGCCCTCTCTTCCTTTTGGGAAAGAATGTGTCAATCCTGAGGAAGCAGCTACACAACAGCATTCCAGTAACAAACAGTTATAAAAATTAAGTTTAAGATCTGATGGGACTGGAGAGAGTGGTTTAGATTACTTGTTTTTGCAGAGGACCTGGGTTCGTTTCCCAGTACCCACATGGTAGGTTACAACTGTCTGTAACTGCAGTTCCATGGAATCTGATACTCTTTTTCTGACCTCTGCAGGTATCAGGCCATGCACATGGTGTATATACATACATGCAGACAAAAAACACTTGTACACATAAAATACATAAATCTAAAACATTTTTAACAGAAGGTTTGTTCCCCAGGAACCAATTTTTAAAAGGCAGTTTGAAGCTTGTGGGGGAGGGGTGGTAGTACACACCTTTAATCCTAGCACTCCAGAGGCAGAGACAGGTGGATCTCTGAGTTCGAGGCCAGCCTGGTCTACAGAGCAAGTTCCAGGACAGCCAGGGCTACAAAGAGAGACTGTCTCAAAACAAACAAACAAACAAACAAAAACAAAAAACCCAAACAAAAAGCCAGTGTGATGTAGATCTAGACAGATACCCTAGGACTCCCTGACTAGCCAGCTTAGCCTAATCAGTGAGTTCCAGGTCAATGAGAGACCCTGTCTCAAAAAACCAAGATTGATGGTGTCTGAGGAATAACACTCAAGGTTGACCACTGACCTCCTCATGCATGTGCCCCCACATACATTCACACACACAGAAAGTTTCCTCCTTCTGTCCTCATCATGCCCCAGTGGTACACAAGTGTAGTTTGTGTTTTTCTCTGAGGTTTTCCTCATGGTCACTGTGGTTAGTATTTCTGTGGTTGGATCCTGTGGGCAGTTGTCAGTCTCCAGCTCTCCACTGTTATGAGTTATGGTTTTAGATTTATATTGACAAAGTCTGAAACACTTGTAGGCTGCTTCTCATCTATATTTAGGCTCTCTGTGCTTTTTCTACAGGTTTTTTTTTTTAATCTAAAAATTTTACTATAAGAAAAGCTACATTTACAGCATTATTATAACGTAAATATATTTTGCTTTAGAACCAAATAGAATGAAGTGTAATTCTGAAGCACAGAGCTCTTGCCAATCAAAGAAGGTTCACATGGAAACTCTGTCTTCTAGGTTTCTATGCGGCTTCTGGCAGCTTCTGTTGCCATGGCTGCTCTATCTTATGATGTCTGTTCCTTGGGTTCTATTTTTGTTTTGCTGGAGCCCCTCCTTAATCAGCTGCTTTGTGGAATCATGACTGACAGGCTTCTTGAGTTCTTACCCAGTGTTCAAACATGTAATTATTGTGTTCTAACAGTTGATTGATCCTCTGACTGGGTCTGGAATTCAGAGTTTGTATCACTTTCCCTCTGAACTTAGTACTCTCTGTTATTTCCAGCATCTGATGTGGCAGATGAGAAATTGGATATCAAGCTTGTTCTATTGCAGGGGAATCTCTTCCCATCCCTGCACACTGACATTTTGATTTCTTCTCACCCCCATCACCCAACTGACTTCTTTTTTTAGACCTTGGTATCAATGGTTAGATCTGCCTTGGGAATCCTTTGACTTTCTACTTTTAAGGTTTCTGCATCCATCTCACGTCTGACTGCTTGAGAAGACCCCTTTCCCTCAGTGGTCTCACGCCACTGTCTGCTCTGTCAGGTCACCCTGCTTGTCTGCTCCTGCTTTCAGGCCTTTGGCAAGTTTTCTTGTTTGTCATTACATTCCTTTTGTAATTGTCAGCCCTACCATGGTTCACTTAATGCCATAAAGGACGCTTTCTGACATTGTGACCATCAGGTGGACTGAATGGGAAGGAAATGGAAACTTCATCAACACTTGAATCAAAAACCTTTTAGATCACTCCTGGAGAATGTAGGGTTCCATACCTCAGCCCTTCCACAGGGTTGATCTTGCTCTCTAGTGGAAACAGCTCAGTGTTGTTGAGGGATCAGGAAGAAACTAGATGAAGCTAGTTTCAGTGAGCTCATTAGTAGCTTGTATGTAAGACACGGTATGCCTTTACACGTCATTTTTCATTGTATGAGTATTTTTCATAAACTGGAAAATGGATGGGTGGTTTTGTTATACTTGTCTGGATCATCACAAGTAGAATTCTGTGTCATCTTTCTTAGTCAGCACAATTCCCAGAAGATAAGATGTCACAACCTTAGCAAGTTGGAGAAATTATAAACATCTGTTTTATAGGAAAAAAGATGGAAGTGGTCTTCCAGATGGAGAAGTTATTGAATAATTATGGTTCAAAGGCACTGTAAAATAACTTGTGCAAACCTAATATGGAAATAATTATGCAAAAGCAAGTCTGTATTTATAAAAGCTAGGTATAACTGGGTGGTGGTGGTGCATGCCTTTAATCCAAGCACTTGGGAGGCAGAGGCAGGCAGATCTCTGAGTTCAAGGCCAGCCTGGGCTACAAAGTGAGTTCTAGGTCAGCCAGCACTGTTATACAGAGAAACCCTGTTTCAAAAAACCAAACAAAAGCTAGTTATTGTAGTGGATGTCTAGATAAATTAAACCTGGTTTTGATAAGCAGACATCCTTTGCATGAGCTTCCCAGCTAGCTTTGCGTGTGAGCCATACTTCTTGAAATGAATTAGACTTGTGTAAAGTCACTTCATAGGTTACCCTTGGCTAACTTTAGTTGTGTTAAGAGAGAGGCTCTGAAGTTTCATTGTTTGCACTACAGAGAGCCTGGGTTTGGGATATGCTCAATGCCCTTGGACTCACTTTGTACTATACTGCATGTCAGTGTACAGGTCTTGAGCTTTGGTTGTATGGAACTTTGGAGTTTATTTTCTTTCTTTTTCATACAGACTAGAGATGATACTCAGAGTCATGTGGATGCTGGAACTGTCACCGAATGCCCTGTCACTGAGCTGTGTTCCCACTCTTTAAGCCGGGTTAAGTGCACCACTCTGTGACTACAGTTTTCACAGCTCCCAGAAGCTCACTGGTGAAGTACCTTTTAACCAAGAATACCTGCTAGAATAGAATAACAGAACTATCCTGAGGTCTTCCAGGGACCAAAGTCAGATGTCTCGCTCCTGCCTCCCCTCAGCTCTGTTATAATGACTTAATGTCTCCTAGGATAGCCCCCAGGTACTCTGCTGTGCCTTTCAGCTTTGTCGTCCTCCCCCAGAGGAGGGATATGAGGAGGCTTGTGTATGCTTAGCCCTCATTTTTATTATTGACAAAAGCATTGTCTTCTTTATATCAACCTTGTTATTTATCTTCTGTGCTTTTTTCCTTCCTTCTTCCTCCCTCTTTCTTCCTTCCTTTTGAAAACTGTCAGATTTATTGTATGTTAGAAAGTTATGTCAACACCAATTTGAATTTTTAAGGGCTCCCTTGAAGAATACTTGAGTAGAAATATCACACTAACACACCTCCTTAATTTATTTCTGAATGTTAAAGCTAACTGTGTATTCCTGGTGGGCATGCATCCAGCTTGCTGTGATGTTCTGTCTTTTATGTGTTGCTGGAGTAAAATTTCTGGTGACTCTTGTGTTTATGTTCATAAGAGACACTGGCTACTGATTTGTGGTATCTGGAGCAGGGTTACACTGGCCTCACGAAGACTGGGACATGGCCCTGTTTACTTGCCAGAAGGGCTTATATGAGACTTTTTTTTTCCCATTTGTTGGTGTCTCCACACATGGCTTCTTTCTTTTTCAGTCTTCTATACTATGTATTCTCACTAGGATCACATTACTTCTGCAGTGTCTCCCCTAAGACTTTCTTTGATGGCAAATTGTCCCAGAGCAGTTTGTCTGAAACACCTTTATTTGTCCTCATTGTGAAAAGATTGTGTTGGCTACATATATTTAGAATCTTGTATACCCTCTAATCCCCGATGTATCTTTATGGCTTTTACTGCTTTGTCTCAGCTCTCTTTTCCTGGTCCAGGTTTGTAGTTACTTGTGTTTTCTCTGCCTTGTAGAATTTGAATTGAGAGTGCCCCCGACACCCGAGGTATGCTGTGCTGGAGTTTTGGTCCCAAGGAAAGTGCTATGAGAAGGTGATAGTACCTTTAGGAAGTGGGACCTTACAGTCATGTCTTAGGTCACCAGGAGGGGATTATAGAAGGCTCATTCTTTCCTTGCCCTCTGTTAGCATCCTTGCTGTGAGGTGAGTGGTTTTGCTCTGCCATGTGCTCCTGTGATAATGATGCCTCATCATTGCTTCAGGCCAGTCAGTCAGGAACTAGAGCCTCCAAAACAGAGCCCCAGGTATTTGTTATCGTAACAAAAAGCTGACTAAGATGGTAGGCACATATTCTGTTAGACCTTAGGACCACCCCCCCCCCCATGTCTTGTGTTTTCTGTATACTTCTACAGTGCATTCTAGATCATACCTCCCATTCTCCTCTGTTTACTTTTTTCTCTTTAGGTCTGATATGTTTTTAAAACCTGTCCATCAAACTTTTAATTATAGTCACTGTATTTTTTATTTCTGGAAGGTTGGGTTTTTTTTTCCTCCCTCAAGTCCAATTGGTCATTCTGTTTTCATATTTTCACCTGTTTCTATGAACCATTATTTTATGTCTGCTGAGGCTCTGCCTTGAATGTCTGGTTGCTGCTGTTCTCCTTCATACCTGTCTTCCTAGTACAGTCTGTTCTCCTTTGACAATGTCTGTGTGAATCTTGGTGGCTTCCGGTAATGATGAGTTTTTCCAAAGAAGTTGTGCTTTTTCTTTTGCCAAGTGTCAGTGTACTCCTGAAGTTTGGCACTGTAGGTACAGTGGAATCTTCTGGGGTATCTCGTCACATAGCGTCTGATCTGTGGGGTTAGAGTGATTTTGTATACACCTGCTTTGCTTTCATCAGCAGTGCTTGTTGAAGCCCCCGGTATAGCTGAGCCTGGCTTACTTTGACCCTGGACCTGACGGCTTGTCTCTGGGATACTTACTCAATCAGGTTTTGACAGGTGGTGTAGGTAGACACAGCTACAGTACCCTGTTTGCCCTTCCATATCACAGGGTGTTCTTCACATGAGCACATTCCCTCAACAACCCTGGAGGAGTGCTGCTACTACTCTGTTTTATAGAGGAGGAAATCAAGAATTCTTTGGTGCTTGGCTGGGGTTGGACTCTGTAGCTGGGTTGGTGGGAGGGCAGTTTCAGTGCTTGACTAGCCTCCTGCAAACACAGTTCTTACGTCCTCCTTCTGTGAGCTTTTCTCTGGCCCTCTGTGCCCTGTCTGGTCTGTGATTAAAGACTTCATTGCATCCTGTAGGAGCAAGATGCAGATGTGAGAATTCATTCCAGTAGTAATGTAATGAATGATAGGGCTTTCCTGGGTAGGCAGCTGACCTCCATGTTTAGATGTTAGATACAGTGTTGCACATGTAAAATGGTATTTCTTATATTGATTTACCAAATACTTCAAAAGTATAACATTACTTATATTAACAGATCACATTCTTAGGATTTTAGTCAAGAGAATCAGTTGATAGGCTTGAGTCTTGTTAAGAGAAGTTGGTGGAACCTTGGGGTATTTGAAGGTCAAGTTGTGAGTATATAGGCAAGAAGTTGTGGTGTGTGGAGGTGATGCTGTGGTGTGTGGAGGTGATGCTTTGGTTTGTGGAGGTGAAGTTGTGGCGTGTGGAGGTGATGCTGTGGTGTGTGGAGGTGAAGTTGTGGCGTGTGGAGGTGACGCTGCGGTGTGTGGAGGTGAAGTTTCGGATTGTGGGGTGGAGTTGTGGATTGAGGAGGTTAAGTTGTGTTCGGAGGTGAAGTTGGTGAGGGAGTGTGGAGATGAAGCTGGTGTGCAGATGAAGTGATGTTCTGGGTATGTGGAGGTGAAGTTGGTGGGAGGGGAAAGTAAAGTTGGTGGGTATGTGGAGATGGTTATATGGAGGTGAAGTTGTAGGTATGTGGAAGTAAAGCTGGTGGCTGTTCTTATTACAGTCCTCACGTTCAGAGATTAAATTTACTGGACCTTCAGTTTATTGCTTGTTTTGCTACCCATCTACCCAAGACTGGTTTATTGGCCCTCCTGGTCACCACCAGGATTTCTGACCACCTTTTTTCCTGCTCTACTTGACTAAAAATAGGTCTCAGATTTTGTTTTATTCTTTCTGTTATAGAAAACTCGTTGAATTTGCAATTCTATTTGTTTAACTCTTCTTTTTTACTCCCCTTCTTGTGTATGTCTATTGAGTTTCTTCATAGAAGTTCTTAGCCATGGTAGCTTCCTCTCCTCATTATCATCACGTGTATGATGGGAAGTGTGTGTGTGTGAATGTGTGTGTGTGTGAATGTGTGTGTGTGTGTATGTGTGTGCGTGCGCGCGTGCACTGTGGCTCACATGTGGAGGTCAGAGGACAACTTTGGAGAGTCCTTTCTCTCCAACCACCTTTCTGTGGGCTGCAGGGATCAAACTCAGGTTTGCCATCTCTCTGGATTTCATTTGTTCTTTTAAACAAACAATCCATTCCAAGTGGTTATGGCACATGCCTTTAATCCCAGCACTTGGGAGGCAGAGCCAGGCGGATCTCTGTGAGTTCAAGGCCAGCCTAAGATCCAGGACAGGCACCAAAACTACAGGATAAACCCTGTCTCGGAAAACCAAAACAACAACAACAGCAACAACAACAAAAACCAACAAAACAAAACAATCCATTCCAGGTGATGCTTGGCACATAGAGGACGGTCTGCTGATGTCCACATGCCAACATCTATGAAAATCCTCACAGACACATCCAAAAGCAGTGTGTCGTCTGGGGCCTAGGGTCACTCGTGCTGACACAGCATCAGGAGGGTGTGTGACATCCTGTTGGTGCAGCGGGAATCTTACTCAGTGTGTCTGCATGTGCTCCACCCTGACTTCAGTCTCTTGCCTTCGCTGGTTCATCAGCTGTAACTGGGTGAAAGTACCTTCCCTCTCAAGTTACACAAATAATTCCCTAAAAGCAAGAAAAAGCTACAGTGAATATGATGTAGCTGATAATCCCTTTTAGTGACTAGGAAAACCTCAGCCCCAGTAGCCCTTCATTAATAATGTAGGAAGTCCTCCAGGCCCACCCAGTAAGATGATATTTGTTCCTTCCCAGGGCCTAGACAAACCAAGTCGGCCAGGATGTGGGCACCTGACTGTGACAGAGGCCCTCCTTGTGGAGCCTGAGCCCCCATGCCTTTAGTGTGCTTGGATATATCTGGCCCAGGGGTGGACAGTTCTCCCAAGAGGGTGGACCTGAGGAGAAAGTTGTCAGCCAGTGTCTCTCCCACTCACCACCTCCACTCTGTGCCTCATCGTGAGGCCAGCACCCACGCTGGTTTGCTGGCTTGTTCCTTTTGCTTCTTGGGCTCTGTCTGTCTCTGTGTGTTTTTCTGTTTATCTCTTTCCATGTCTTTCTTTCCTCTGGCTCCAGCTCTGGAAATACAGAGCTCATTCATGGTATTAGGATCATTAGATTCCTCTCGAATTGATCATAAAACAGTCAGATAGGGGGAAACCTCATTTGTTTAATGAGCCCTTTTTAATATTTGCAACATGGAGCATTAGATTGCTGGAAGCTTGAAATAGTATTTTCTCTCAGGTCATAAAAGTATTTCCAAAAATGCTCACTAATTCACTTAAGAAATACAAGATGAGGACTGGGCCTGTTCAATTGATAGAGTACTTAAGCGTCCAACATAAACCAGGCTTGGTGCACTCACCTGTAAGCTCAGTTCTCAAAATATGGAGGCAAAAAGATCAGAAATTTAAAGTCATTTGTGGCTGCATACCAAGTTTGAGGCCAGTGAGGGCTGTATGAGATCCTGTCTACAGGGGTTTGGGTGGGTGAGGGTGTTGTTAAAAAATGGCATAGAGGCAGAATTGACTAAACAAACCCTGCACATATTTAAAAGTGAACAGTATTATCACGATTGAGATCCTGAGACTCAGGGAAGATGGTGATACTTCCAGATCTGCCCTAGCCTTTGCTGATCCTTGTTTGTCCCTGCTGGGCAGCCAGGCTTTGTGGGCCATGTAGTGCCCCTGCATTTCCCAGGAGACTTGTGTAGGTGGAGCTTGGTATATGCTGTGAGCCCTTTTATTTTCATAGTCTGTTCTTAGGATGTTATAAGGAAAATAGGTCACTACTTGCTAAGAACATGAAATTTGTTTACTGTAGTGGGTAAAGCAAATGACAAAATACTTTTCCTTTGGTATGTTCAGTAAAATATAGAGAATCAAGGGAAAACCAGCCGATGCTCCGAGTCTGAGTGGCCATGCCAGTGTCATTAAAAGGACGCTGGCTTAATTGGGTCTTCAGAACTGAGATGAATCAGATTTCTTGACTGTGATACAAACTTATATTCCAATTAAAACTTTGTCTATGTCAGAGAAAAAAAAAAGGTTAAATTAAACCCAAACTGGCATGAACTCTTAGAACAGAATATACTTTTGTCCTGTTTCAGAACATCCTTCGGTGCAATAGCGAGCTCAGCTGCTAGGGTCCCTCCATAAAGGATTGTCATTCTTAGGTTTTACCATGTGCATGAACTAGCAGGGACTTTGTCCTGGGCTGCATGCTAGGTGTGCTGTGCTGTCCTTAGTGAGATGCAAATGGCCATGGACTGTAGTTCACTGGCCTCCTACTTTAAAGCAATCCATGAAGCTTCTAAAATTTCTCTTTCCTTTAGATTTTCTCACATTGCTTATTGAAAATCCCACCTGTTCCTTTTGAACCACAATCCCAGGAGTGGTTGCCAACTTTGGGCTTCCTTTTCTGCTGGGTGTAGTCACTGAGTCCTCTGACAGAGTCTCCTGGTACTTCCAGCTAGTACTTCCAGCTTCTAGCTCACACCCTTCAGGCACAGTTCTTGCTGCTGACTGGGCTGTGGATCTTCCAGAAAACAAACAGGATCTCTCTCTCCTATATCTGGCTTGGGGGCCTTCTACCTTAACCTTCCTCTTATAGCACCCGGACAGTCCCATGTCAGCTGAGGTAGCATCTGTGTCCCTTCTCTGTCTCCATGGATGACAACCCCTCTTCTCTGGACCTGTGGACCTTCAGTCCTCCTCTGATGGCTGCCAGTTCCCAGGACCATGTTAGCATTCCACATGAAGCTATTCTCACATAGTAGGGAGGTTGCTTCTTGGTCACATGTCCTTCTAGGGCCTGGTGATTCTATCTTTGTTGCTTGTCAGCTGAGCTTGTTATAGTCCTGGGGTAACAGCTATCTGGAAACACAGTGGCTCTGCCAGTGAGCTCACTGTTTAGCCCCTCGCTCATGTCACGGTGTTGGTTTCATGGCTTTGCAAGGTAGAAAATGAGAGTATTTAGTGTTTGGCAGAGCAAAGCCCTTACTTCCATAGTCTGATTAAATTATAATGATAAATACCACTTTAAGAGGAAATGTAATTGTTTCATTTAATCAATATGATTATTACTGGCACAGCAAATCTATCAAGTGCTAGAGTGATAAATTCATGCTAATACAATTTGTACTGTATTGCTGTTGGTATCAGCCTCTCCTGGCATCAGTGTGTAAGTCACCTTCCAGCTTGGTGAGACCGGAGCTGCTTGTCAGAGAAGGGCCTTCTGAGACTTCAAATAGCCACCAAGAGGAGCTCCAGAAATGGCGGGAGCACTGGTCCCTGGGAGTGTCCGTCAGTGCATCTGTCCCTTCCTCCACCCTGAGGGTTGCCTGTTCTCAGTCACACACACACACATACACATACACACACACACACACACACACACACACACACACACATACACACACACGCACTGTATGGGCCTAAGAGTCACAACTCTGCCTACTGTGTGTGTATGCGCTTGTCTGCACCCCAGTCCTGTCTCCCTCCTCAGTGTCTCTTCTCCCTTCTGAGGAATATGGAGTCTCCAGCTGCCTTCATGCTGGCTCACATCCCCCATCCCTGACCTGCACGTGGGGTCCTCTATTCTTTTCTATGCTATAGGTGGTCACCGGATGGCAGTATCCAACAAGTGGCCATTGGCTAGCCTAGGTAATGCTCTGTGAACCAGTTGCTATTGGAGACATTTTTCTAATACTTGTTTATTATGTTTTCTGTACATAAGAACTAGTATAAAAGAATAATTTTAGCTGGCTACATGACCACATACCCATCACCAGCTTAAACTAGATGGACATTGGCACTCAGTCTGCTCCATGTTGCTTTTTGATGGCACCCTCCCTCACACACTGGTAGATTCCTTCTGCGCTACACTTTGAAATTCTGTCTTGGCTTTTATCCTCAGTTTTCCATGTAAGCATGCACCTGTGAGCTTATGGTTTGACCTGCCTGGGAGGAGACTTTAGGCGGTGGCATCATTGTGTCTCTCGTGTTTCTCCTATGTGGTTAACTTGGTAGATCACTATAACTGCCTTTTACACAGACCCACATCTCTGCAGCCACACCTTAACTCACCTCGTTGGGTTGAATTTGCTTACCTCTTATTTAGAGCTTGTACACTGTTTGCACGGGACTGACTAGTCCTTTCCCTTCTCATTATCTTGACAGGCATGTTAAACTTTCTGGAGTAGTCATCTAGGAATGAAGACTTTGTTGTTTTCTGATGCTTTCACATATATAGTTTAGTCAGGCATTCTGTTTCTTCTGAAGTCTTTGCAAGTCTGTAATTTTCTTGGGATTTGTTAATTTTACTTAACTTTTAAAAGTTTTGGAGGTGAAATTATATTGCATGTTTAGTGTTGACATAATTTGAAGTAACAATTTTATTTTACTAGCACTTGGTGCCTGACAGTGTATCTTAAAATATATGGCACATAAAACAGCACCGTGTTTATGGTCATCATGACTGGGATCTTGTGCCCAGGCATGGTGAGGTGAAGAAGGAGCGGTTCTGGGCACGTGGCCCAGATGCCTCTGTGCTGGGTTGGATGGCTCTGTGACCCCCAGTCTTGGGTCAGTAAAGCATCCGTGAGGAAGCTGTTGACTTTGGAGGTATGAGTGTGGGGGACGCAGTAGGGAGACTTGTAGGCAATCTTTGCATCCCTTTCCCTCGCAGGGGACCTATAGCAGTGCCCTGGTGGTGGGCAACTCTTGGGAGAGTTAGGAACTGTAGTGCACAACACACACTTCATTTGTGCTCCTAGACAGGATCTGCTTAAAAGCCGAGTCACCTCCAAACATAGCTCCCCAGATATCTAGGAGGAGCTCTGTAGGGGAAGGGCCTGAGTCTATTATGTAGTAAAGTACCCTTAACAGTTTACTAGTTGAAAACACACCGAGGAGAAATGGGCTACAGATACTGTTTCACAGTCAGTCTGCAGAAGCAGGGTGGCCACCAGGGCAGAGATGAAGGCACATGCATTCCTGTGTCTGTACTCTCACACACATTTGCATACATAATGGATGTATGCATTTTATTTTAAAGAGGACAGATTTTACCTGAGACCTCCTTCCTTTCTAACCCTGGTGTTCTGTTAGGGTATTCTGTTGGGCCAGCAAGATTTAAGTGTGGGTGTAACACGTGCACTGACTTGTGGTGGGCAAGTGAACCACGGCCTGACTGGTGACTGTGGATCCCCTTTAAAAATTCATAAGAACATGTTTAAAATGGCATAAGCTTGCATGTAGGAAGAAGACTTTTAAAATTCAGAGTATTGAGTCAGTGACACATGCCTGTAAGCTCTGGGGAGGTGGATGCAAGATCTCAAGTTCAAGGCCAGCCTACAAACAAGAATATTGTTAGAGTTCATTTCTAAACTGGTGGAAAGCCTTTAACCTTGAGTTAAATAAGTACCAAGTCATTGAATCTTTTACTTCAGATTGAAGTTTGTCAAGCTGGACATGGAGGACTCAAGGAGTGGCTGAAGGCACACACCAGCCCAGTGCAGCATCAAACTTGCTATTTTAGTGCCGCCGCCGCCGCCACTGAGCTGTGATCTCACTTTGCTTGTCCTGAAGGAGTTTTGTCTCAGGACTTGAGCCAAAATAAAAACTAAACAAATTTCAAGGTAAGTAAAATCCTTTTAAAATCTCATAAAATCTGATAGAAGATGACTTTTGTGCCAGGTGTGGTGGCAGAGGCCTGAATTCCAAGCCCTCAGGAGGCTGAGGCAGGAAGATTAAGAGCTCAAGGTTAGCCTGGGATACATAGCAGAACCCTGTCTTTTTAAAAAAAAAAGTTTCATTAAATCCTTTGGCTTGCCTTTGAAATGCATTTCACTGAATAATTCCCAGCAGATTGCTACCCTGAGTTCACTCTGGTCTTTCTGTGGCCACAGCCATCTTTGGACCTCATGTCCCTTCAGCTGTCCTTGGGGCTGACTCTGACTTCATCACTGTTGATAAAGTCAGTGCTTGGTGCCTGGCACTCGGCGAGGTCTTATGAAGGCCTTTTACCATTCCTTAGTATTCTCTTGAATTCTTTTGGTGTTTAGTTTTGGATTGTCAGTTAAGTTAGCATCTGTTTCTGTTGGGGTGCTGAAGTTTATGGCCACATGAAGAAAGCTAAAACTTTCTTTTTGGTGTGGAGGTAAGGAAAGATGGAAGGACTGTGGTCCGCAGAGGGTGCTCTGTGCCTGTAGCCACAGCATGTTGGTGCTTCACTGCTTCCTCACATACAGGCTGGTGTTGAGGAACAGCCCTGAGACTCTGCACCTGTGCGGCAGCTCCAGTGTGGCCCATCCACTGAGCACTCCTGCACTGCCAACTGGAGGGCCTTGGGCCGTTTGGGTCAAGGGAGTAGGTGTATATGTGAGCAAAGCAGAACAGCTTGCAGCCCCTGGAGATCAGCGTGTTTGGGGAACAGCAGTGTGGGCTTGCTTCTGACCACGGGGTTTTGAATTTGTGCAAAGAAATGTCCCATCTGTCAGTTCTGTGCCTACAAATGTTCTAGAGAGAAACCGAGAACTTTAAAGGAGATCCTGGTTTGTTTGTTTGTTTGTTTGTTTGTTTACATCTGATGCTGATTTGGTGGGGGGGCATGGGCAGGTAGGGGGTGGGAAGAACAAAATCACAGTTACCTTCACCATTGATGTGACAGGGGGTAGAGCTTTATTTTTGCTGATGATCCATCTTTTAGCTCCATTAGCAATGGGAAGTCAGTTTCTCTGTAACCAGAGTTTTCTGAGAGACACTGAGCACCCCAGAGCTGAAGTGGATCTGAAAAGACCTAAATGTTCATGCTGCTACTTTGAGCTCAACTAATGACCACCTATTTTTAACATGCCGCAGAATTAAAGCATTGCATTAATTCTGTCATGTATGTGAAACAGCAAGATTCCTATATAATGTAAGCATGCTCTAGAGGATGAGTTATCTATATCCCTTGCACAAATAAATTGTTCTTAAAGAGATACAAGAAAATCAGGTCACAAGGAGCTAGGCAAAGCCTGTGCTGAGAAAGCAAAGCGAAAGGCTGGAATAACACAGTATCAGCATTGTGGAGTGTGTCTCCTCCTACTGGTTCTTTGTGACTAAATGCTAGCATCAGTGTAGAAATTGTATATTGCTTTTAATTCAGGTGATGGGAGCTAATTCTGGCAGCAGTTTGGTGTGTTTGTTGTTTTCATCAGGTTTGAAGAAAATAAATATGTAAGCTTTTGGCTAAAATAGTCCTTCTCCCGCTCACCACATCTATTTCCTAACAGGTACCCTTCTCAGACAGGCATGGCCCTGTGCTGGGGGCTTTGCATCTAGTACTGGCAGGCTGTGCTATCTTGGTAAGAAGTGGATTACTTCTGGCAGGGGTGTCAAGTACTGGGGTTCCCTGTCTCAGGGTAGTGCAGTGCAGTCTTGTGTTCTTTCCGCAGGGGTTGCGTTGTTGGAGAAAAAAGAAAACACATGGTAAAGATATGCAAACAGCATTGTGCTTGTGTATAAAACACAAATAGGTCTTGGCGTATCTCACTGTAGACAACTTTTGGAGTGTGTATTAGTCAGGCGTCTCTAGAAGAACTTATAGAATAAACCCCTGTATATTAAAGGGATTTCTTAGAGTGGTTTATAGGCTGTAGTCTTGCTTGTCAGACAATTGCTGTCTCCTCACAGAAAGGCCAAGAATCTGGTAGGTGTTCAGTCCATGAGGCTGGATGTCCAGCAGTCTTAATCTGGTGCTGGAGTTCCAGAGGATTCCTAGAGAACTCAGTGCTGGTCTTCAGTGTATGCTGAAGAGTCCTAAAGTGGGCTCTAATACCAGCAAAGGAATGCCTCAGCAGCAGGAGAGATAAACAGTGAGGGTGAGGACAAGCAGGTAGAAAGCCGAAGTGGCCTCCTTCCATGTCCTTTTATGTGAGCTGCCATCAGCAGGTGTGGCCCAGAATGAGAGTGGGTCTTCCCACTTCAAATGATCCAATCAAGAAAATCCCTCACAGGCATGCTCAGTTGCTTGGTATTTAGTTGATTTCAGATGTAGTCAAGTTGACAACCAAGATTAGCCATCACAGCACAACACATAGCTCTGTTTTGGGAGGGTCCTTCTCATTTCCTGAAGCCCAGGAAGCCCTGCACCACTGATGACCAAACCCCTGTACTGCTGCCATCTGCTTCCACTACTGGGTTCCACTCCCACTGCCTGCTGTCACTGTTCCAACTGTCTGCCTGAGTGGTACTGGTCCACAGTTCTTCTGAGGACCTGGCCCATGCCAAGAACAGGAACGTCTCCAGGGAGTGGTATTTTGAAGGACTCCAGGGACTAGTACAGGAGCTGCCAGGGCTGTAGCCTAGAAGGTGAATGGAAACTCATCCATGAGCCGGGAGGAGTGCACTCCAAAGCCCTAAGGTACAAAGCTCTTATGCACTGGACCCTTCAGATCTTGCCCTAGAAACCTGTTTACGGGCTGCTTGATTATTTCCCTCAAATTATTCTTTATAGGAATTGAAAGGCTGATAAGGTGGTGCAATCTGAGTTTGAGCACCGGGAGTCCTCTGACATACACATGTGTGCGTGCGTGCATGCGTGTGCGTGTGCGTGTTTGTGTGTGTGTGTGTGTATGTTGTGTGCGTGCACACGTCCATATACACACAAACACATGCACACAAATAAATAATTGTAATTTGTTTTAAAGAAACTGGGAGCTGGTTAGATGGCTGAGTGGTAAAGAGCTCTGGCTGATCTTTCAGAGGACTTGAGTTCAATTCCCAGCACTCACATGGTGGCTTGTATCTATAAACTCCAGTTCTAGGGCATCCAATGTCCTCTTTGGCCTCAGCAGGCACCAGGCTCACACATGATGCATAGACATATATGCAGACAAGATACTCATACATGTAAAAATAAATTAAAAAAGAAACTGTGAATAAAGTATTTCTCTGAGTTCTAGAAACCTCTCTGAGTGAGGAGGAGTTGTGAGAACTCTGACTTGGAACTAGCCTGTCAGAAGTTCCAGAGGCCTGGACTTGAGGCCAGGACTGAAATGAGGCTGTCCTGGGGACAGAACCCTCAGCCATTGGAACTAACATACTTCATGTAGACAGTGAGAGGTCTGCTGGATGAGAGGTCTGCACTGGATAAGAGGGCCACACTGGATGAGAGAGCCACACTGGATGAGAGGGCCACACTGGATGAGAGGGCCACACTGGATGAGAGGACCCCACTGGATGAGAGGGTCACACTGGACGAGAGGACTCCACTGAATGAGAGGGCTGCACTGGATGAGAGTGTTGCACTGGATGAGAGGGTTGCACTGGATGAGAGGACCACACTGGATGAGAGGGCCGCCTGGATGAGAAGGTCACACTGGACGAGAGGACTGCACTGGATGAGAGGGTCACACTGGACGAGAGGACCCCACTGGATGAGAGGTCACACTGGACGAGAGGGCCGCCTGGATGAAAAGGTCACACTGGATGAGAGGACTGCACTGGATGAGAGGGCCGCACTGGATGAGAGGGCCACACTGGATGAGAGGGCCGCACTGGATGAGAGGGCCGCACTGGATGAGTGGGCCGCACTGGCTGCTCAAGAGCTAGTTACTTGCTTACTAGTGGGAAGAAACCATGCTTTGGGGGCACAGGAATGAACTTGGTTGTGAGAGTTCCATAAGAGAATAGTGCATTTTCTTCCAGCATTATTAATTCACCCTCGTTTGCAGGAGGCCTTCATGTACCACAGCGGATAGGAAGAGCTGCGGAGGACAGAAAATTTATTGCTGTCTGCACTGCTGCTTTACGGGGAGCTAGGATAGCTTGGTTTCCCAGAAGTCCCTGTCATCCCAGAGTTTTAAAGTCACCTATTTGCCATTCTGTCTGTAACTAGGAGCAAACACAAGCCATATGTCCTTACCAGGCTTCCCATGATGGAACCATACTATCTCCTTGGACTTCCTGTGTCCACCAGCCACCCAAGCAAAATCCTGGACCTGTCCCTGTTGCTCCTGGGACCCGCTGTGGGACTATGAGTACCATGGGGCACCACCCATTCCAGGCAGAGACAGCGGCAGGTCATCTCACCAGACTCAGGAACTGAATAAAAACAACAGCCACTGCAGGCAGAGAAAAGAATAGGTCATTCTGGGAACCCTGGGCTATCAGAGGAAAGAGCAAACTGACTGACTTCCTAACAAGAAAGACTGGAAGAGGCAGGCTCACTGCAGCCACCAGACAGTGCAGGGCTCCAGGAGACGAAGACAGGGAACCAGAAAGGCCTTCTGGACCTAATGAGTTTTTGGCCACAGCTCAGAGTTTATTAGACACACTGGAAAATGTGATAGGTGTGCTAGTCTGATGGAAGCCAGTGACAGGTGTGGCATGACCCCAGGGGGCCTAAGAGCTCTGTAGGCCTTCATGGGTGATCAAATGATGGAAACTGTTGCCCCATGCTGTCACATGGTACTTGGAGATAAGAGTTAGAATGAAGCTGAACACTGCCCTAAGGATCCAGGTACCCACAACTCCTCTCCAAACCCCATTATAGCATGGAATCATATATAGCAAGGACAGTTGCTGACCCATGGCAAGTTCCACAGAGGTCCTCTTATATAGGGCTGGAGCCGGGAGGGGTGCAGTTCTCCCACCCCATGTTGAAAAGGAGCTGAGGCTAACCTCCTCGACCTGCCTACAGATGGACTGGTGAATAGCCTTGCCACCTTCTCTATGGAAATGCTGCTATGGTCCCTGTTGCCAGGCTCTGCTTTCTATTGTGCTATATCCCCTGGCAATACATAGACAGGCTCTGTAGTCTATGACTGTGATCTCAAAAATGCGCAGGGACCCTCTGTTTGAAATGTGTTGTCCTAAATGCTCTTTCCTTAGAGGGCCTGAGCTGAGAAAATGGCACCCTCCCTGGATTCGGGGAAGAAATATAGAGTTGCTACTTTTGAGTATACTGTTGGCTTTTGGTAATTGTCAATCTAGGAGTCACAGTTCTAAAAAAATTCCTTTCTATACTCTGTGTCCATTCATTCATTTACCATCAAGTGTGCCTGCTCTGTGGATGAGCCTGATTGCAGGGAGAGTTGGGTAGGACCATGGGGCCTACCTGGGAACAGAGAGCCCTGGGCCACCACAGACTGCTGCTCTGAAAGGAGGGATATGACCATGGTGTGGCCTCTGATTGGGAGCCAATGCTACCTGGGAGGAGGCATGTAGGGCACAGGTCACTCTGGATTCTGCTCTTGGGACCTTTTGACAGGTGGCAGGGCTACTATGTGCTGAAGAGGAAGGGGGTGCAGCCTTATATGTGGCTGAGCATGGTATTTGTAGTTATGGAATGATTGAGTCAGTGATCTGAGATTATTTTCATTTTAAAAGTTTTTAAGTTGTCTGAGTACAATTTGTTTTTAAAGAACACTAAGTTTCTAAGTGGTTGGATTTACAGTCTGTCCGCTAGGGCTCTTAAGCTTTCAAGATTGTCCATGGAAGTGTAGTGAGGCTGTCAAGATTCAGCTTCTAGTGTAGTTGGGCAGCAGCTGGCTCTTGGAAGCTGGCTGTCATTTCCTCTTCACTAAATAGCTGCAGTATCCTTGGGGCTGGAATGTGAAGGGGTCTGCAGATTTAGGAGAGTCTGAATGTACTGATTGGTTCCAGCAGAGTCCACGGGCAGGGGGAGATCATCAGTGAATCTTTACCACATGGCTGTATGACACTGAAAAACTTTCTCCTGAGAAACAACCAGCAAAACTTAGAATACTGAAGGCCCTTGATACCTCCTTCACCCACAACAGCCATGGCCAAGGAGATGCCCACTGTGACCATTGCACCCCCTTCCTTGGTGTTCAGCCTGAAGCAAACTTTATGTGGTCTTTCTGTGACTCCCTAGAGTTGTCAGGCTTTTGTGGCCAGTGATGGTCAAGGCTTGTTGACCACACAGAGAAAGAGTGACTGTACAAAGAACAAGGTCAGGGCCAGGTGCAGAGCATAGCAGAGACTCTCAAGTATGTGTGCCTTCTGGTGGTCTGAAGCAGAGATGTGAGCCATAGGACAGAGTTGGCAAGGCTTTGCCAGCAACATGAAGTGGAACCTAGTGCAGGAGTCTGGGTAGGTACTTAACAGACAGGCTGCAGGAGGTGGACACCTAGGTAGGAGCAGCATGAAGTAGAAAGGGCACCAGACAACATGGGGCAGGGCAGGGGCTGTGTAAGTGCCCCTGGTAGGACACAAGTCTAAGGAGATTTAGAAAGATTTTTTAACTATTCCAAAAAAATGTGCAGTTTCTCTCACACTGTCGCCAAGGGAGGGACACCTTCCTCTTGTCCTCTGCAGTCAACCTCTGTCCTAATAGATATCCTGGTTGGTTCATCCTGGCCTCAGCATACCCTGTCTGAAGGAAATGTCCATAATGTCCAGCATGTGTAGCGCCCAGACCAGGTCCAAGTTTCAGCTCCAAACGGCACCCACTTGGTGTCCTCTGGCCCAGCCT
Source organism: Onychomys torridus (assembly GCF_903995425.1). Classification (NCBI taxonomy): domain Eukaryota; kingdom Metazoa; phylum Chordata; class Mammalia; order Rodentia; family Cricetidae; genus Onychomys; species Onychomys torridus. Next base: position 58,853,982 of record NC_050460.1, on the reverse strand, counting down.
CAGAGCTACTCTCCTGCGTGGTCGGTCTCTTCTGGACAGCAGGTGGTGCTGTAGGATCACTGCTGAGAGCAGTGCGCTGAGCAAAGCTGTTGTTGAGTCAGTGCCAGGGGCATAGCAGGTAGACTTGAGTTACACTCCCTCTATTTCGACATGAAAAGTATAAACTTACTACCCTAAAGAAGGGGGGTGTGTTGTTGCTGCTTATTGTTTCAGGAATTGTGGTGTATTAAAGGGTAACCTCAGAGCAAGTGTGGTTTTGCTGTATGTAGTTGGACAGTGTTGTTACATACAGAGCCGGAGCCCCAAGGTTGGCACGTTGGTTGTGACTGCACCTCAGCTGGCAGGCTCCTAGTGCGGCATTGGCCCCGACAGCTTGAGAACCACTGAAGCTGAGGCAGGCCTGCCAGTACTGAGCACTCCCAGGTAAGCCCAGGATTTGTCCCGGGGCTGCCTTCTGTGATTAACAGATGACGATTCGAGGAAGTAAATAAGTGAGCACTTGTGTATAAGCCTGGCCCATTGGAAGTGGAGGAGCCTTTGGTTGGAGTACTAGCTCTAGCATGTGCTACAACCATGGTGATGCAATCACCGCTATAGATTGTAGACTGTACAACTCCTTAAACAAGCATGGCATGAATGGCTGTAAAGCAATTGATGGATGTCTGGTTTCTCTTCTACAGACATTCCAAAGCCTCCTTACTGAAATTTGGTGATATTTAAATGAGCTGGTACATGTATAGGGACTGATAGTATGGGTGGGGGCCATTAAGGTACTCAGAGTTCCTTGGGTAACTCCCTGCTCTACCTCTATCTCACCTCTTCATCCTTCCTCTCATCTAGCCTCCCACAGTGCTTCTTCAGACCCTGCCTGGCCCTTGCTCCTCTAGGCCATTCTGTACTTGTAATCCAGTGTACCTCGGTAGGTGAATTCCAACCCCTTATCTCCAGTGTTGACTTTCCTCTTGATTTCCAGACTGAGACCCTGCCTAGCTGTGTCCCTCTGTGGGTCTACAGACACCCAGATCCTACTCCTTTGCCCTGAGGTCTCCCTCTCTATTCTCTTTTGTACTTCTCTTGGATTCCACACTCCTATCCAGGAAGCCCTTGGCTGTCCTTCTGAACATCATGGGATGCTTGCTTCCTGCATCTTAAACTGCTGTCCCTGAGTCGTGACTTATGTCCCTGCATTAAGCCTTACCCCTGACTGCTCCCTCTCAGCCTCCATCATTCTTAAAACAAGGTCAGAACCAGATGAAAACTCTTGGTAACAGTCCCATATCAGTCCCCTCTATTGAGTGGCTGCCACCTAGCCTAGCAAGTCCCCATGCTGAGCCCATGGACCCCTTCTTTCATCTCTGGTTAGCTGCTTGGCAGTTAGGCTGGTGCCTGGTTGCCCCTGGGCACTGCCTGCAGAAAATGCATGCTTGATGCTCATGGCCAACTCCCTCACCAGCCTGAGGTTCATTTTCCTACTTCCTGTCTTACCAGAGTTGAGAAGCCTTACCCCATGCTGACCACTCCAGGTATCTCTCTACTACCCACAGGGCATGCTGTGTCATTTGTCTGATGTTCCCTGTGCATCCTTCTTGTCCTTGTTTGAACATAGGTTTCAGGAAAGTAGCCATGTGTTTTGTCTCCTGTTGTTTCTTGAGCACCGAGGACGTCCTGTGCTTAGTGGAATCCAATAAATATGAGTTAGATAAGGAGAGTGTTTCTCTGATCTTCTTATTAGTAAATACTTCTGAGGTATTTTAATATTATATTGGAGAGGGGCTAGAGAATGGAGTAGTTAGAGAGGAGCCGGTGCTGTTCCCAGCACCTATATGGGTGGCTCAGACCATCCAGATCCAGGGTATTTAATATCTCCCTTCAACTCCCTTTGGCACCAGGCATACACACACACACACACACACACACACACACACACACACACACACACACACACACCAAATTTAAATGTTTTTTTCAAATATTATATTGAAGAATGTTACATTTTCTCACATGTTGGTTTTATGTAAATATCCAATGAATAACTGACTCAGAGTTTATAACTCAATAAACTCTCCTCCCCACCTTTATTCTTTTGTTTTGTTTTTGTTTTTTTGGGACAGGTTTTCTCTGTGTAGTCCTGGCTATCCTGGAACTTGCTCTGTAGACCAAGCTGGCCTCAGATTCACAGAGATCAGCCTGCTTCTGCCTCCCAAGTGCCAGGATTACAGGCGTGTACCAGCACACCTAGCTTGAAGTGTTTTTTTAATTTACACCCAACCTGTATGATTGTCAGGAAGCCACTTCTGGCTCACTAGATTACTGCATTCTGCAGCAGTTTTTTGGTTTGTTTTTTGTTGTTGTTGTTGTTGTTGTTGTTGTTGTTGTTGTTTTTCATGAGTCAGACTACTGTTTTTATATTCCTCTTAACTAATCGTAAAGATAGAAGGAATTGGAAGGCAAACAAAGAAGAAAATGGTTTGTACAGAGTTAGGACATGTATTCTACTCTGGAGACTATGGGATGACTCAATGTTAATTAACATGTGCTAACCACACCAGTGCCACCAGAGAGCTCTCATTCTGTGTGCCTTGTTGAAGTGCTAAAGTCAAAAATCACACCAGCTCTCGGGAGGGCCTCAGACACACCAGCTATGGACGGGGAGATTGCGCACTGGTCTGTACTATCCGATGAGATCCAAATGGCTGCTGTGAAGAGAAGTGCACACAGCGCCGGTTTTGCTCACCCTTGCCTGGATGTCACGCCTCTCTTGGTCAATACAGCAAGTGACTCCGTATAACTGAGTGGGGCCCAAGACCCTTTCCGGTTCCTTATTACAGTAACCGAGGGTCGCTTCCTTTCCTTTTAAGCGATCGTCTTCTCTGTGGTCTGGTGTTCATCCCTGCAGTTGCTTTTGACTCCATGGCGAGAGCTGTACACCTGATCTGGACTGTGGCTTTAGATGTCCAGTGGATATTCAAGCACAGGCAAGTGGCCACAGCTAGGACTTTTGTCCCTGTGACTTGAGACAAGAAACTATAAGGCCTGCCACCTAAGTTGGAGATGGTGTGACCAGATGTTTTCCAAAACAGGTCATCTGCTCCCAAGGTCAAGTATCCTGGAGGCACAGTAAAACACATAGCAGCAGCACAAGAGGACTTTCCCATCAATCTTCATAGCATCATTCCCACAGGCTTATTCCTTAGAGCTGTGGGATAGGTCTAGAGCACTCTGGTGCTGGTGTCCACGCCTACGAGACCACCTGGGCCCTCTGTGGTGCCTCTAGGCATTTATACTGTCTTATTCCTGGCAGCCCCTCCCACTCATGCCAACTGCCTGGTAGGAGGCCTAGTGAGGTGGCAGGCTGGACACACAGCCCTCTTGGACTAACACTGGAGACATGTCAGTGTTGCTACCAAAACTAGTCCCTAATCTCTGAAAAGATTTCTTTGCTTCCTATACATGGGACAGCCTTCAAGGTGCTTCCCCCATACCCAGTCTTTCTTTAGATATACTATTTGTACCCCGAGGAGGATTGTCCTCTGTTCCCAAGTGTCCAAGGCTCCAACAGCCCCAGGGAGTGTAAACACAGTATAAAAGGCATTAAGGCTGAATAATTGCTTGTAGGTATTAGGCTTGGTTCTAACTGCTCTTGTCTACTAATAACCCCTCTTTATATCTATGGAGTGTCTACCTCCAGTCATGGATTAAAAATGTTTGGGAAAATTGCATCTGGGCTGAACATGTATAGACTTTTCCTTGCTATTTCTGAACAATAGAGTGTGACAAGTATTCATATAATATTTTCATTGTACTAGGTATGAAAAGTATTTGTGAGGTGACGTAAAGTCTGAGGGAAGATGAGTGCACAGGTTACGCAAATACTGTGCCACTTATATCAGGGACCTGAGCATCTACAGATTCTGGTATGGGGGCATGTATCTTGGATCAATCCCCTGAAGATACTGAGATACAGTAGCCCTAGAATGATGGGTAAGAGTCCTGAGAGGTGAGAGTTTCATGGGGCAGAAGAGGCTGTGCTGAAGCCAGAGCCCAGGTAAGTGGGTTCCAGGCTGGGTTCCCCTGTTACTGACACTAAAACGTGTGCTAACGTGGTTTGTGCAGGACCTAATCAGGAAAGGAAAGTGTGGTGAGGAGGGCTCTGCCATCCTACCTAGGCTTGGGAGAATCAGCTCTGTGGCAGCCCCTGTTGGTCTGATCCCCAGCAGTCCAGGGAGCAGGAACAGTGCTGGCTTCTGCCTGCATGGGCTGATTACTACAGCTCCCTGTCAGGAGCTGAGCTCTGTGCCCTCCAGTGTCTGATCTTCCCCTGAAAGCATGCTCCTCTCATCTGCTGCCCATCTCGGGCCTGGCCTGAGAGCCTGCATCCCTTCTTCTCTGCCAGCCTTCCATCATTCCTTTTCTCTGCTTTACAGCTGTGACGGCCACCAGCCGTCTCTTTTCACCCTACCCTCCTGCCACTCCACTGTAGGATATAAATGCGGATTCCATGTGGCTCTCAGGACAAGTTCTAAAGTGTTGTTTCAGCTGGAAGAGCCCTTTCAAATCAGGCCCTGCTTGCCATCCGTGATTCTCACTTTTGTGCCACCACAGGACACCACAGTCTCAGCCTCACCTTCCCAAGGGCTCTCGGTTCTTGCCTTTCTTAGCAGATACTTCCAGCCTCCCCTCATCTTATAGGTGTCTTCTGAGGCTTTCTTGCCTGCTATGTTGAGAGTGCGGATCATGCATAAGCTAAGACTTCACCATGCATGTTTATGAGCTGTTCTTATCTGCCAGCATCGGGGTATCTCCAGGACAGCTGCTGCCTCCCTGGGCCTGTTGTCTGTAGCACCCATCCCTGGCCTGATGTAGCAGGGTGGAGACTTGAGATAACAGTACAGTGAGACCAACATATCTTGCCTAGATTTTTAAAACACTTCAATCAATGTACTACTGATACAGTGTTTCTATTCTCTGATAAATATGCTTTCGGAATGGAAAGAACATGTGGAAAGATGGATTTTTGTGACTGAAAGTTGGCAAAGTAACAGAGATGTCTGAATGGAGTTGTAACCACATGTGTCTGGGTATTCTGTGATAAGCTCACTCATGTTAGAATGAATAGCAGACCAAGAGAAGATGTTTTGTTGATAGTAGTAACCTAAAGGAGTATTAGCAGCTGCCCATGGCCTACTTACAGATTTTAAGAAAGTTTTAAAAGATAAAAATAAAACAAAAAAGGTGAAGCAGAGACATATAGCCATGAGATCTTACTTCTGGCCCTTTACAGAAGAAGCATGTAGAATTTGATCTAAAGGATTAAAAAACAAAGTATGTAATTGAAGGTATACAAATTTGCACGTATTTCTTGCTGACCAGAGTCCTTGGCTAGGCTGGCTCTGTGTGTTAGTCCGCTAAGCATGATGGAAACACAAAGGGGCTAGTGTGTGTCTTCCCCAGTCCTTCAGCACCCATCATCAGTGCTCATGCTCTACACTCTTGAAGGAGTCAAGTCAGCACTGGTCCCAAACACATGAATGAAGCGGAGAGGGGACACTTGAGAGACTGTGTGTTGAGGTGGTCTTGTCGAGGGGACTTTGTTGGGCCAGCCTCTCCATTCACTGTCGTGTTCATGACTTCTCTCCCCTCCCTGTTCACCTTGTCTGCACTGTGCTTTGCCGAAGCCCATTTTCCCCCTGCTCTTCTATTTAGCAGACTACTCCTTTATTGGTGCTTTTATTCATAATTGTAGGAATTTTTGTTGCAACAGAACTTTGATGTTTGTTACAGGAGAATGTTTTCCCAGAAAGGTCTGTAGCTACTGCACTTCTCTCCTTTCTACCCAGTGCGTTGTGCTGGAATTGGGGGGGGGGGGTTAAACTGTCACATGTCACTTTCTGGGTGGTGTGTGAGGAAATCATTGTGCGTTTGGGTCCCATTCAGCCCAGTTCTGCCTAATTCTGAGGCTTGATGAATTAGCCTGAGACAGAGGAGCAGTCAGTCACTCGTATCCTGCCGGCAGGGGTGGCTGTCGCCTCAGCCTCAGCTCTGCACATTGGAATGATCCTCCGTGTTATTGCTGAGTGACCAAGGGACGCAGAATGAGCTTGGGACCAGCAGGGACTGGCAGCCACTCATCAGTCCATATGGCATTGCCGGGCTTGGGGACTTTGACCACAGGCACCTTCTTCAGCATCGTGGGGCGTCGGTATAAAAGGAGGCGCAAGAAGCGCTCTGAGAGGAAAGGTAATTACTCGGACATATAGGTGGAGTTTGCATGCCACACAGGAGCGTCTTCTGGGGTGGGCTGCCTTGTAGCTCAACCTTGCTAGTGCCGCAGCTTCTGGGCTTCACCGTTGACTTTAATGCCTCTCTTTGGCTGATACTTTGTGGAATTTGGTAGTGCATGCTGACAAAGGAAGCTTTGAAAATGTGTTTGTAAGTGTGAGCAGAGGTCCTTTCAGCCCCCCCCCCCCCCCCCCCCCCCCCCGTCTGCAGGGTGCTTTTGGAGAGCTGTTTGTGAGGCTGTGGAAGTTTGAGGCTTTAGCATTACAAGACTTTTCTCTAGAGATGATTCATAATGAATGCCTTTTGCTGCCGCTCTTCATTAGTGCCTTTTTGCCCTAAATTTGCTTATTTTACCAGGAGGGCAAGACTGTAGCTGTCACTGTGGAAATATTTTCCTTCTGCAGAAGCAGAGGATAAATCCCCCATAATCAGCACCTGGCTTATTTCAGTACTTAATTCCACTCAATGTTTTAAGAAATTAAAATCCATAGTTTTGTTTTTTTGTTTTTTTGTTTTTTTTTTTTTTACAAGATTCAAAAGTTGTCTATTACTATAAAAATTACAAACCATTAGCTTTTGGAGGGAAAATATTCCACAATAGTTACTGTCTTTCATATAATTAGAAATACTAGGAAATGTCCCAGTGAAACAGTCTTCTAGCCTGAAACAGCTGGCTGTGCTGCAAGGCTCACTGCCCCTGCCTCTGCTTCCCTAGACATTTCCTCAGTGCTACCACCCCACAGGATTAGGGCATAACCTGTCACCATGGCAAGCTCTGTGGCTAGCAATGATAATTCTTCAGGAAATAAAATGAGCTCTAGTTTTTAAAGGATGAAGAAGAAATTAATTTCAGAGCCAGCAATCTTTGTAGTATGCCCAGTATAGCGAAGACTGGCGTACTTAATAGAATGTTGGGGTTAGGAACACATCATGGTCCCTACATGCTTGTAGGCGTGGTACCTGTGCCCTTGAGGGCACATGATGTTTTTACTATTATGTGTATAGAACAAAGAGAGGCTCAAAAAAGCCCATTTAATTACCTACTCACTCTCATCTTGGAGGAGTCCAATCCTGCTAGCCTTTGTATCTTCAGTTAAGTTTTAAAAGGTTGGAAGTCATAATGCCAGTCAGAAACACAAAGCAAAACTACGGAGGCATTGATCCAATATCCCAATTTAGAAATGCCACTTGTTCTGCAGACCCTCAGCACAAGCCACCTAGCAGCTAGGAGAATGTTGGGACATCCAAGCCTTATTCTGACCTCATTCTTTGGACTCACTGCAGTCCCAGCTCAGGGCACCCTCCTTAAGTCTTCTGGAGCTGTGTCCGCTGCAGGAAAAGCTCTGCTGTGAGGCTGCCTTCTTCAAGCTAGCATCTTAAAGAGCAGAGGATCACATGGTAGCAGCTAGGCCTGTGCATATGGGACTTTGCTCCTGGCCATGCTTCTAAATAAGCTCGTTGTCAGTTACTGAACAGCGTGACTGTGTGTAGTGGCACCTACTCTTGGTGGTTTATAATATGTCTTTGAAACTAACAAAAACCCCTCTAAAACAATGGAGGCTGTTACGATGGTATATCCAATCACATCAAAGATCTTTAAGATGGAAAGTGTGAGCTTTTGAAATACCTTACAGAGCATGTGTAAAGAATTCTGCTTTTCTAAGACTGGGATAATGCATGCCTTTTAAAATTTAGTTCTGTGTTGAAACTGTAGTGGCAAGCTGCTTGTTGAACTGTGACAACAATACACTTTCAGTGACTTTTCCCTCTCTCCTGCATTTCCCAAGTGTCTGCTGTGCCTGTCCCCCCCCCCCCCCCCCCCCCCCCACAGAACAAACATTGGTTAGCTTGTGTGCAGCTTTGGAGGATCCACCAACACAGCAGAAAGTCCTGTGGGAAGGAGAGCTGTCTAGTCTTGGTGCTGACCAGGCAAATGATGCTTGTCAAGGCCTGAGAGAAAGGAGTCTTTGGCATAGTCAGACTGTGAGGCACATTAGAGCCTATTCAGGGGTCAGTCCCCAGTTACCATGTAAGGTGACTGGTGCAGTAAGCTCAAATTCAGAAGTGCTCCTTAACTGTGTTCACCACCACCACCAGCACCACCACCACCAGTACCACCACCACCAGCACCACCACCACCACGTTGTATGTGTAAGGTCCCATGTCTGTGCCCAGTCCTTCTGATTTGCCATTGAGTGTTTTGTTTGTCCCAAATGTGAGAGCATCTTTAGTCTGTTCCCACTTCTTCTGCACATGTATGAAGACTGTTGTCAGGTGCTTTGAGCATGGGCTTCCCTCCTCTGCCTTGTTTCTAGGGTGGAGAGGTGAATAGGGTTAGGCATGTTGTGGAAATGAGGCTCTAGTTCAGTAGAGACATGCACTCTCTGAGTACTGTTGGAAAATAACCCTAAGACTCAGAGCAGTCTTCCCTGCTTGGTGTGAAGAGGAGAGCTGGTCATGGTGATCCCAAGCTTCTGTCATGAAGTTAGTCTCAGCTCTAGTCTGTTCACTGGGCTCTTTGAGAGATGAAGAAAGAACAAGGCAAGTGTTGGGATGTAGGATGGAGTGGTACTGACCCATCTGCACATCTATCCACCTGTCTAACAAGTACTCATCAGGAACTTCTGAATGCTGGCATCAGAGGTTTGGACACTCACAGCACAGATATAGGAACAGCACTTCAATAGTATGAGTGCTGGTCCTAACTCTCAGGGGTGGGGTTTGCTCTGGAATGGACCATATGAACTTGTTGTGTGACTAGGGAGGTGGTTTCTGTGACTTGTAGCTGCAATGCTGTTTGTACAGGTAGGAAAGACATTCTCTAGGCTTCAGTGACAGTAGAAGACAATCTGTGATGTCATCTATGAGAGGGCTTCAAGTGTAGAAAGTTGCCACTGACCCCCTTCACACAGCACCACTTGTGGGTAGATAGCTCAGATTTTCTAGCATGTGCTGTGGCAGATATGGAGTATATCTCATTGCATTTATGCTGATGGCACAAGTGAGGACCTTGATGCCAGGGCAAGAGGTCCTCTCAGAGAGGATGCATTCCGTGGCAGCAGCACATTCCAGTCTAGCAGCTGAAGTCCTGAATCACATTTGGAATGTTAGAGAAATTGGATCCAAGATAAATTTCAGCAATGCCAGTTCCCAGTATAAATGTTAATATTGAAAATACAGTTTTAGAAACATTTTCAGTGGCTTTGCTCCATTTAGTTGTCCCAGTGGGGGAAAAAAAGCTAATTAAATATAAGCAGAATATTCTAGATTTTATATATCCAATATTCATACTTGCTAAGATTTTTCTGGAAATAGCTTTAATTTATTATAGGGTTTTAAACTACATATTAAGTATTTTATGCTCTGTTTTATCATTTGGTTATAGTAAATGTTCTTCCTAGAAAGAATGGTCTGGGTTTGATTTTCTCATTTAATTCATAGATGGAATTCTGGCTTATTACCCCATTTTGGTCATTATGTTCTTAAATATAAGCTCCATGTTACATATGTGTCTGGAAGATAGCCAAAAACAAGTTGAGCTGTGACTTGAATGTATTTATTTATGGGTTATTTTAATTTTCCTGAGATAAACAGCCCAACTTTAGGGATCTTCAGGTCATATGGCAGGCATAGCCAGTCTGTGCCTGCTGACCATAGTCCAGGATTCTATCACTGTCAGTTTCCAGACTCACCAAGAACAGTCACAGACCAGGGACAAGAAGAAGCATGATGGTAGGCTCTATGTTGGCCTGGCTTCTTTCTGGAATTTGTTTAGAATTGACAGGAACACGCACTGTATACAGGCCATACTGGTGCCAAATGACAAGGACCCACTCAGTGTGGCCTTCACTGCCCCTGTGAGGAAGGTATGTCACTGCTCAAGCTAGGTCAGAGGGCCTTAGCAAGACTCAGCCCAACTGTTCTCCAGCATCACCACCAACTGCCATCCTGTATAACTCAGGCTGTTATTGGTATCTGGTGGAGAGGGACCTGAGCAGAGAATTTATGTCCCTCAGCAAAGGTGAGTAAAAGTAAAAGTGGAACACACTGCTTAATCTTGATTGTGTCAAGCAACTGCCTTTCCTATTGGTTCTTTCACCTTATAAACCCTTCCCGATCAAGGACCTCAGTTTGTAGCCATACATTTTCAAGTATAGACTCAGTGCAAAGGAAGCAGACGTGGCTGATGTGGTCCTCCAAGGCACCTTGGTTCTGTGAGCATAGATGTGATCAGGAATCTGGGCACTCTGATTAGATACCCACCTTTGTGTTCCTTGGGAAATACTTCACTGTGTGCCGCAGAACCAGAGACCAAAAGCTCTGAGCACTTCGTGGGGTTTATAGGCTCTTGTCAGGGCAGGTGCTGCAGATGAGGCCAGCTATCTGTGAGGATCTGGGTCACCCAGAGAAGATGCTGGCTCTGGGCTTTTGAGGCCATCAGTACCTATAGTTCCATCTTAACAACAAGCCTGTGTGGCATTTCCTGGGGAGGGAAGTCATGCATATAGATGATTTGCTGAATAAAGAGGAACTGGAGGAACATGGGGAATCTAGTCCTCACCATGGTTACCCATACTTGTCCTGACTGTAGGGAACCATTGACTCTGCTGCTACCTGACATTCTTGGTAAACTCAGCTGGTGCTCAGCCACACAGCCCCAGTTATGTGTATCTCAGCACAGTAGATGTCTGTTTACTTAGCCACAGTGGCTAGTCCACAAGTGAACAAATTGCTGTCCAGTTGGCACATTTCAGCAAAAATTTCAAAATAGTAATAATTGATGGAAGTGCATGTTTTTCTCTTTTGGTAAAGTATGGTGTGTGGCCGTTTTAGTGACTAGCCAATACTAGAAACAGCAAGCACCATCCAATATGCAGCTAAACATCCCAGGAGTTCCTTGGCCCTCCTGGCACACTATGGGTTACTTTGAAGAAATAACTGGAGCAGTCACATGACAGTGTGAAGAGTTGGGGATCATGACTGTGGCTGTGTGGGCTAGAAATGTACCTCCATATCTAGCACAGCTATTGCAAGGAGGTGGACAGAGCCGTGAGGGGCAGAGCTCAGCCCTCACTCAGCCCGTCTTCACTGGGATATGCTTCTTATGGGCTGACAGGCATGGATGGGTACTGGAAGAGACTTCAGGAGATGAAGCTGCTTCACCTGTGTGGGCTTCAGCTGTGGAAGGAGGGAGACAGTCCACAAGTGATAGACCCACTGTGCCAGGCATGAGAGTAGCACCTGGATGGGTTAGTGACTGAAGTCTCTCTGAGCAGGTGTTTGACCTGGCCTTATCCAGAGAGGAGGCAGGAACTCTGCAGTAATCTGGAAGAGAGTGCTGCAGACCATGATTGGGAGAATTCACATCTAGGCTTCTAAGGGAACCCAGTATTTCAGAAAAACCCAGAAGCCATTGGTGGGAGGTACTTCAAGACCAGGTAGACAGATCCAGGATGTCAGATGATGTAGTTGATTAGAGACTGGCAGGTGGAAGCATGGTCAGGGGAGCAGGAAGAATGATGTATTCCTACTTCTTGGGGCAGAAAGAGGGTATTTATTGAGTATTCATCAAAATAGCTTTCATCCTTGCTGGAATGAACCTGGTTTGTTTCCAGCTAAAACATAAGGTGCCAGCACATTCCTGGCACTGATTGTGAGTAGGGAATGATACAGCAAAATAGGTCAGGGTTGCTCAGAGTCTTCATGGCAATTGTGACTCAAGATGAATGCATTAATTCTAGCTGAGTGCCTCCAGCCTGGAACAAGAGCACAGTTAACAGAGCCCAGGAGGAGAAGCTCAGGTGGGCCATGGTGGGGCATGCAGGGATGATTAAGCCTGGTGGCGGTGCCTCTGGTTTACAAAGAGACTACCCGGACTACTGTAAGGGCAGAGGCAGGAGGCTGAAAAAATCTAAGCTCAACTTTGAGAGAACTGGTTGTGCAAGATATGGCATGAGAAGGAAAACACCTGGGTGGGCTATAAATGTTCTGCCTTAAACATGTGCTACACTTAAGAGGTGGGACCCCCAAGATAACACAAGTTTATATACATTTGTGTTGGTACAATTTCTACGTAAGTGAGCACTTTACTCAAGGTCCCTTGGAGAGCCCAGCTCTTACCAGGTCACTCCTTTCTCAGCATCTTCCCCTGTACTTGCCTCTGCCAGGCTTTACCCACTAGTACCTGAGCACTGTATGTGCAATTGGCATGTGACTGACCCACCAGTGACTCTCTTGCTCCCTGTGTGTAAGTATTGCATGATACTTTGTTTTTAGTGAAGTAGAGGGAACTAGACCCACACCCTGCAGTGTTACTTCTGTTCCTGTTCTCTGTTATCTTCACTGTTTGTCTCTATCCTTTCTAGATGTCAGTAACCTGCACTGTTGCCTCCTGAGCTGATGCCTCTGGTGATGCTCTCTGTTGCTGCCCTTTCCTGCTCCGTGGGCTACTCTTATTAACACTCTACCTAGCGTGATGAATGCTGTGCCTGACTATCCCAAGTATAATTTCCCCACTTGCATTATACTGTAAAAACATACTTGCTTAAGTGCTATGTCCAATTCTTATTTGCTGACACAACCTGACTTCTCCTCCTTAGTATGTACAGACTTTGCAGGAGTTAAACAAGCATCAGGATACGTGGGTGGTTTTCTAGAAAGAAAAGTACTTCCTTGAAAATAGCATCAGTTGAATATTTTTGGAAACCTTAGTGGTGTTATTTTGCTAGGTAGTATCAAAAGCAAAATCCCAGCCATGAAATGCTTTGCGTTTTCTGACACACTTGATTAACTTAGAGAATTTCAGTTTCCTCTAGGTGGTATAAGATGTTTTTATTTCAGGACCATTTTAAATAATCAACTCATCATTTAGGTGTTTTGTTTTGTTGCAGTGGCTATAAAATTATCCTAGAGCTTACTGCTTGCCTGTGTAAAGACTAAACACAAGTAATATTTCAGAACTAGGGACTGGAGAGATGGCTCAGAGGTTAAGAGCACTGACTGCTCTTCCAGAGGTCTTGAGTTCAATTCCCAGCAACCACGTGGTGGCTCATAACCATTTGTAATGAGATCTGGTGCCCTCTTCTGGCCTGCAGTCACATATGATGTATACATAATAAATAAATAAATCTTTAAAAAAATATTTCAGAACTCTGGCTTTAAATGTTTGTTCATAGCTATTTAAGATAAAACCAATAGTAGTCATAAAGAACATGTAAAGGTATTCTTAAAAATCTGTTATTTTCTTGAGGAAAAATAGAAGTTGATTAAATCCATAATAATTATTAGTGAGTGTATTTGCCACTTACCTTTTGTATGTGGTACATACATGTGTATATGTGCACATGCATGTAGAGGCAAGATTCATGGTGAGTATCTTCCTCTATTACTCTTCACTGTATTTTTTGGAGACAAGGTCATGCACTGAACCTGGAACTCATCAGTTTGGCATGGCTAGCTTGCCAGGGAGCTCCAGGGATCTACCTGTCTCCACTCTCCCAGCACTGAAGTTAGGACACTGTCTGCTGCACCCAGCTTTTTATGTGATTGCTGGGGATCTAAACTTGAGACCTCATACTTGCCCAGCAGAGTGTGTTTTTTATCAATAGAAGTGTTCCCTAGCTCACCTGTTTGCCAGTTATCTTTATAAATGTTTTAGTATACTTAGATAACATTTTTACTAGCTCAGTAGAAAAGGGTCGGTTCTGGTATGTCTTTGATATAAGCAAGTCATGTAGTCATGTTCTTCCTCTTTTAGTCTAGAATATCTCTGTTAAAGGGAGAGAAGGAGGAAGGCCTGCAGCCTCATCACCGTGGGGAGGTTAATGGGGATGTTAATAGAAGTCTTTGTGCTTTTGATTTGCAACGTAAGAGTCTATAAAAAGATACATAACAAGAATCATTTACCCCCACCTAATTTAAAAATAAAATATTGCCAATTTAATCACAGTATTGTTTGCTAAGTGAGAAAGGACAGTGCAGATGAATGGCCCATGTGTCAAGGGAAACCAGGTGTTCCTGGTTAAAGCATCATCTTTGCTAAGTAAGCATTGTTTTTGCAAATGCTTGGCTTTTCATCCCATGCTCGGTCTGTGAGCTGAGGCCCTTCAGATGCAGGGGCTCTTGTACCCAGCCGGGGATGCTCCCCACGGGTTTCTGCTTTAGTTCAGAGTGGCACAGTGATTCTAAACTTCGCTTTTCCTGCACTGCCATTAGAATCGCTTGGACTAGTGCTGCTAAAGAAGCAAAGTCAGATTGGTAGCCGGGGCCCCATTAATGAGTTAAATGCAGGTCTCTGATCTTCTGATGTGGAGGCAAAAGGTCTTCACACTTGCTGCCTCTCAGTGTTAGCTTACCTCTTCCTGCCCTGGGAGGCATCTTGGAAAATGAAGCAATTATTTTGAATGTTGCTATCAAATAAAGCCCATTCCTGGAATTTTCTTCCTTTGGGATTTTTGATGGGGTTTTAATTCTTGTTCATAGTTCAGACCACAAGAGCTTCTTTTCAGGCTGTAAGAAAGAGCCACATGAAATGCTATAAAGCACTTTGGCATCTCACTTTGCTTTGTTTTATAACCTTTGGTTGAAGGGTTGGCATTTGTAGGTGCTGGCTTCTGCTCTGTGGGGGATTTCTAGCTCTTGTTCTTACCACGCAGGTCCCCCACCTGCCACCAGGCATAGCACAATTATTTTCTACTGTGAGACATTTTCCATGTCCTTTACAGGATTTCAGCGAGAGCAGGACGATCAGGCAGACTGTACAAGCTGGGTGGCCCTCACTAGGCTGCGCCCTCCTATGCCTTAGGACCCGGCACTGCAGCAGACATCTGAGTAAAGCCAGATCCCACCCGCACCGACTACTGGTTAGTCATGTGAAGAGTGAAGTTAGACTAATTGTGTGTGTGCTGCCCATCTTCGAATTAAACTGTCCTCTGAGATAACGTAGATCCCTGTGCAGTGTGAGAACCAGTACTTATGAGGATGACGGCCTTTGTTTCTCTGGGATGAAGGCCCACGGTGCAGTTGCCGGGTCATGTGGCAGTTTCATGTTTAGTTATTGCACTCCTGGTCCTTTATGTTCCCTTCCGTCTCCTGCCTTTTCCATCCCCGCGCTTGCCAGCAGGACAGGTGTAGTTTCTCTAGTCTGCGGAGCACCTGGGCTGAGACGTACTCTTCATTGTGCAACAGTGCTTAGTTCTCGTAAGCTACATTGTCCTCGTGGCCAGGCATGGTGGGCATGTTTTCATGTGCTTGATTCCCGCCCGTGTGACCTTGGTGGCAAATGGTTTCTTTCTGACTTTTGCCCCTTTTCTTATTGGATGTTTGTTTTACTGTTGACCCTATTATCTACCCTCCTTGCTGGGTATGTGGTTTTCAGTCCGTTTCTCCTAATGTGTACTTAAGCAGGGCCTAGGAGAGCAGTTTACTTCTAAAGTTCAGTTTATCAACTTTCCCTTTCCTGGCTTGCATTTGTACTGTCAGGTCTGACCGTTCTGCCTGGCCCTAGATTCCAAGTAGTGTCTCTTAAGGTTTTCCCACAAGTCTTATGGTTCTGTGTTTTGCATTTAAGTCCCTGACCCATTTTGAGATCGTGTTTGGATGCAGTATGGGGCTGTGCCAAGGTCCTGTTTAGCCTCCACCTCTCCTGGCTCCCCTTTGTGTTAAGGATTGTTCTCCTTCTGCTGGCTGCCCTTGCACCCTTGTCCAGGCTGCTAGGCTTATCTGTGAAGCTCTGTTCTGAGCTCTGTTCTGTCCTGTGCTCTGCTGTCTATCCCTTGCTGACTCTGCCCTAGCTTATCTGGCTGTGCCTCTACCCAAAGGGCTGAGATTGTTATGCCTTCCTCCATTCCTCTTTTCCCAGGGGTGAAGTCTGCATTAATTTCATTTCCTGACCACTCTGCATGCCTGTCATCCCTGTGTTGGCATCTGTGGACTGTCTATTCTCACTATTAGTGTCCTCCTGATTCTCTGGGTGAAAGGTGTTTTGTGTGGTTTTTAAATTGGAACCTACCTGTTCATGTGATGCCACGAGACTCAGGATCTTGCCCCGTTCTGCTTAAGCTGACTCTTCCAAACTGTAAGAGGAAGGGGACAGTGCCTTACTACAAGTAGGGGGCAAGTCCAGCACCCTGCTGGGCCTCACTGCTAATAAAGTGTCTTAGTAACCATTGTTGTGATAAAACACCAGAATCAAAAGCAACATGGGAGGAAAGGATTTATTTCACTCACAGTTCCATATAACAGTTCCTCATCAAAAGCAGAGAGGTCAGGACCTCAAACAGGGCAGAAACTTGGAGGCAGGAGCTGATGCAGAGGCCATGGAGGAGTGCTGCTTACTGGCTTGTTCCCCTTGCTTTCTTATAGAAAGAACCCTGGACCACCAGCCCAGGGGTAGCCCACCCACAATGGCCTGGACCCTCCCCCATCAATCACTATTTAAGAAAATGCCCTACAGACTTCTTACAGCCCAAACTTACGGAGGCATTTCTGATTTGAAGCTTCCTCCTCTCTGATGACTCTAGCTTGTGTCAAGTTGACATAAAACCAGCTAGCATAGGGACCTCTTGCTGTCCCTTCTAGGGGTTCCAGTGGCAGCATTAGGTGGCCTTTTGCTGGCAGGTTGTCTCAGCCTAATGGGAGTGAATCTTGTGACTCCCATCTTGGTCTTGTCTCATTATACCCCTGCCTGGAACGCCAGGCTCCTACTTAGAGCCCTACATGGATGGGGTCAGGCTGGGCTCTTTTATGAGCTTTGGTCGAGTAGACAGTGTTGTTTTTTGGTTTTCCTTCTCACCAGAGATAGCTACTTTTATCAGGGCTTTGTTTTCTTGTTTGATTGGTTGATTTTGTTTGCTTTATTCTGGTCTCTGCCCTTTGGTTTAGGCAATTTCCAACTTCTTCCACTCCAAGTCAGGTTAATGAGGCTTAAGGAAATTTCAGAGCTTCTGGGTAACACCTTGGCTTCTAGGACACAGCATGTCTAACCTGATCTGGTTGTCTTACTTCTTTTATTCTGAAATCTGGGGCTCTCAACTGTACATTACAGAACAGGAAGAAAAGGTAAAGTATATTTTCTGCATCTTCTACACACTGTATTTTGAGCATATTCCTATTATCCTTTCTTGTCCCCTCCCATGCCCACTGATGATCATCCTCTTCCCAACTAGCTCTGTTTCTACTTTTTTTTTTTTTTTTTTTGTGTGTGTGTGTGACTCAAAGAGTTTCATTAGGATTGTTTACAGGAACATGAATTCCTTACCAGTGGCTATACCACTGAAGAAAATGTCTCTCCCTCAACCACCAACTGTTAACTGCCTGTAAATCCTTAGGGGAGGGGGAGACCCCTCATGAACCCCCCATCCTGCCTTGTGCATGTAATCACAGCTGCTGTGAGTTCAAGAGTATAACAACCATATCAGGCCTGGAGCTAGCTTTCCACTCTGCTCCTACTGGACTCCAGCTCTTACCCCTTTTCAGTAATGTTCCCTGCAGTGTGTGGTGTGTGTGCGTGTGTGGTGTGTGTGCATGTGTTTGTGTGCGTGTGTGTGTGTGTGTGTGTGTGTGTGTGTGCGCGCGCGCGCGTGTGTGCGCGCGCGCGCATGAGCATGTTGCGGATGATGGAGATGTTCCACCCCTGACTAAGCAGTCAACAGCCATTTATTCTTGGTACTTTGAACAGTTATAGATCTCTGCAGTTCCACTGATCATTGCAAAAAGAAGCCTCTGTGCCCTCTGCCTGCCTTCTGCCTCCTCTAAGCAAACAAGAGCTTTTTGTCAAGTTTCCATTTTACCACGTAGTCTGGGTTTCTCAGAGGTGTCTGTTCCCTGCCCTGTTATTTTCTGCAGAGTCCAACCTCTGGCCCAAACTTGTCTGAATGAACAACTACATCCCTGTTTCCTGAGCTTACCCCTTCCTTCCTAAAGGTGCCTGCCCCCTTGCTGTGTTCCCACACTTGATACTTCACCAAGTCCCCTCTTTCTCTTCAAACTTTCCACAGTGGTTTGGGCTGGTGAGACGGGTCGGGAGGTGAGGGTGCTCGCTGCACAAGCCGATGGCCTGAGGTCCTTTCTGGATCAAGGTGGAAGGACCGAGTCTGCAAAGTACCCTCCGACCTCCACTCACACGCTAACAATAAAACTGCGTAGCGAGGACGCTGAGTCATACAATGCAGAGCGCTATAAAATACACACCATTGCATAGTGGACCCACATGTCCACCCCTGCAGAGTCACCAGCCCAGGACTATTTCTCTGCTTCTTTCCAAACCACACAAACTACTTTGAAATAAGTCCTGGACATCATTTCATCTGTAAATACTTCAGCGTGTATCTCTAACGGATAACTACTGTTTTCACACCCGTGGCTGTCAGCAAATGTTCCTTAGCATAGTCAGCTGTCTGGACAGTACTAACATTTGCACTCCTCAACTGCAAAATCTATCTGATTCATTTAGGTTCTTATGGTGCCCAGCGCTGCTTTAAGCATAACAGATACTCAAACTATATCTTAAAATAATGAATTAATATAAAGGGGTAATGCTTTATAGCTCCCTGGAAAACTCTCTTTTTAAGATTTATTTTATTTTTATTTTAGATGTGAGGGTATTTTGCCAGTGTGTATGTATGTCTGTGTACCATGTGCATGTAGTGCCGTGGAGACCACAGAGGATATGTATCATATCCCCTGGGACTGGAGTTACAGTCAGTTTGGAGCTTCTATGTAGGTACAAGGAATCAAACCTAGGCTCTCTGAATATCATCCAGTGCATGTAACCATTGAGCCATCTCTCAAACCCTTGAAAACCTTGAATAAATGATTCTGTGTAGGAACTCCATCATACAAGTGCTCTAAGATAATTTGTACCACCTGGCATATTTAATCACCATTTTCCTAAAAGTAAGGAATTTACTTTATTGATATTGGTAAAACAAATTTGTTTACAAAGGAATATTGGTTTCAAAATTTGCAAATCTTTTTTTCTCTTATTTCCAATTTGAAATATTTGGGAAGGTAAAAACATTGAATTTGTTGAAAATTTTCTTTAGATCTTTTCTTGGTTTCTCCTGCTAATGTAGTAGTTGTGTGTGGTGAAGGAATCATGTTAGATTAAATTGCATTAGATTAAGCTACTGTACACATTTTGCTTTCCTGTGTTGTGTTATTGGGATATATAGAAGTGTGGGTAAAATACTTAGGATGTCTTATTATGTGACATCACTTTATCACCATTTATAGACCTACTAGGGCAGAGAGAGGCTAGATGGCAAACAGCTGGAGCTTGGCTAGATGGCAAACAGCTGGAGCTTGTCTGTGATCAGCTATGAGATAGCTGTTGACAGCAGGCTCTTATGGGGTAGAATTACCACC
This sequence comes from Onychomys torridus, assembly GCF_903995425.1. NCBI lineage: Eukaryota > Metazoa > Chordata > Mammalia > Rodentia > Cricetidae > Onychomys > Onychomys torridus. Next base: position 58,834,338 of record NC_050460.1, on the reverse strand, counting down.
TTGTCCCTGGTCCAGAACCCTTAGTGGCCCTTTGCTCCTGGAGTAGACCATGAAGTTCCTGGATACTAGCCCTAGGCTTCCTTTTTGGTGACCCCTTTCTCATTTCCACTGTCTCTCCACATAAGGCAGCTAAGTCAGGTGTCCTGGAGTATGCTGAGAGGAGAGGAGCGAAAGAGACTGAAAATATTCCTGCCTGAATGACAAGCCCAATACTTTTTATGATTTTTTTTTAATTGCAGTGAGGTGCTGATCAGCACACAAAGAGGCCATACCTCATTTTGCTAGGATCACACACTAAACATTGTTTCTTGCTGTCTTTCAGACAGAAGTGGTCTCCGCCAGTCAAGAAACCCTCAAAAGCATTTTACCATGGATATAGAAGATGAAGAGAATATGAGTAAGATCTAGGCCTATTATGTAGTGCCCAAGTAGTTCATGCCCCATTAAAATATTAGTGCTTTTGTAAATTTGATTAATAAGACCAGTTTGATGTTTCTAAGATGTGGGCTGTTGGCAGTGGTGGGTTTTTGTATAACAGGCATCAATATTTACTGTGGACATTTTCCTTACAGCCACCTATCTAGGGTTCTCATTCCTCATTATCATCATGGGACCATCCTTTTTATTCCAGAAATTTGCCTCTAGGTGCCGGTCTCATAATGCTGTGTGGCTTCATGTGAAGTTGTGGTTCTTAAAATAAAGCTCTGAACTTTCACCAGTATAAATTCAAGAAAACCTTTTTGATTGACTCAGATACTGGGATAAGAGTTCATAAAGCTCCCTTCAGACACAGTCGCTGCTCCTGCCTTGGAGGGAAGGGAGTCCACATGAGCTTAGTCTCTGAAGACTGGAACTCGATTGGTGCTCATGTGACCCAAACCCTCACTGGGGCTCTTTCTGCTCTCCACACCATCTTCCACAGGGCTGGGGGGATGGGGACACACCGACGTTTCCTCCCTTGCTGTTCTCTGTGAGCTACCAGTCACTTCTGCCCACCTCAGTCCCAGAGAGGAGCAGGTCTAAAGGGGAAGGTGCCTGGAAGAAGGCACTTGTCCATCTAAGGTTCTGTCTGTCTAAAGGAAGACAGATACAGCTGCACAGCACAACCACATTTTCCCGGGGGTGGTATGACCATGAGAACCAGACTCAGCACGCTCTCTCTGGCTCAGCCCAGTGGCAGGACTGTTGCTGCTCTGCAGTTCTTGGACACCCAGAGCCTAATAGCACTGTGTGAGGCGAGTCTGTACCTGACTGCTGTGCAGGATCTGGGGTGGGCTGTGCAGCAGACATCCTCTACCCTGAGAACGACCACTGGCTGGCATGAAGCAGTTGCCCAGTGCCATTTTGAGTAGTGTAGCTGGCATGCTTTTGCCTCTGCTGATGCGAGCTGCTTACAGCTCACTGGTCGCTTCTCCTCAGTTCTGCTCTTGAGCTGTTTTAAGCTGTGGTTTTGCTGGCAGATCCACCCGTCACTCTCAGTGTTGTCAGGTTTAAACTCTACATTTCAGACCGTATTGCCAGTGCTGTGCCAACCCAGTAACTCCTACCCCAGGGAACATGTGAAGGTGTCCCCAGAACTACCTGCTGGCTGGGGACTGTGGGTGTGTCTCCAGCTGTGGCCATCACCATTGGGCCTTGGGTAATTTAACTAAGGAAGGGTCCTCCTGAATAATATTCCTGTTAAAAAACCTTTCGGGTCTAGTGCAAACTTAAATGTCAGGCCTGTATCTCTTGTGATTTTAAAAACAGTTAAAGTCCTACTGTGATTCCCTTCATATTCTCAATGCAGCAGTGTGGCATGCAGAGAGTGCCTGCTTCAGCAGAGAGTAGGCTCGGGCTCTAATTGCAGTGTTTTATTTTTGTTTGCTCAGGAGCATTTTTTGATAACATGTGATTGGTACCTTTTCTTCTGAAGTGAGTACGAGTTGAGAATGATTTCAACTGTCACAGAAAGTATATTTCTTTTTCTTATAATCTTAACTGTTAACTTAGTTCTGAGGGTGTTTGGCTGTTCGTCATCATTAATGTTTGGCTAAATGTGTGCCAGAGTGCCTTGTTGATGATGTTTGTTTCTATGCTGGTAATTCTGTTGACTGCTGAACTTGAACTGTGAGCAGAATACAGTATGTGATGTTCTCCCTTTATTAATCTCTCTATCCGTCTTTGCTCCACCTTCTCACCTTTTGTTCCCCGAGTACCGAAAGGAGTAACCTACCGGTCTTTTGCTGGAGGATGTTATAAATGAAAATTTAGTGCCCATTCCATTAGCTTTGTCAGCTGGGAGAAGTGGTGTGTGTGTCAGGAGTATTCTGGGGAGAGGTGTCTGTTGAGAGACCCCTCCCCCCACCGCACACATGAGATTTTCCATGGCCTGAGTTTATTTTGGTAGTCTTCGCTGCCTCCGCTCAGTAATGATGACCCTGGGCATCTGTGACCCTTAACTCCAGAGACTGGCAGCAACAACCAAGACGTTCATCACATTAACCCTGCCCGCACGCTCACTGAGGAAGGGACATTTCCAGTGTTTTCAGAAACTCTGTAGGTGTATTGCATAGTGGAAACAGACCCCTAAAGCTACCGTATTGAGGAATATTTTCATCAATTAAGATGTACTTTGGATTTTAGGAGCTAGTGGTTGGAGATCTACGTAAACACTGCACAGCCCTACTTACTGCACAGGCACACTGCACAGGACTGCAAAACCAAATGATAAAAGAGGAATTAGTTTTTCTGGTTTTGGAAAGCTTAATAAACCTAAAGGGAGGACTGCACACTACCCACTTTGAAAAAATAAGTTTTCTTTTTGCTTGTTGGGAGGTTGAGACAAGGTCATGGCTGTGTGTAGCCTCATTTGTCCTCCAACTCTTCGCTCCCTTCTGAGTCATAGGATAACAGGTATGCACCACCATGCCTGACATTTATTTACCACTTAAATATCAAAATCATCTTTTATGTTGCCATGTAAAGTGCATTTAAAAACGATCACCAGGTTATCCTGGAAGCCTGCCAGCTTTAGAAAGTCGGGTTTGCTGGCATGTTTTGAAATTAGGGAACACAGCTTGCCTGCTGCTCCAGTTCTCTATCTCATTCTTACATATTTTTCTAGCATAAAATGTACTAAAGATTCTGAAGCAGATAGCACTGAAATATAGTAAGAAATCGTAAATTTATACATTATTCTTCAAAAATAAATTCTATGAAGTCATAATACTTTACCTTATTATATAAGCAGTTTTCTATGATCAATTCATAAACTAAACCATATAATCACATGTTGATTAGATGTTTGGAACCTCGAGAGCCAAAGAAGTTGTGAAGAGACATTTCTAAATGGCACCCCCTCTCCTGAGAAGTGCTGCAGTTTAAAAACTGTGTCAGTTAAAGTCAGTGTCCTTGCAGAGGAAGAGCATGCGGAGATCAATGCCTGTGTGCTGGTGGATTTAGAGGCCAGTTCATTAGCCTTAGTGTGAGTCTTTATGGATTAACTTAACATCTAACATCTTGGTAAGCTAGAAAGATTTAGGATGTCTTTAGTAGAGAAAATAAGTTAAAAAATTTTATCTTCTAATGCAGAAGAAAATGATAAACTAACTAGAAGAGGCAATAGGTGTTAGTTTAAAAAAAAAAATCTCAAAGTGCATTCCAGCCCTGAACAGTTAGGTCTTTGGTCAAGGTGTAGTTCCTCACATTTGTGTTGAGGAAGAAAATATACACACACACATCACTTACCCAGCTACAAAGAGATAAAGGAATCTATAAATTTTGCATTTACAAGATCCTGCAACGAAGGCGTTGTAAGTTACTCTTTCTGGGCACCACAGGTTCCAGCAGCACTGATGTTAAGGAAAACCGCAATCTGGACAACATGCCCCCCAAGGACAGCAGCACACCTGGGCCTGGCGAGGGTCTTCCACTCTCCAACGGGGGTGGTGGTAGCACCAGCAGGAAGCGGCCCCTGGAGGAGGGCAGCAATGGCCACTCCAAGTACCGCCTGAAGAAGCGAAGGAAAACACCAGGGCCCGTTCTGCCCAAGAACGCCCTGATGCAGCTGAATGAGATCAAACCTGGCTTACAGTACATGCTGTTATCCCAGACAGGACCTGTGCACGCGCCTCTGTTTGTCATGTCTGTGGAGGTGAACGGGCAGATCTTTGAGGGCTCCGGCCCTACAAAGAAAAAGGCAAAACTCCATGCTGCTGAGAAGGCCTTGAGGTCTTTTGTCCAGTTCCCCAACGCCTCTGAGGCACACCTGGCCATGGGAAGGACTCTCTCTGTGAACACAGACTTCACATCTGACCAGGCCGACTTCCCCGACACACTCTTCAATGGCTTCGAGACTCCAGACAAGTCAGAGCCACCCTTCTATGTAGGCTCCAATGGGGATGACTCCTTCAGCTCAAGTGGAGACGTCAGCCTGTCAGCCTCCCCAGTGCCTGCCAGCCTCACCCAGCCTCCTCTGCCCATCCCACCTCCATTCCCACCTCCCAGTGGGAAGAATCCTGTGATGATCTTGAATGAGCTGCGCCCAGGGCTGAAGTATGACTTCCTCTCTGAGAGCGGGGAGAGCCATGCCAAGAGCTTTGTCATGTCGGTGGTGGTAGATGGCCAGTTCTTTGAGGGCTCAGGGAGAAACAAGAAACTTGCCAAGGCCCGGGCTGCACAGTCTGCCTTGGCCACTGTCTTCAATTTGCACTTGGACCAAACACCATCTCGCCAGCCTGTCCTCAGTGAGGGTCTTCAATTGCACTTGCCACAGGTGAGGGAGAACGTGTGCTTGCCAGTGAGTGGCCATTTCCCTTGCTGACATTTTAAGCCACCTTTAGTCCTCAGAATTGCTTTGGACTCCTTATGTTACTGAGCCCTCAGCAGGAGCAGTTGCTGGTAAATCTGACTATGGAGTGACTTTGCTTCAGTTCCCATGGTTACTTGGCCACTGAGAATCTGGACTTAATCTCCTGATTTATGCTTACTAGGCTCATGACAGTGCAGAGCAGGAACACCTCTGGGCCCTCACCAGCACAACTACCATTGCCTTTCCTTTTAATTTTGCCCCAAAGGGACCCTCACCCCACAGCAGTCTTTTATTGGGAATGTGGCAGGGAGCCCAAATGATGGAGTTTTGTCCTTTGTTCAGTGGGGCATCCCTTGAAACACTGCACAGAGAAATCATGCCCAGAATAAGGACTGCTGGTCAGGCTACAGCTGAAGGACCCTGTTGAAGTCAGAGTGGTCGGGCACTAGCCCTGAGCGGTAAGGGGACATATGAGGCAGAACAGGGGTGTGGCAAGAAGGAGCCCTTTCATAAACACTCCAGAAAGTGCCAGTTGCTAGGAATCTCTATAAGCCAAATTTCCTATGTGGCATTTGTGTGGGCTTCTCTCTGTTCTACTTGAATGTGGACGGCAATTCAAGTTTGTGCTCCTCACAGAAAACTCACAGTAAAGAAAGGAAATGTTAGGGTAGCTCAGGATGGGCCTCTGAAAGAGAAAGAAGAAAAAGAGACCTTCAGTTCTCATCAAATCCCAGATTGTTGACTGTGTCTGAGTTCTCGGAATCCCAGATTTCACTGATCTGTTTTTCAGTCTTCTATCTTAATTCCTTTTGGTCAAAACGCTCTTTAGTGTGGAAGCAATTGGCCAGAATTAGTGAATTAAAAGTTAGCAAACGTGGTGATAGGAAGGCTTGCGTTCTCCTGGGACTCAGATGTGGCCCTTTCTCACTGACTTGTGATACAGCTAGAGTTGGGGTAACCATAGTTCTTAGTTTTAATTTACTATTTTTTTTTAATGGAAAGGTCTCAATGTATAGTCCTGTCTGGCCTGAAACTTGCTATGTAGACCAGGGTGGCCTCGAACTCACCAAGATCCATCTGCCTCTGCCTCCCGAGTGCTGGGATTAAACCCAAATGTTAGTTTTAAAAGAAGACTTGTTCTACTTTGCCCAAAGCAACCAAGTATAGCTCGATCTAGAGGAACAGACTTGATGTTTTACTGACTTTCTGTGACATGTGCTTGTTTCTCAATTAGTCCCTTGTTAACATCCCTCTAAGAATAACCAACTAGTCTATTGGTTATTTACAAACCAATGGTACTAGATCCCAAGTGACTTTTATTTCCAGGCTTAGATTTACTAAAACCTTTTGGCATAATTTTAACATAACATCTGATGTGGCTTGTCTTCCCTTAATGTTGACAGTGGTAGCCAGACCACTGAAACTATATCAGATGCCATGGATCCCATAGAGGAATAGCAGATAGATGGTCTGAGAACAGGTGGCCTCAGTCCTGTTTTCTTTTTGTTGTTGTTTTGTTTGTTTTGAGTCAGGATCCCTATGTTGCCCTGGTGGTCCTGGAACTCTCTATGTCGAGTAGGCTGGACTCAAACTTACAGAGATCTGCCTGCCTCTGGGAGTGCTGAGATTAAAGGCATGTGCCCCATCATGCCTGGCTAGCCCCTGCCTTCTTGGGTGGCTGCCTCAATGGCTTTGTATAGAAAGGACTGAGCTCCTGACCCGGGGAGGCATTTGTCAGGATCTAGTCATGTTGAGGTAGCTGGGCCCCTCCTTGCCTCTTTATGCTGCTTCCCTCTGGATCCTGAGATGTCAAACACCAATTTCTAGACCTCTAGTTTAGAACCACTTAGAGTCTGGGAACAACAGAGCTGTGTCCTCACATCTCTGCTCAGTGGTACAACCAGCATTGCCCTCTTTGAAGCCCCAGGATAGCTCAGAAATTTATGAACTACAGAGGATGAAGACAGTAAGGTCTTTTCAGAGTGGACTTCCAGGACCAATCTCAGTGGTTATATGCAGGGGTCTAGGGTGGGAACACTCAGGACCTGCATTCCAGGATGGATGTAAATTCTTGCTTTTTCCCTGAAATATCTCTTAAAGGGCTTGGGCCAAGCATCCCTGGCCTGAGGACTATCTGCCTTTCTGATATTCAAGGGTGGGGTGGGGCTATAAAGTCAGACAGTGTTGGCACTCAATTATAGCAGGCTTGACAGTCTGGTGTTGCCAAATTGTAAAGCAGGTCCCTCACCCTTATGTGTGTCATTGATGCTGAGTAGTTGGAATGTAGGATCTTTTTTTTTTTTCTTTTTTTTTTTTCCTGAGGCACAGTCTTCCTGTATAGCTCTGGCTGTCCTGGAACTCACTATAGAGACCAGGCTGGGCATGAACTTATAAAAATCTGCCTTTCTTTGCCTCCCAAATTGGGATTAAAGGAGTAGGCCATTACACCTAGCTGCATATAGAATCTTAATACTTTCGTTGTATTCAGCCCCAGCCATACAGGGTAAGGTCCATAAGTTCTTTTCAGAGAGTCGGAGCTACTTGTGTTCTTCAGTTGCCTGTGTCCCACAGTATACATTCCATAGGTACCTGGCTCAGGTGTCAGGGACTCACATTTCTACAGGGAAGTCACTTGGAGCTATGCCTCCCCTTTATGAAATTAAACCTCTTAAAATGTACATTTGAAAAATTCATTCTTTCACAATGTCATATATATTTTTATGATCATTTCCTCCCTCCCAGTATCTTCTCTTATCCCTCCCCACCCCCCCAAAAGCCCTCTGTCTTAGTTAGGGTTTCTATTGCTGTGAAGAGACACCATGACTATGACAAGTCTTATAAAGGAAAACATTTCATTGAGGTAGCAGCTTGCAGTTTCAGAGGTTTAGTCCATTATCATGATGGCAGGGAGCATGGAGATGTGCAGGCAGACATGGTGCTGGCTACATCTTGCTATGCAGGCACCAGGAAATGGTCTCTCACTGGACGTAGCTTGAGCAAAGGAGACCTCAAAGCCCAACCCCACAGTGACACATAACACTTCCTCTGACAAGGCCACATCTCCTAATAATGCCAACTCCCTTTGGGGGCCATTTTCTTTCAAACTACCACACCCCCCTCCTACTTACATGTTTTTTTTTTTCTTTTGTGTGCGACCCACTGTATCTAATTGGGGTTGCTTGCATGAGCATGGGTAAGGGGTTATTTACTTACACAGTAGCTACACCTCTTAGGAAAATGATTCCCTCTTCCCCAGACACCATTAACTTCCTATAGTTCTTTAGGGAGGGCTGGAGCCTCAGCCTCTTCCTCCCTCAATATTATGGCTTTACTCTAGAATCACCTGGGAAGGCAGTCTTAATGAAGGATTGTCTATATTAGGATAGCCTGGGGCACCGGGGGTGGAGAGTATCTTGATTATATTAATTAATGGGGGGAGAAGACCCACCTGATGTGGGTGACATCCTTCCCCCAGCAGGGATCCCTAGATTATCTAAGAATGGAAAAAGCAAACTGAGCACTAGAATGCATGCATTAGTTCCTTGCTCTCTGCTCTTGCTGTGAATCTAAGATGACCAGTCCCCTGAAGCTCCTGCTGCTGTGAATTCCCTGTCACAATGGACTGCAACCTGTGAGCTAAATAAACCCTTTCTCCTTCAAGCTGCACTATGCTAGGGTATTTTATCACAGCAATAAGAAAAGAAATTAATGCATTCATCCACTCATAATAGAATGCTGATAGAACCCAGCCTGATTCAGGCCTTGTTCAGGTAACCGCTAATGTTCTTCCTGAGGCAAGGGAGTGGTTGCAGAAGCCGCATCATGTCTAGAAGACGGTGTTTCTTGGCACTTCTTCACATCCTCCATCTCCTACATTTTTTTCCTATCCCTTTTGCACAGTGTTCCCTTAGCCTTACAGGGGATAATATAGATGTTCTGTTTAGGGCTGAACATTCAACAGTTACAGATTCCCATCACTTTTGCCTGTTATCAGTCTCTACACTCACTGATGCAGGCTGCACAAAGACATGCTTCCCTAAGACTAAGGGCAGCACTGGTCTTTGAGGATAAACATAAGTATTTACAGGGCAGTCTGACAGCATGTCCATTTAGCAAAACACCAATGGTAGCTTCCTCTCTAAGTCTATGAGCTCCCCAGCTATGGGCTTTGGAACAGGCTTGAATTTCCTTCTGTCGAGTGGGCCTCCAATGCAATTGTAAAGTGGTTGGTTACCCCCATAACAGTCATGCCACAATTGCAGCAGTGAACCCATGTTGCCAGACAGTTAGTATTATAGCACACAGGATCCATGGCTAGGTAAAGGCACTGATGACTTTTCTCCCTGCCACCCCCCCCCATGCTCGCACACACCTGTTTGCTGATGTGCCTGTATGGGTTTTCAGAGTAGAAGTGAGCCTGTAAGGTTCACATTTGTAGTAGACTGCATGTGCTGACACTGAGAGAGACTGGTTCCACCACAGGTGTCCTCTGGCCCTAAACGTGGTCTCTGCTCTTCATCCAGGTATTGGCGGATGCTGTCTCACGCCTGGTCCTGGGTAAGTTCAGTGACCTGACAGACAACTTTTCCTCCCCCCACGCACGAAGAAAGGTGCTTTCTGGAGTAGTGATGACCACAGGTAAGCATCTGGCGCTCTGTTCAGCCTGTCTGCTTTCTGGTTGGAAAGCATAAATGCTCTTGATCTTGTGACACCAACAGAAGATTGCCTTTTCTTCTTCCTGTCTTTATGCATCTGCCATATACAAGTATAAGAATTGTCCTCAAGAAGGCTTTTTCCTCCTTAGGGCTGAAAATATAGCTTAGTAGATAGAACACATGTTTAGCAGTCAGGGTTCCCAGCAGTCTTCCACCACCATAGAAAACTTAGATAAAACAAAACTCTTTTCCTCCAAAATATTCAACCTTTTTTTTTTTTTTCTAAGACAAGCTTTCTCTGTGTAACAGCTCTGGCTGTCCTAGAGCTTGCTTTGTAAACTAGACTGTCCTTGAACTCACAGAGATCCACCTACTTCTGCCTCCCAAGTGCTGGGCCTCTGGCTCCTAAAATATTCAACTTTTAAAAAGGGATTTATTGTGTCTGTGTGTTTTGCTTATATGTATATGTGTACCACATATATACAGTGCCCTCTGTGGCCTGAAGAGGGCATCAGATTTTTTTTTTTTTTTTTTTTTGGTGTTTTTAGTTGTCGTGTGGGTGCTGGGAACTAAACCTGGATCCTTTGTAAGAGTAGCAAGTGCTCTTAACTGCCAAGCCATCTCTCTAGCCCCCAAAATGTTCTACTTTTGAGCCTGTCTTGTGTTTTGGAGAGAGCATACTATATTACCATGTGGCCTGGCATGCTCTGGGAACAGCATATTACCGACTCTGGCTTCTGTTGAAGCTGAGACCCTTTCTGCTTCATTAGTGTCACTACTGGCACATCAGAGGGGAACGCTTGTGAAGTCAGAAAATCCTTGGGAAGTTGGTAAAGTACACTCAGAGGTGTCTATGAGGGCATTTTCAGAGAGTAACAAGGACAGAAGACCTGCCTAGATGTGTCTGGCAGCATCCCATGGGCCAGTGGTTCAGAAAGAGTTTTAAAATAGGGATAGGGAAAGCCCATTAATCTAAGCATATTCATTTTCATTTTCTGTCTCTCTCTCTCTCCCTGTCTCTCTCTCTCTTTCTCTTCCCTCCCTCTCCCTCATACCCACAACCCCCACACATAATCACATTCATAAACACGCCCTTTCCTGGTCACCATCGTATGTGAACTGCTCTGCTCCATGCTCCCCACCACAATGGACTGAAACCACAGAAACTCAGCCAAAATTTAAAAAATCCCCTCCTTTAGTTCTCTCAGGATGACAAATGACAATTGGTGCCATCTGTGATACCAAGTAGGATTGTTGCTGTGACTGACAGACTATATTGTTCAGAAAAGCCTTTTGGAAGTGACTTATGGGAGGAATTTTAGAAATTTAGAGCCAAAGAAGCCCTAGAATGTGTAAGCTCAGCTTAATGGGTGATTCTGTGGAGCTCAGAAGACCCAGAGCCACTAAGAATGAAGTCAGATGCAAGGTTCCAGATGGGAACCCAGAGTGTGCTGGAAACTGGACTGTAGGACATTTGTGTTACATTGTGGCAAAGAGCTCATCTATGGTTTGCCAGTTGCCCTGTTCTTCCCGTTTGCGATGTGAAATTTATTGCCATTGTGTGTTGGGAATATGTAAAATGTGCTTTAATTTTTACAGGGACTCACAGCTAAGATTTTGCCTTGAGCCTCAGTAGACTTTAGATTTGAACAGTGTTGGGACTTTAAGATTATGACATTCTTAGAGGTACACTAGATGCATTTTTCAGTAACATCCTTTTGGAGACCAAGGATGAAATGCTTTAAGAGGTTTGATTGTCAGGTTGACAAGGGGTGGACTTCAGATGGCTAATCTTGATTGTCAACTTGATTGATTTGAGAAATGCTCAGGTGTGTCTGTGAGGGCATTTCCGGGGGGGGGGGGGGGGGGGGGGGGGACTAAGCCTGAATGTGGATGGCAGGTGGGGAAGTCACTTGGCAGGAGCTTGAGGCAGCTGATCACATTGCATCTGCAGTTAAGAAATAGAGATGAATGATTTGTTCAGCTCCCCTTTCTCCTTTTTATACAGTCTGGGATCCCAGCTTAGGGAATGGTGCTGCCCAAGGTAGGTGGGTCTTCCCATCTCAATCTAATCAAGAAAATCTCTCAGGTATGCCCAAAGGCAAACCTTGTCTAGATAAGCCCTTACAGATGTGCCCAGAGACATATTTCCTGGGTGATTTCTAGAATCTGTCAAATTGACAGTTAACACTCACCCTCACATGTAGCATATATCTATTTCAGTCACCGAGTCTGCTCTAAGGCCGTACTCTGGATTGGTTTGTTGATGCTGTTGGATGTTTTGTTGGTTTGTTTTCTATTGTCATTCTAGGGGTGTATCTCGAGGCCTCACCCGTGCTAGGTGTATGTTCTACCCCTGAGACACATCCCCCTCCATATTCAGGTCTTTGTAGCATGTCTGGGTCAGTGATGTATTTCATAGGCTTTAATCATGATTTCCCCTTGCTGGAAGGTCACATTATGTATGATTTCACTCTCTGTGTGGTTAAGTGTGAAAATTACTAATGAAGATGTGGAAGCTGATTCCATTTTCTTTCTTGGTACTCTTCAGCCTATAAGTCACCCCTCCTAGCCTCTTTAATATTTTTCTTAGAGGCTAATTCCAGGCACTATGTATAATACTTCTTACCTATAGTCAAGGTGAATGTTCAAACACTCATGCATGCCAGTGGAAGTGACCACATGAAGTTTAGGGTGTAGACTGCAGGGTGAGGAAGCAAGGCTTCTGGAATGGTACAGAACAAAGCCTTGGGCAGAGGCTATTTCAAGTTCAAGTTTCTCAGGTAGGAATCAGAAAACACGAAGACATGTGAAAACAAGCTCAAGTGTTCAGCTGACCCTGAGTGGTCCAGTTACTGAGAGCACATGTCAAACAGGCCAGTGTCATTAGTTGCCAGTCACTCTCCTGTCTTTCAGGTACAGACGTCAAAGATGCCAAGGTGATAAGTGTTTCAACAGGGACGAAATGTATCAACGGTGAATACATGAGTGACCGTGGCCTCGCACTAAATGACTGCCATGCAGAGATAATCTCCCGAAGGTCCCTGCTCAGGTTTCTTTATGCACAGCTTGAGCTTTATTTAAAGTAAGTTTAGGAATAAACAAGTGAAGGAAGCTATTTTAAAATACTTTCTATCAGAAAGCATTGAAATCGCCTTTACTTGTTTGTGTAAGCACTGAGGAGTTCTCAGGACTATAACTGTGTGAGGAATACTAAGGCCAAGCCTTGTTGTCCTGTGATGCTGTCCGAGCGGGCCCACTCTCCCATGATGCTCAGTATGAACTAGAGTAAAGTAACTCATAAATGTGTGTGTGTGCGCGTGCACACACACACACACACACACACACACACACACACACACTTACACATGCAAGAATACTTACATAAAACACATACTGAGAATTAAAACATACTCATAAAGTCCATATTTAAGATGGTGGTTTTGGACTCATGAATTATGAAAATAAACATGCCTTCCTAAACTGCCTGGTAAAGAAGGTCATTTTCATTTTAGTAACTGGGCATGGTCAGAACTGACCTTGTACTGGACTGCTCTTCTTGACAATGCCATTTCTTCCATGTGGTCTTTCTGCCTTGCAATCTCACCTGAGAAGAAATAGTCACTCACAGTTGATGACATATTGATCACTGAATGGACCTGGCCTATGGATTACTATAAACATGTATAACAATGATTCTAGTTCAAGCTAGACATGGTGGTGCACAACTGTAAATCCTAGCAGTCGGGGAGCTGAGGCAGCAGAATTACAGGTTTGAGGCCAACCTGGTATACAGAGCAAGATACTGTCTCCAGAAAACTCACCTCTTCCCTAACTGAAAGCACTGGCCTCTGAAGTCCTTCTGAACCGCTGTCGACCTCTGTTGGTCACACACACTTAATTGTCACTCTTGTAACTTTTCCCTTGCAGTAACAAAGAAGACCAGAAAAAGTCCATCTTTCAGAAGTCAGAACGGGGTGGGTTTCGGCTAAAGGATACTGTACAGTTCCACCTGTACATCAGCACCTCACCCTGTGGAGACGCCAGAATATTCTCCCCCCATGAGCCAGTGCTAGAGGGTATGACGCCAGAATCTCACCAGCTGACAGGTTTTTAAGAAAAATAATATAATGTAGTGTTAGAACACATCCACATCAATGTTCTTATTTTTCTTTTTTCTTTGTTTTTTAAAATTTCAGCCTTAGGCATGGATTTGATAAGAGTACAGATTCTGTCTTGCAAATTAATCATTTAGTTAGTAAATTTTAATGAACGAAAAATGCTAATTCGAAAAAGAAGGTGCTAATTGAGGTTAAGTAAACAATCTCTAAGTGACCCCTGTATTTACAGTGAGTGCTGACTGATGAGCGTGTGATTGAAGCTTGAGGCTCTGCTGCAGAAGCAGGTGGACAAAGACAGCCAAGGCCCCTCGTACTGCCTGTGCCGTCCTTTGGAGGCCAGCCTAGGACTGCTTTTATAACAGTCTGGGTGTCTGTTCCTACTCTCGGGCCTAAGCACCATGAATTGCAAATGGATTTTCCTTGGTTATAAAAACAGAAATACTCACTGTAAAAAATTACTACTTTTCAAAAATAATAAAAAATTTAAAGTCACCATGTTCATATAACTCACTGCTAATCATTGGGAATATCCACATCTACTCCCATGGATTGATTCCTGTGTTTGTCTATTTTGAAATGATAAAAATACAAAAGTTAATATATAACAAGCACCTAAGTATCTCCTACTGAGAATTAGCAAATCTTAGCATTTTTCTCCATTTGTTTCCACTTGTTAATTATAGAAATCACCTCAGTCAAAATGTAAACCACCTTTTTCCATGTCCATAAATTTGGTCTGTATTGTCTTTTCAGTTCAGTTTTACGTATTTACTGGAATGTACATTTTGTATGGAATGAATAAATGTTTGCATAAATATCCATAAATTATACTTTAAATTGTAATCCATTAGACGTGCTTTCCAGTAAGGTAGCTGTTTTATTCTCTTGGGTTTTGAACCCTCTCTTTCTTTTAGAACCAGCTGATAGACATCCAAATCGGAAAGCAAGGGGACAGCTAAGAACAAAAATAGAGTCTGGTGAAGGGACAATCCCTGTGCGCTCCAACGCCAGCATCCAGACCTGGGACGGGGTGCTGCAGGGGGAACGGCTGCTCACCATGTCCTGCAGTGACAAGATAGCACGGTAAGGCCGCAGGGGCCTGCCCTCCCCATGCCCATGCGATTCTTATAAGCCTTTCCTGACTCCCTGTTTTCAAAATAACCCATTCCCTGCTCAGGTGCTCCAGGACTTCTCTAAAGACTAAGGTTCCTCCCGGCTGCTTCTAGGCTTTCCTGAAGGGGACAAGAGAGACCATGACACAGGGCACTCCGGTTTTCCCACACCACTTGCTTCAGAACGTTCATCTTGCCTTTTAGTGTGTCTTTTTCCACATAGGTATCAGGGTTAAACTGATTATGTTGGGCATTCTAAAGGCTTTTACACAATCTGCTCCCAGAGGAAAACACATAAGCATTTCCTTGACAGCAAGGAACATAGTGCCCATGGTCATTGTGCCCATCAGTTAACCCTGTGGTAATTGATCTGTACCAACTAGAACAAAGTGAGCCATCCCAGGCCAAGGCTAGTGTTCCATGAACAAACTGCTCTAGTTACCTGCCGCGTGCCTGGGAAGCAGCTTCTCTCGGGAGCTTAGATCCAGGTCAGATTTTAGAAATCCGTTTCTTCAGATGCCAGTACAAGTTCCAGTGGCTATTCTGTTTTCATGTTTCAGCCTATGTATTTCAGCAGGTGATGGAAAGCATTCAAAAGTAGAGATGCTTATAAAATTAAACCTCTTTCTACAGACACACCTCTGTGGCACCAGGGTAAGCAGTTCTGGACTGGCCCACCAGAAGGTTTGGAATTGACAGACATAGTGCATGTGTGTCTTTTCCTCCCCTTCACATCAGATGGGTCATGTGCCCAATCATATGTACTGATGAGGCTTAGGGAGGCACATCACAGTGTGGCATGAAACCTAGCTTATGAGCCCCCTGTCTTTTCAACTGCTGTGAGCTCTTTTTATTGATTTTCTCTAAAGTGAGTTTCATAGAGGAGCTGTAAGACTTAGAGCTGGATTAGTCATACATATGCCTTAGATCATTCTCCCCAAGCACTGGTGGAGGTTGAGTCACTCATACCCAAAGGAAAAAAAGAAAAGAAAAAATCCAGAGGACTGAGAGTGTTTAAGATTTTGGAGGTTTTGAATTTTGAAGTATTTCTGTAGACTCTACCAATTGAGCACACCTAACTGAAAACCTAAAACCCAGAATCTCCAAATCCTGCAAGGCTTTAGTGGTAGGCTACCTGTGCCCTGCCTGCTGTAGTATGTTTGCTCTTTATGTGTTTTTCCAGTCTGCCTTCAGGTGCTTCTCCTACCCCTGCCCCACCCCTGTGTGTGTGTATGGGGCGGGGGGGGGGGGGGGGGGGGGGGGGGGCGTGTGCGTGCACACGTGCGTGAGCTTGCACTTTGAGACCTACGCAATGCTGTATGTGTCAGCAATTTTTCTTTTGTCTTTTGTTTTTTTCCGAGACAGGGTTTCTCTGTGTAGTTTTGGAGCCTGTCCTGAATCTCGCTCTGTAGACCACGCTGGCCTCAAACTCACAGAGATCCGCCTGCCTGTGCCTCCTGAGTGCTGGGATTAAAGACGTGTGCCACCACTGCCTGGCAGTTACCATCACTTTTATACTATTTTGAAATAAAAAAATAGGACCCTTCAATCTTTTTTTTTTTTTTTTTTTTTTAATTCTAAATTGTTTTGGCTTTCCAGGATTCCTGGAGATGTCATAGGAACTTGCTGAATCCCATTGCTTTTGTATGTTTTGTTTTTATTTTTATGCATTTAAGTTCCTTTGCAACTTTGGTTTGTTGACTGCAGACCATGCATGACATTTGGTTTCTCTATGTTTAATTTTTCAGTTTTCATTTTTTATATTGATTCATAGTCTTACTCTATTGTGAGTGGAAAGATTTGTATGATTTAATTTTCTTGAATTTTGTAAAATTTGTTTTGAGGCTGATGCATGCTCTGCCCTGGTGAATGTTCTAGATGCACTTGGGAAGCATGTGTAGTCTACTGTTCTTACAGTGGAGTGTTCTGTGTTTGTGTTAGACCCAAGGGTCTACAGTGTTCTGTGTCTTTTGCTTCCATTTTGCTCTCCCATCTGATATGCGCATAGTTGAATGGAGTGTTGACATTTCCTAACATCCTTGTGTTGCTGTCTGTTTCTTCCTTCAGATCTGTCATGGTTTAATTTATATATTCGGAAGTTCTGTGGCTTGCTGTCTGATATTCATAGGTTGTTGCTGCTGTTGTTGTACATATTTGTGTATCTATTTAGCAGGTGGGGTGTGTGGAAGCCAGAGGACTACTTGGCAGAAGTTGGTTTTCTCCTTCCACTATGTGGGTCCCAGGGATCAAACTCAGTTCACTAGTCCCCTTACCCACTGAGCCACTTTGCTGGCCCCGTAGATGTGTTATCTTGCTGGTAAATTGAGTCCTTTATCATCATATGCTGTCTTTTGTATCTTCTGGGTTTTTTAAGCTGTGTTGTCTAATTATTCCTACTCGTTTGGTTATCTTTTGCATGAAATACCTCTTCCCATCTTTTCACTTTCAGCATACCTGTGTCCTTAGATCTGAAGTAAATCTCCTGATATACAATCACCGTATTACGTTATTGATCCATTTGTCAATCCTGGCCTTTGGCTGGGAGATTAGTCTGCTAATATTTGAAGTATTCTCGGTAGGAAGGCTTACCTTGCTATTTCTGTGTGGCAGAGTTCTATTTCTCCATGGTTTACTCTCTTACCATCTTTCTTTTAAAATGTCCTCAGAGGAGTCTCATTTCATTTGTATATTTTCTACAGATCTTCCTTTGTGGCTATTATTAGGTTTTTTTAGATTTTTTTTTTTAAATTGTGGACATGTGTGTGGTGGGAGGCTGTGCAGGTGTATGTGTGAAGGCCAGAGGTGTTGAATACCACTGAAGCTGGAGTTCCAGGCAATTGTGAGCCTCTTGATGTGGATGCTGGGAACCACACTCAAGCTCTTGAAGAACCTCCTCCTAAATGCTGAGTCATTTCTCCATCCCTGCAGTTACAATTTTGATTGTGTAAAACATCTTAAAATTACAGCATTCTACTTTAAACTGATAATGATGTAACTTCAAATATATATGAAAACTCTTCTTTCTAGCTCCACTCCCTCATACTTTGTCAGTACCACAGATTATGTCTTTGTATATTTTATACCCACTGACATAGATCTATAGTCATAATTTATTTAAATTCAGTTAGTCAAAATTATAAGCTAGGTATGGTAGTGCATATCCAATCACAGCACTCAGAAGGCTGAAGCAGGAGAATCTGTGTTCATTCAAGCCAGCTGAACTATTAAGTCTGTTGATTCTATTCTATTGATGTCTACTGTTCTGATGCTTCAGTCTGAAGGACTCCTGTCTGTGTTTCTGTTTCTTCTAAGGTCTAGCAGTGATGGACTCTGCCCTCTGTTATCAGGGTGATCTCTGAGAAAGTCGTAAATTCCCCTTCATTTATGAAGGACACTTAGAGATACATCTCCCCACTCCTTCCTGGTTCATTCATAGATCTGTATTTCTTTAAGATTGGGATCTGGAAATTTATTATTAGTCCTTTGGTCCATGCTTCTGTTTTTATTTTGCTACCTTTTATTTATTTACTTAGTTGGGATTGAGCATTTAGGAAAAGAAACACCTCTCCCAGCCTCTGTATATTGGCTTTGTGCAAGGAAGTTCTTCCTAATAAGTTTTTACTTTTCTGAATTCTTTTTTTTTTTTTTTTTTTTGAAACAGGGTTTCTCTGTGTAGCTTTGCGCCTTTCCTGGAACTAGCTTTTTGTAGACCAGGCTGGCCTCGAACTCACAGAGATCCACCTGCCTCTGCCTCCCAAGTGCTGGGATTAAAGGCATGCGCCACCAATGCCTGGCGCTTTTCTGAATTCTTAGTCCACTGATGTTGCTAGCAGAATTGGGTCCTAACCTGGTGCTTGTCTGTTTTCAGTAGCTTTTAAACTCTAGTCCCACCCATCACTGCCTTTCTTAGTTAGGGTTTCTATTGCTGTGAAGAAAAACCATGACCATCAAGTCTCAAAAGGGAGACATTTAATTTGGGTGGCTCATTTACTTACAGTTTAAGAGGTTTAGTCTATTGTCATCATGGCAGGACATAGCAGCATGCAGGCAGACATGGTGCTGGAGAAGGAGCTGAAAGTTCTACATGTTGATCCACAGGCAACAAGAAGTGAACTGAGTGTCATACTGTGTGTAGCTTAAGCATAAAAGACCTCAACGCCTACCCCACAGTGACACACACCAAGGTCACACCTACTCAAGCAAGGCCACACTTACTCCAACAAGGCCACAGCTCCTCCAACAAGGCCACAGCTCCTAATAGTGCCACTCCCTTCATGGGCCATTGGTTTTCAAACCATCACATTTTAGTCCCTGGCTCCCAAAGGTGTGTAGCCATATAATACAAAAATCCATTCAGTCCAACTCCAAAAGTTCCTATCATCTATAATAGTCACAAATATATTTTAAAATCTAAAGATCAAAATCAATAATCAGATCACATACTTCCAACATATAATGGCACAGGATAAATATTAGTGTTCTAAAACATAGGGAAGGGAGCATAGTGAGGAAATACTGTACCAAAGAAACACTGAAAACCAACTGGGCAAATTTCAAACTCTGCATCTCCGTGTCTGATATCAAAACACTTTTCAGATCTCCAACTCCTTTCAGTTTTGTTGACTACAACACACTTTTATCTCTTAGGCTGTTTTCACTCCCTGTTAGCAGCTTTCTTTGACAAGTATCTCATGGCTCTGGCATCTCCAAGGAAATTCAGGGTTTAAGTTCACAGCTTCATGCAATGGCCTCTCTAGGCCTCCATTCAGGAACACCCCTGACATATGCCTGGCCTCAGCAGCTTTCCTTAGTCATGGAGGAATATTCCATAGCCCCTTTCTTCTATCCTTGAAGCCAGAGCCACATAGCTGAAGCTGCCAAGTTCTGCTACTTACTGGAACTGAAACATGGACCCCTTGTTCAGTTACATCATCAGCTTTCTTTTTTCACTGGTTTCCTTCACTGCCTAAACTTAACTGTTCTGGAACTTGCTCCGTAGACCAGGCTGGCCTCACACTTAGAGATCTGCCTGCCTCTGCCTCTGGAGTGCTGGTATTAAGGTGTTCATCACTAACCCTGACTCTAAGATATCCTTTTCACACATTGGAAACTTAGCTGTGTGGGATCTTGCCCTAAGGTCACCATTCCCTTTATTCCATTTCTTAATCTGTTTATCTCCTTGAACACATGACTTAGCTCTGTTCCACTTCTTGGTGTTCCTTTTCTTCTCAAATTGTACATTTTGTATTTTTCCTTTCTCAGCTTGCTCCATTTTATTATAGATCTTCATTAGAGTTAACACTAATAACCACAGGACTAGTGAGTCTGTACTAGGCTATTTTGAGATTTCCTCTGCCAACAGAATTAATCCAGATCTCTTCACTTTAGCCTCAGGCAGACTCTTCAGATAAGAGCAAAATGCAGCCACTTTCTTCACTAAAATATCATAAGAATGATCTCTAGGCAACATATTAAAATTCTCCTCTGAAACCTCTTGAGCCAGGCTCCCACAGTTCAGATCTTCCATGCTCCTACTAGTATGACCCATAAAGCAGTTCTTAAAGCATTCCACTGCTTTCCTAAACCCAAAGTAACAAAGTCCAAATTCCTCAAACAAAAGCGTAGTCAGACCTTTCACAGTGATACCCAACTGCTGGTACCAACTTCTGTCTTAAGGTTTCTATTGCTGTGAAGAGACACCATGATCATGGCAACTCTTATAAAGGAAAACATTTAATTGGGGTGGCTTACATTTTTAGAAGTTTAGTCCATTATCATCATGGCATGCAGGCAGATACGGTGCTGGAGAAGGAGCTGAGAGTTCTACATCTTGACCTGTAGATAACAAGTGAACTCTGACATTGGGTGTAGCTTGATCATTGGAGACCTCAATGCCTACCCTGACAGTGACACACTTATTCCAACAAGGCCACATATCCTAATAGTAATACTCCCTTTAAGGGCCATTTTCTTTTAAACCACCATACCGTTTAATCAGCCAACATGGATACCAGTCCTCCAGGCATACTTCAGATAGGCAAAATGCTGGTTCATAACCTGCCTTGTTTCCCTTCCAAAGTATAAGTATTTCCCCAGCACTCTACACTTTCCTTGTAGGCAGAGGCCACAAACAGGTATGCCAGACTTTCTTGTCCCTTCACTACTATCTCTGCTCGGTTTTATAGTAGTCTGGATTATATAGATTCTTAGTTAACTACAATTCCTAACTTTCCCACACCAGTAAATATGAAAGCCATATAGTAAGAAAGGAGGTCTGAAGAAAGAAAAAGAAGAGTTCTGACTGTCAACCAACATCAAGTTAGAGTCTGGACTAGGAGTGACCTTGATACTTTTCAGAACAAAGGCCCTGGTCCAAAGGGTTTGGGGAGTGAGGGGAATCCACCACTGTGGAGATCTGGAGAGATGGGTGCTGGGCAGAGGCCACATTCCAAAAGAGGTAGAAAGCTGGCATAGGCTGAGGATAGGGGGGAGGCACTAGAGGTCACCATAGTGTCCAGCTAGCCCAACAGTGAGGAGAGCCCCAGAAGCGTTGCCCTTAGAACAATGAGAGGCCTTGTGAAGAGGCCTGAGCATCTTCCTGGGACTGCTCCGTCTTTGGCCTCTGCTGCCCAAGGATGCAAGAAAATACAGACCTAAGTACAGAAAGCAGGCTCTTTTGGCACATTCACTTGCTCAGAATAAGTGATAGGTAAGCAAGGGCTGCTTTATGGATGGGGAAGGGGGCTTCTGCAGAGGCATCGGAAGCTCCTGGAAGAGCCACACTGTGAGCAGGGTTGTTTTGAAGGGCACAGGTGGCTTTCTTTGAAGGTTAATTGTAACATGGAAGCAGAGAAGAAGGGGACCCACTGAGCAAACTGCTGTCCTGAACAGGCTGCTTGTCTGAGCAAGGGCTGTGGAAGAAGGCCATGGTTGGATCAATGTAGTGCTCTTGTGTGTCTTCTGGTCCCTGTCCTTGGTGCTCAGGCTATGCAGCAGATTCACGTGGGAGAGATCAGGTGAATGTTTAGCCCATTCTCAAAGAATAACCTAAAGAAAACAAAAAACAATGGGGTTGGGGATTTAGCTCAGTGGTAGAGCACTTGCCTAGCAAGAGGAAGGCCCTGGGTTCAGTACTCAGCTCCGGAAAAAAAGAAAAGAAAGAAAAAAAGAAAACAAAAACAAGCCACAGACCAGGCCAAGAGGCAGGAGTACTTACTGTCTTCTGGTGGCAAATGGGTCCTCTTCCGGGGGCCTGAGCAGGGAGACTCCTCATCTAGTGCCCTGGCCCAGGTGGACGTGGAAACTGGGCAGGCATCTGTAGGTGTGTGGTTATAGTGTGTGTGAAGATTACTTGATGAATGCTTTGCCATGCGGTATCTTGCTGTATCTGGGATGTCCTTGCATGGTGGTCTGTAGTCTGAGAAAGTGGGCATGGCTATTCTCTGTAAGACTGATTGACAGGAGCTTGTCTTTGAGTAGAGATGGCTGAGGAGCTGTTTTCTACCCAGTGCCTTGGAGCTCTAGAAGCTCCTGGGATCTCCTAGGAAGTGTGCTTAGAATTAATGAGTCCTAACAGATGCTGGTTTCTGCAAGATCGCAGCATTACTGCCCAGGGGACTGAGTTCTGCTTAAGTCGTCTAAATCAGCAGGCTTCTCATCTGCATCAGAAAGGAGCCCTTGGGCTTCCAGAGCTGAATCATTTCAGATGTTCTCTAAGGATGGGGAAGGCTGCTTTAATTTCCTTTTTAGAGGATAGGAAGAATCCATCCTAGGAATTTTAGTTGTCCTTTCAACATGTTGACCTTCTTTGTGGGGGCTGAGAGAGGTCACAGAGACTAGAAGTATAAGTTAAGTGAAGGGCTGGTGAGGGAGCTCAGTGGGTGGTACACGTGTGTCCAGCCCTCCAGACAGCAGCAAGGAAGCTAGGAGCCTCGGGCTCCAGGGGAGCTGGTAAGAGAGAGCTGGCCTGTTTGACACGTGCTGCGTTGGGGGGACCTGTTTGGGGGTTCCTGGGAAGGAGTGGACTAGACCAATCAATGTCTTTCCAGGACTGTGCCAGCTGCTGCAGGCGAGACTGAGGGCCAAACCTCTTGTTCCTTCCAGACAGGGTACAATGGCAAGGCAAAGGTGACATCACTTGACCCTGGTCCAGCTATGGTGTTAGATAGAAGTCAGAGCCTAGGTCTATTCTTTTTATTTTTTAATTTATTTTTTATTTATTTTTGTTTTCCACATCCTGCCTCCCAACCCCACCTATCTCCCTCCCCACCTCAAAATCAAACAAAATAAAAATTAAGAGGAAAAAGAGGGGGAAAAGAGAGAAAACAGAAAAAGGAAGAAGGGGGAAATCTCATCATGGAAGCTGCAGTGTGACACAGTGAGTCATGCAGTAAACCCCTTCACCCATATATTTTACATATAGGTGTTTATCAAAAAGAATAGTCGGTCTGTTTCAAGGCCTGTGGTCTCTGCTGCACCATCGACGCTGGACCCTCACTGGGACTCTTCCTAGACATCCCATTGCCCCTGTGTCATGGAGATCCTGCAGCCCTTGGTCCACAGAACTGTGCCCCCATGCTCCAGCAGATCACAGATGGAGTGGATGTTGGGGTGGGCCAACATATAACCCTGATTCTAGGCCTGAGTAGTTGCAGGGTTGGCCAGCCCACCAGTTCTCCCCTGTCTTTGCCACCAGGGTGGGCTCTCCAGCATTGCACTGGCTAGTTCACCCTTTGCAGCGAAGAGCAAGGAGTGGTGGGGCCAGTTATCTGGCTTTCACATTCTCAGGGTCAGTTCTCCTACTCCTACACTTTTAGGGCCAGCTCTATTGTGTTGTCCAGGCAAGGTGCAGGGGCCACTCTCCAGCTGCAGCTCTTATGACCTCAGGGCCAGCTCTCCACCTGCCTCAGGCATCTCCCCCTAATTACAGATAAGTAATGAGGACAGCTCTCCCATGCTCACAACCTGGGCCTGGCTTACTCACACCTCTTGCCAGCAGGGTTGAGAGCCTAAATCTATTTTTAAAGCTGTGACAGGAAGAGAGAGATGAAAGTAATGCTAGGTGTAGCCTTGAGTGAAGGAAAAAAAATAATAAAGGAGGACATGACTGCTCCTAGGTATGGTGGAGGTTTATTGTAGATATGAGGGAGAGTACAGCCAGAGGCATCTGGAAGGGTCCAGACTGAACATAGCCAGCCAACTGAATGGAGCCACCGTGAGGAGAGGGGTGAGGGAAGAGTAGAAAGGGAGAGGGGAACGAGGAACAGCGGCCAAGAGGGCAAGAGGCCAAAGAAGGCGGCCAAAAATGGACCACACAGCCAAAATGGCTGGGCTGCATAGGGAAGAGAAGATGGGAGAAGGGCAGCCCAGCCCAGTCTCTGTTTAAGTTTAAGATAGTGGGCAAGGTATGTTAGCCAGGGGACTCTATGACAAGTAAGGACTGAGGGGTGCTGGGAGAACCTGGCAGCCAGTGTCTGCTTTGATGTTTAATAGGCACCTCAGCCCTTTGAGATGCCAGGGTTGGAGACCCAGGTTGGAGAGCTAACAGCCCTAAGCAGCTGGAGGCAGATGGCTAAAGCTTGACATGAGAGCAGGTCTACGCAAGTGAGGCTCAGCAGCTGCTTGTGTGGAGCCCTCCACACAGCTTCCTGGCTGTGACCCACAGAGCACCCATCTGCCTTCTGCTCCCTTGCAGGTCAGAGGCCAAAGTACAGCAGGTGTCACCTGGGTATGCGGTGCCCATCCAGCGACAGTAGGTCTAGGGTACGTTCGAGGTTGGGCCTTCACCCTCTTACAGTCAGGAGTCCTCCTCTTCCCACATCTGCCCGTTTCCCTGACTCACGGCCTACTTGGACTCTTTGTTCTGACACATGTGCCTTCTCTCTGTGAGTCCCTTCCCTGCGCTGATGACTTTCCTTTCTAAAATGCAGTGCTAGTCAGCCAGTGTCTGTGTCACCTGTGTCAAACAGGATTCAGTGACGTCCATGCCTCCAGTCCTCCAGAACCTGCTTAGGGTCTCACCCTTCCCTTAGTGGCTCCTGGCCACTTGGATCAGCCCCACCCTCTCGCCTGGCGTGTCCCTCCATAGTTACCTCCACCTGTCCCAAATCCCTTGTCCCAGAGGCTGGAGTATGCCATCCTCCTGCATCCCCTCTCTTTGGGGCTGAGCTTCAGGATCAGCTCCAGGAGCCTTCAGTTGGTACCTCCTCCTAAGTGTATAGCCTCTCTTATTCCTTTTCTCAGAGAAGCCTGTGCTTGGCCTCACATTGGTTGTACCTCAGTTCACGGGTCTTCATTTATTGTTTGCCTTTTTGCTGCGGCATTGTTCGGCACCTAGGCTGTGTCTTCTCCCGTCCTCTCCCATCTGCTTAGTGCCATGTGACACACACAAAAGTTGCTTGGTATGCAGTGGCTTCCAGGTTGCTCAGCTGTTCTTGTCTGTGGGGTGAAGAGGACAGGCACATAGTAAGCCAGTGGTGTGTCAGAGTGTTGCTGCTGCAGACATCAATCAGTGGTGTGCTAACTGCCCGCTCATTGTACTGTCTCTGTCTCCAGTGCATGAACCACAATTGTCACACCTCCACTCCCACCCTGGGGCACCATCCTCTGAGGAGCTGGCTCTGGGGAGCTCCACATGAGACTGTAGCCCTGGATCAGGGCACCTTGTTCCCTGATCAAACAGCTGTTTTATTAGAAGGAAAAATATATATAATTTCCCTCAGGTTTTTCACAAGAACATGTGGCTTCTTAATACCTTCTAAGAGATAACCTCCAGAAAGCATATTGTAATGGGAAAACATAATAGCTATGCTAGTTAGTTTTTATCAACTTGAAACAAACCTAGACATATCTGCAAAGAGGAAATCTTAATTGAGAAAATGCTACCATAAAATTGACCTGTAGGCAACTCATAGGGCATTGTTTTGATTAATGATTGATGTGGGAGAGCCCAGCCCAAAGGGGATGGTGCCAGTCCTGGGCAGGTGGTCCTAGATGGTGTAAGAAAGCAGGCTGAGCAGGGCCCGGTGGGCACACCTTTAATCCCAGCACTCAGAAGGCAGAGGTAGATGATCTCTGTGAGGTCGAGGCCAGGCTGGTCTACAAAGCAAGTTCCAGGACAGCCAGGGCTGTTACACAGAGGAACCCTGTTTCAAAAAACAAAAAAAGAAAGAAGCAGGCTGAGCAAGCCAGTAAGCAGTATTTCTCCATGACTAATGCTTCAGTTCCTGCTTCCAGGTTCCTGCCTTGAGTTCCTGTCCTGACTTCCCTCAGTGATGGAGTGTGACTGACCTGAGAGTTTTAAAATGAAATAAACCTTTTTCTCCCTAAGGTGCTTTTAGTTGTGGTGTTTTATCATAGCAATAGAAACCCTAAAACTATGACCCAAAGTTATTTCACTGCCTAAGGTAATTTTTATTTGAGCTGCTGATTTTCACTACCACGGTCTTCACCTTTTACAATCCCAACAGCATTTAGCCATGTGTCTTTCTGCTATGTCTATATGTGGTGCCTTACCTGTGTCTACCGAGATGTGCTTCCTTCTCCTTGCAGCTGGAACGTGGTGGGCATCCAGGGGTCCCTGCTCAGCATTTTCGTAGAACCCATCTACTTCTCCAGCATCATCTTGGGCAGCCTGTACCATGGGGACCACCTCTCCAGGGCCATGTACCAGCGGATCTCCAACATAGAGGACCTGCCGCCACTCTACACCCTCAACAAGCCCCTGCTCAGCGGCAAGTACCCTTACATCACCTCCTCCCTCACTCAGTGCCCTGAGCTCACGGTGTCTGGGTCCTACACATCACCCCACCTGGAGCCAGCATATGGCTGCCAGGAAGCAGCAAAGCCATTAAAAGGGGAACAAGACCTTGTCTCTGGGCCTCTTGACCTGGTCTCCAGGGCCTTTTAAGGCAATCTTTCTATGAGATAAATGCCTTTCCACAGTTGTGAACCTTGGTATTCACTACAGAAGTTGCAGGAGCCTGACACCTCTGTGCTTTCTCATGTACTTCGTATTCATTCCTGCCCCAGTGGCAAAGACTGAGGCAGTCTTCCCAAGACCAACCAGGGTGGGCCTTGGCAACCGTCCATCCTCACCCAGATGCTGACCAAGTGCTGCTGACACCCTCCACCCAGCTCCCTCTGAACTGTGGTAGGTGTGGCAGCTATGCTGACCACACGTGCCTCTCCTTCACTGGTGCCTTCTCCTGCCCTTTACACCTTTATTACTGGTTTCTTTTCTTTTTTAGAGTATCAGTGGCTAACAGTAGAGTGAACAGGAGCTTTTGAATTCAAAGGTCCTAACTTCTAAGCCCACCCTTATTTAAAAGGACACAGTTAAGGTATTTTTACTCTTTTGAAAAAATAACATTTTACTTACTTCTGTAAGCTCAAAACTAAAACCATATCCTAAACTTTTTAAAAAAATGCTTCTTTTTGGGGTGCATGTGTTCTTTGCCTCAGTGCCTGGCTGCTAGCATGTCTTTAACTGCAAGAAAGCAGTGTGGATTTTTATTTGATAGCATGTCTGTCAGAACATGTGAAGGAAGCAGGGAAGGGAAAAGATGAAAGTTATCTGGGATCAAATATTGCAGTTCCCTATCCATTTTTTCTTATTCTTTTTTTTTTTTTTAAACTCATAAAACCTGAGGTTAAGTTGAACTTGGAATAGTGAGACCCTTTTAGTATTGTCAGCACATGAATTTCTCATGAGTCAGGAAATTTTCAGTGCGATACATTTGGAGGAAGGTTACTTTATTTGCTGTTGCTATAACAAGGTATTTGAGCATAGATGGTTTATAAAGAGATATTTGTTTAGCTCACAGTTTTGTAGACTGAAAGTCCAAGACCAGGGGGCCTCATTTGTTCAGTGTCTAGCTCGAATAGGACAGGAAGACATCACAACAGAGAGAGTATGCATGCAGAGCCCATCAGGGGCTGGAGAGATGGCTCAGCAGTAAGAATACTCAGTTCAATTCCCAGCATCCACATGGTAACTCACTACCTCCTATAACTCCAGCTCCAGCAGTCCTGAGGTCTCTTCTGTCCTCCACAGGCACACACACAACCACAGCACAGTCTCCTCTCTCCTCCTGCTCCTCCTCCTCCTCCTCCCCCCCCCCTCTCACACACATACACACACACACACACACACACACACACACACACACACACACACACACACACACATTTGAAAGAGGGACAGAGAACAAAGAAATGTTCAGGATCCCTGTTTATAAAAACTTGTTCTCCAGGAACTGACCAGGGTCCTTCCTGTGAGAATATTAATCCCTTATGAGGGAATGTGACCAATGGCCTAACCTCTTTGGCCTCAACACACTCAGTACAAGCTTCTGTACAAGTACAAGAGAATACAGTCCAACCAAATCCAAAAGGTGGTGAGTACTCATCCCTAGTTGCCACTGTCTTGTGTTCATTCATAGAATGTGAATTTGAGATACAGGGTGCACAGATGCCCCAAAATAGCTGAATAGACTGTCTAAGCAACATTCCATCAAACTGAAATCTGAAGTGGACCTCATTTATAAAAGTCAGATGTGCTTTATGTATATGAAATTCTCATATATATATATGACAAATATCTGCCAGATAGAATATAAAGTTATTATTGTACTACATATTTTTGAGAGTACAAAATATGTAGAAGAAAATGTTGTTTACCTTCTCTCCATATTATCTGTACTCTCCAAGGGCTCTCATAACCCTTCATTTTTGCAGTCCCTGCCCTTGGCTTATCTACCTTCCCAGAGACCACACCTGCAATTCAGCTGATCAAGGTTGACTCTGCAGGTGGCAAAAGGGAGCCTGGGTCACAACCCTCTGTTGACTTTGCCTTATTGGTAGCCTGTGTGCCTCAGTTTCTTCTTTTGCCCAGTGATTGGGATGGACCAGGTACCTTTTCTGGTCCTTCTGAATGAGAAGTACAGGGGTACTGCCCAGTCTCGGGAAGCAGAGTGTGACTCATGGACAGCACCAGAGTGCTTGAAATGTTTTACTTTGGAAACAGTGCAGTGTGCTGCTTTTGCTTTGCTTTGGTAAGGACACCTTCAGATTAGAACGCCTGGAGTAAGGTGACCCAGGGCCGAGTAGAGGCTAGGTAGACACTCCTGCTCCCACAGTCCATAGCAAAGTCAGATCCCTGAAGAGTTAAAGATGGAAACAGATAACATAGTGTGTGTTCCCAGAAACAAAAGCAATCGGAGAACTTGATAGCATCTTTAATTTGTGAGGTCACACTCTTAGGAAATCCCCATCATAGCAGAGCCTTTGCAGGTCTCTAGGATGTTATCCTACATCTAACAAGTGACTTGAACAAAGGGATAGCTGGGACATCAGATGATTTCTGTCAGCCCCTTTCTGAGCTGAGCAGATGTGGTATAAAGCACATGTGTTTGTTATAGTTGGTGTTGTGTTTGGAGACCTTGCCTCCTCCAGTTTCATCTGTGAGAACGAAGGCCATTGTACCAGTGAATTGTCATGTCTTTGGAGAGGAAGAGAAATCAATACACACACAACACAGGATGACTAATCTCACCAAGACAAGGTGACCTAAAAATTCACAAATCAAGTTTAAAAAAAGTCTGGCACCAGCTAGCTTCTTTTTTGGTTTTATTTTGCTTGTTTTTAATGCTTTCACATTTGAAATAAGAATTGAGTTTTATTTGTCCATGAAAGTATATTACTGAGCAGGGTGCACTGTGGTTTTGGCATGAAGCCATACATACCATTAGTGATGGTTTGTATTGCCGGCATGTGCTGCCACACTCAGCTTTGTAGGTGAATTCTGGGGATCTGAACTCAGGTCCTTACCCTCATGCTTGTGGGACAAGCACTTTACCTACTGAGCCATCTCCCCAGCCTCCTTTCATAGTGATTGGACACAGAAGCCTCTCTAGCTTTCTCAGCAGCTCTTTCCTGTTGGCTGCATATCCAGCACTTCCATGTTTCAGGGCAGCCTGGTGTCAGCTCCTGTCCAATAGGTTCCCTGACTTTGATCCTCCACTGGCCAAGACCGTTGTCCAAGGCTCATGGAGATATAAGAGGAAAGTCCAGTGGTCATAACTGACCCTATGTGAGGGTTCTGGGGCTGGGTGACGGACTTCTAGAGTGGCGTGGGGTGGACTGGGCTTCCTCAATGCTAGTTTTCAGGGCAGTATTGCCACAGAATGGACAAACAAGGGGGCTAGACCGATGATTTCCAGGAGTGGAGTCTGTATGTGAGGAGCTCGGGGGAGACAGTAGGACTGCCATCCCTTGGGAAGATGTACTCCTCCCTGCAGGAGAGCTGTATCACGAATCTTAAAGTCTTATTAATAAAATCAAACCCAAGGCCAGTTATCAGGGTGAATGCTGGAAGATCAGAGAAGCAGAACAAGCCACAGTTTCCTCACCTTGCCAGTTTTTCAGCTGATCGTTTCCTCAGACTGGAAGCTTCTGAGTCCTCATCCAAATGGATGTCAGCTGAACTGTGCTGCTCAAAGCCTAAAAGCTTAACCAGCCAAATGCTGCTAGTTTCTGGTCCTCACACCTTATATATCTTTCTGCCTTCTACCATCACTTTCTGGGATTAAAGGCGTGAGTCACCATGCTTGGCTATATCCTTGAACAGATGGATTTCTGCCTCTGGAATGCTAGGATTAAAGGCGTGTGCTACAACTGCCCAACCTCTATGTTTAATATTGTGGCTGTTCTGTCTCTGACCCCAGAT
Source organism: Onychomys torridus (assembly GCF_903995425.1). Classification (NCBI taxonomy): domain Eukaryota; kingdom Metazoa; phylum Chordata; class Mammalia; order Rodentia; family Cricetidae; genus Onychomys; species Onychomys torridus. The sequence goes on along the minus strand of NC_050460.1, from coordinate 58,803,931 downwards.
AAGTTTATTAGGGTGCACAATATTTCAGGGAACACATATACCACCACAGAGAGCAGTAACTGTTCATTCACAAGCAGCAACCAAGCCACTTTCTGTAAAGAAAGTAAGAGTGACAGTCCACAGCTACACTGCTTCCAGCTTAAGGAATTGGTTGTTGGTGGACACACTGATAGAGCATCCTAGCCGTCTGTTATACCCAGCCCCAGAGCCCTCACATAGGGACAGTTATTACCACTGGACTTGCCTCTTGTGTCTCCATGAGCCTTGGACAATGGTCTTGGCTAGTGGAGGATCAAAGTCATGGAACCTATTGGACAGGAGCTGACAACCAGGCTGCCCTGAAACATGCAGAGGCTCCCTTTTTCCCATGACTACTGGCTCTCTGGGACATCATGGGCAGGTACCATGTACACAGCTTCTCTTAAAGTTCATGCCTTGGGCTAAGGAAGTAGCTCAGTGATAGAGCATTTGTCTTCCACACAAAGTCCCTTGTTTCAGTTCCCCTGGAAGGAAGGGATGGGATATTCAGTTTCTTATTTACAGAATAAAGACTAGGGCTGTCTTAGTTAGGGTTTCTATTGTTGTGAAGAGACACCATGACCATGATAACTCTTATAAAGGAAAACATTTAATTAAGTGGCTTAAAGTTTCAGAGGTTTAGTCCATTATTATCTGGTGTAACATGGTGGTGTGCAGGCACACATGATGCTGGAGAAGTAGCTGAGAGTTCTACATTTTGACTTGCAGGCAACAGGAAGTGGTCTGAGATGCTGGATGTGGTTTGGACACATATGAGACCTTAAAGCCCACCTCCATAATAACACACTTCGTCCAACACCACTGTACCCACTTCAACAAAGCCTCACCTCCTAATAGTGCTACTCCCTTTGGGGGCCATTTTCTTTCAAACCACTTAAGTGCATTTCCCTTAATCTACTAATAAGGACTAATAATAATTTCTAAAACATGAACCATAGAAGTCATTAATATCTGTATTGATCGTTATGTGTAGAATTCATTTCTTATCACCCTATTATGTGAAGAACCTATTAGAATGTGCCTTTGAAGTGAAAATAAGAAAAACTCTCAATGCCAGCTCTCCTGATTTTTAAGTTGAATCTGTTATTAGGCCAATTCACAGTTTCTCTGCAGTTTTGTGTTAAAAGTTCTTATTTAGCACACTTAATTTACAACAACTGGGGACTCTCATTACCAGCCAAGTCATTCCTGTTTTTATTGGTTTCTGCACGGTGGCCTATGATCAACTCATTACCCTAGTTCTCACTTTGCAGCCCCAGAGAGGTAAGTTGCTCATGGGTGTCCATCTCCTCATGATGTGTCAGCCCTGGGGACTTGAAATGTACTGGTGTGACCATTTTGAGCCTTCTGCTCAGATAAAGCATGTGGTTAGATTGGAACCTTGAGCTAGCTATTTTCTTTTTGCCTTATTTGCTCTGTTTTTGTTCAAGATGGCAATTTACTTAGGTTAAAATATAAGGTGGGGGGTGGGGTTCAGAGTTTTACTTCTTGGTTAATTGACCATTTAACTTTAATGTAGACTATTCCAGCTCTAGTGCATAGGATTCCCTCAGCACTGGTCCTTCGTTGTGGTCTTTGTCACACAGAAGCAGTGCAGTAGAAAAGGACGATGACACAATCCAATTTCATACAGTCAGAGATTCCCACACATCGCAGCTAAGTGGACATTCATTCTCCTCCCTTCAGAAAAGGGACTGTCGTGACATTTTCCACACAGCGGTTGGATAGCTCAGCAGCAAACCCAGGAAGAAGCCGTTGCAGATCCCAAGATGAATCAGAAGCAAGGATCCACAGAGACACTGAAAAGGGTGCTGTTCTCAGAGGAAGTGATGTGACTCAGTACATAGCCCAAGATGCTGAGTTGTCTACAAGGCTGCAGCCTTGAACAAGATCATTTTTCCTCCACACGTCAGGAAGCTGTCTTAGCTGTTACGGTGCAGTAGGCTCAGCACACATACTTCTTGGCAAGAATCCTGCCTGCACCTTGTTCACTGACAGCAGTGCTGGCGGCAGCGGCAGGGTAGCACTGAACCAGTTGTACATGGTAGCATCTGTGATACTTTCCCTCTGAGCAGTGTCCATTCTTGTGATGTCTAACCACCCTTTTTCGTGGGTGGCCAAGCATGGGACCAAACTCCATGTTTTGAAAAGTTGTAGAGAGCAGTCAGGGCACCTCTTCTTGGCTTTTCTATCTCACCCTTTACTTTGTTGACATGTCTTACTATGTTAAGCTCAGCCTGACCTAGAACTCTTGATCCTCCTGCCTCAGTCTCCTGAGTGCTGGGAATACATTACCATACTGGGATACATTACCACACTGGGATACATTACCACACTGGGGTTACATTATCACACTGGGATACATTGCCACACTGGGATTACATTACCACACTGGGATACATTACCACACTGGGATACATTACCACACTGGGATACATTACCACATTGGGATACATTACCACACTGGGATACATTACCACACTGGGATACATTGCCACACTGGGATACATTGCCACACTGGGATACATTACCACACTGGGGTTACATTATCACACTGGGATACATTACCACACTGGGATTACATTACCACACTGGGATACATTACCACACTGGGATACATTACCACACTGGGATACATTGCCACACTGGGATACATTACCACACTGGGGTTACATTATCACACTGGGATACATTATCACATTGGGATTACATTACCACACTGGGATACATTACCACACTGGGATATATTACCACACTGGGATACATTACCATATTGAGCTGCAAGGCTGCTGTAGTTTTCTTTTCTTTCTTTCTTTCTTTCTTTTTTTTTGAGTCATGGTTTCTTCGTGTAACAGCTCTGGATGTCCTGAAACTCACTCTATAGACCGAAATCCACCTGCCTCTGCCTCCCAAGTGCTGGGATTAAAGGTGTGCGCCACCACCGTCCAGCCATAGTTTTCTTTTAATATCTTTCTCAGTCATAAAATGAGTTGAGATGCAGCTCTCTCCCAATTTTTTTCTGGAACAGTTTGTTTAGGGTTCCTATTAATGTTTCCTTAAATATTTGGTTGAATTCAAAGTAAAGCCATTTTGTGACGGTTTCTTTATGAGGAAATTACAAATTAATGATTTATTTGTTTTTATTTTATGTGCATTGGTATTTGGCCTGCATGTATATCTGTATGAGGGTGTTGGATCCCCTGGACTGAAGTTACAGACAGTTGTTAACTGCCATGTAGGTGCTGGGAATTGAACCCAGATCCTTTGGAAGAGCAGCCAGTACTCCCAACCACTGAGCCTTTTCTCCAGCCACAGGAAATTACAAATTGAATGTCTGTTACTTCTTCACTCTTTGTCTTTGAGTAAGCCTGGTGGTTTATATCTTCAAGAAATTTGTGCATTTCATCTGATTTGTGAAATGTGGGTGTGAATATATCCCTGATATTCTTACCATTGTAATCTCTGTGGTGTCTCTAGTGGCATTGTATCCATCCTCGTGTTGGTGATTGTACTGGCTAGTTTTTTGTCAACTTGACACATGCTAGAGTCATCAGGGAGGAGGGATCCTGAAGTAAGAAAATACCTCCATAAAATAGGGTTGTAGGCAAGCCTGTAAGGCATTTTCTTAATTAGTGATTAATGGAGGAGGGTCCAGCCCATTGTGGGTGAGCCATCCTTGGGCTAGTGGTCCTGGGTTCTATCAGAAAGCAGTCTGAACAAGCCGTGGTGAGCTATCCAGTAAGCAGCACTTCTCCATGGCCTCTGCATCCAGGTTCCCACCCTGCTTGAGTTCCTGTCCTTCTTCAGTGATGAACAGTGATGTAGAAGAGTGAGCCAGATAAAGCCTTGCCTCCCCGACTTGCTTTGGTCATGGTGTTCCATCACAGAAGTAGAAACCTGAGACAGTGGTTTACATTGGCTTTTTCTGGTCAGCCTAACTAACAGTATCAATTCTTTTGATCATCTCTAAAAAACAACTTCTGCTTTCATTGATCTTCTCCTATTATTTTCCGTTTTGTATTTTAATTACTTCTGTTTCTTCATTATTTTCATTTTTATGTGCACACAGTGTGTTACTTGCTCTTTCTCTAGTTCTTCAAGATGCTAGCAGAGGTCTTTTTTTTTAACTGCTTTTATAGCATTTATAAATATCATTATGTTGTGTTTTCATTTTCACTTATTTCAAAACTCCTTGTCTATAGGTTATTTGCAAGTGTGCTGTTTACTTTCAGAATATTAGAGGGGTTTGCAAAAATGTTTGTGTTACCAATTTCAAATGGACCTCCATTTTATAATCTAGGTCCTTTTAAATTTCTTAAGACTTCTTTTTCAGTGCAGTAATGTTCTTTCTGTATTGGGCTGGTGAGATTGCTCAGTGGTTAAAGACACTTGCTGTCCAGCCTGATAACCTGTGCTAGGTTCCCTGGGTGCACAATGGTAGAAGGAGAGTAACCGTTTGCCACAGGCTATCCTCTGACCACCATAGTCTGTTTTGTTCTGTACATGGGTGTACAAAATAAATATGTATACTGGTTTTTCAGACAGGGTTTCTCTGGCTATCCTGGAACTTGGCTCTGTAGTCCAGGCTGGCCTCAAACTCAGAGATCAGACTGCCTCTGCTTCCTGAGTGCAGGGATTAAATGCAACACCGCCACCCTATAATAAGTATATTTTAAAAATCTGTCTTTATAAATGTTCTGTGAGAACCAGAAAAGAATGCATCTCCATTGTTTTTAGGTAGAGTGATCTATAAATGTCAACTCGACCAAGGTGACTGACTTGTTCATATCTTTCATGTCCTTACTGATCCACTTGACTGTTCATGAGAGGATATTGACTCTCTCTTCACTAGAATTGTAGATTGTCTATTTCTCCTAATTTAAGTGTTTACTTCATATATTTTTCAGCTCTGTGATAAATACATAGAAGTTTAGGATTGTTGACTTCTTTTAATAAATCAATCTCCTTTATCATTGTAAGATAACCTTTATTCTCTAGAAATGTCCTTTGTTCTGCAATCTGATTTGTGACCTCAGCTTTCCTCTGATTGGTGATAGTATGTATATGTTTTTTGTTTGTTTGTTTGTTTTTTGTTTTTGTTTTTTTGAGACAGGGTTTCTCTGAGTAGTTTTGGTGTCTGTCCTGGATCTCACTCTGTAGACCAGGCTGGCCTCGAACTCACAGAGATCTGCCTGGCTCTGCCTCCTGAGTGCTGGGATTAAAGGCGTGCGCCACCACCGCCCAGCTTAGTATGTATATCTTATAAATGTCTTTTTATTTTAAACACAGTAATGTCTTCCTTTTAGCTGAGGTCTTTAAACCATTTACTTTTATTATCATTATTATTAACTGTCATTTTTGCTACCTATTTTCTATTTAATCCTAATGTTCTTTGTTGCCCTTTCCATTTTTTCTTACCATAATCTTGATTGTGTTTGATGATTACATCTTAGCTCCCTTTTACTTTTTTAGCTGTTACTTTTTGTATTGTGGATTTAATAATTTTAAAGGGTTTATAATGTATATCCTTAATGTACCACAATCTGCCTTCAAGTGATACTATCCCACTTCATACTCAGTGACATCCCCCTGACTCTTACAATAGATGCTCCCATGTCTCCTCCCCCAGCCTTTGTGGTATTATCACAATTTAATTTTTTGTGTGCTAAAAATCCCACATTATTACTTTCATTTCAAAATTCTATTATCTTTTCAAGGTATTTAAATGAAGGATTCCCTCCCTCTCCCCCACCCCCACCTCTCTCTGAGTTTCCCTTTGTGTGGGTCTGGATTCCCACTTGCTGTCATCTTCTCATTGACTTAAAGAACTCTCTTACCTTCCTTTTAAGAGTCTCCTGAAGATGAAGTAACTATTCAGCATCAGTATGTCTGAAAGTGTATTTTGCTTTCATCTTTAGAAATAGATTTTGCTGAGCTAGTGTATCTCTCTGGGATGGTAGGGCTTTATGCTTTTTTAGAACTCAAAGGCCGTTGCCCTGTCTTCTTATCTGCATGGTCCAGCCCATCTTGGCTCCTCTGTTTGTCTTCTCTTACTGTGCTTAAGATTTTTCACTCTGTGCTGATGTTGAGCAGTTTATTGTGACATGCTTTGATGTAGTTTCTTCATATTTCTTATGCATGGAGTTTGCTGAATGTCTTAGTTCTGTAGTTGGCTGGTTTCACAGAATGCGGAAAGATTTTATTCATATTTCTTCATATATATTTTTTCCATGCCCCATTTCTTTCAGGAATTCTAGATTTGGTTCTCTCTCTCTCTCTCTCTCTCTCTCTCTCTGTGTGTGTGTGTGTGTGTGTGTGTGTGTGTGTGTGTGTGTGTGTGTGATTCTGAGTAGCTCTGTCATCATGTCTGGTTCACTGGTATTTTCTTCTTTGTGATTAAGTCCGTCATGGATACTTTTTTCTCAGACACTAGTTCTTCTCTAGAAGTTTGGTCCAGGGCTTTGTCTCTCTCTTGTACTTGCTAGGAACCTTTCCCTCCAGTCCTCCAGAAGCCTTTAGTCTTGAAGAACAAGCATGCTGTGGTGAGTTTTCCTGCTTAGGGATACTCTGCAGTCTGTAGATTACCTCTGCACTTCTGTCCCTCTGCCACTCTGTCCTGGGAAGTCGGCTGTAAAAGGGCCATAGCATCTGCATGTCTTGTATCTTAAGGCACAGCGTAAAACTTAAATGTGTATGTTCAGTTTCCTTAGCCAGATCTCTCTCTGTGTCTCCGTCTCTCTCTGTCTCTCTCACTCTATCTCCCTCCTTCCCTCTCCCCTCTCCCTCCCCCTCTCTCCCCCTCTCTTTCTGACTCTCTCCCTTTGTCTCTTTCTCTCCTCTTTCTCTCTTTCTCTTTTTCTCTTTCTCTCATTCTTTCTTTCTTTCTTTTTCTTTTTCTTGGTTTTTCAAGACAGGTTTCTCCTTGTAGCCCTGGCTCTCCTGGAACTCACTCTGGACCAGGCTGGCCATATACTCACAGAAATTCTCCTGCCTTTGTCTCCTGAGTGCTGGGAATGAAGGCATGTGCCACCACCACCCTACCAGATCTCTTTCTAAACCTTTCACTCTTCAAAGCAAACCTGTGATTGGTTACAGTGAAATCATTTAAGTACGAGAGTGCACCTGTGCTTACTTGCTAAGTACTAGGTTTCTGTATGTGCCTGGAGTGCTGTGCTGTAAACTGAGTAGCCTGGTACATGGCATTTCAGTGGCAAGGCTGTGTACTGTCTTTGAGCAGCCCCACTAGTTCTGCTTTGTAGAACCTGAGGCCGCTTGCCCATCTGTCCCTTGCTAGGTTTCTAGCTCTGTTGGTCCCCAGGAAGAGCTGAGACATGCTTGGTAGGAAATCCGGTGGATTCGGAGATCTGTCAGACTCTGTAGTCTTGCCCTTCCACAGACAAGTATATATTATGTATCAATTCTGACTTCCTAGCCCTGTTTTTCCTAGGTCACCAAGAGACAGCCGCACCCTGGGAGGCTTAGCCTCCTCCTTGTAGCAGCTATATGCCTTGTCCTGGTATAACATGCATCCTCAGCTCTGAACTGTGTGCTGTGCTGGCTACCTCCTCCTTCCTGGTGGGAACCCAGGCTTCATGTCACTTCTGTGTCTGCTCTGTTCCAGGCATCAGCAATGCAGAGGCACGACAGCCAGGGAAGGCACCCAACTTCAGTGTCAACTGGACAGTGGGTGACTCTGCCATAGAGGTCATCAACGCCACAACAGGGAAGGATGAGTTAGGACGCCCATCCCGCCTGTGTAAGCACGCGTTGTACTGTCGCTGGATGCGTGTACACGGCAAGGTACTGAGGCGCCCTCACCGGGTGTCGGCCTACCTCCCCCAGCGTGTCCGTCTCCATTCCCTCCATCCCTCCTGGTTCTCATCATCATGTCATCATTGCAACTTCCTAACAAGATCATTTGAAAACTCTGATTTCTTCAGATTGTTGTTAGCTTAAAAGTATGGCCCTGGCTCCACAAGCCTGAGAGCTGCCTCAAAGACAGCTAGCTTCCTCCCTCACTCCTGCAGAGTCTTAGTTGCTGTCCTGGCCCTGGGGGAGGAGACTACTGGCGCCACCGTGCTGAGAATCACGACAAGGAAGGGCAGTTGCTGAGCGCTGCCATACTGACTTCTGTTCCCTTCACCAAGGGTCAGAAACTTAATTTAGCTGTAGAGCCCTTTTCCCCAAGTAAAACTTCACCTAAGAAGGCTGGCTAACATTCATTCTTGTCTAAGTCAGGGATATGTCTTTTTATTATGAGGGCAGCTTAGAGCAATGATGTGGGGCTCAGACAGACTCTCCCACCCTCATGGGGGAAGACATGTTGTCATGGTAAGTCAAGGACTTTGCAGGACACCTCCAGTCTCTGCCATGTGGCGAGGCATGCACCACCCCAGGGTTCTTTTTAATGGTTACAGGGGACACATGGAACGTGTGCCCTGGATTTCCCAGAGGCACAGGTCCTGCAGCCATCTCTCAACCTGCAGGCCACTGCTTAGAGATGAAACTGAGCTTTAGGCTGGCCTCTTGTGGGTGCTCTTCTGTCTAAGAGAGCACCTTCTTCTGTTTGCTTTTTCACGAAACAACACAGTCCTGAGCATCATCTTTTAACATTACCTAGGTTTCTCTCTCTTCTGTTACTGCTCCAGTAGTGGCTTTACATGTGCATGTATCCTTCTACAGGTTCCCCTCCACCTGCTGCGCACCAAGATCACTAAGCCCACTACATACCACGAGTCCAAGCTGGCAGCGAAGGAGTACCAGGCTGCCAAGGCACGTCTGTTCACCGCCTTCATCAAGGCGGGGCTGGGCGCCTGGGTGGAGAAGCCCACAGAGCAGGACCAGTTCTCCTTCACTCCCTGAGCCAGGCGGGTGTCGAGCCCAGAGTGCGAGGCTGCAGGGTCGTCCTCCAGAGCCTTGCATCTGAACTGGGACAGCTGTGCACCTTGGGGAGGGCATGGGGAGTCTGGGGGAACCACTGGACATCAAGCACCATCCCCAGCAGCTCTCACCCCAACAGGGCAGCATGGGGATGTAGGGTGCCGGGCACCTCACATGTGAATGGGGATCAGGTGCACAGTGGGGGTGCATGGGGGCACAGGGGTCCATCACCACCCCTTGCCACACATTTCCCCTCTTGAGCTACCCAGTGACCGCTTTATATCTCAGTTTACATTAGACATTGAGTTCTACTGAGTAGGGCTTCCTAAGTATAGGAAAATAGAAATTACTTTGTGTGAGATTCTTGAATAAATAATTTATTCAGAGCTAGAAATGAGATTTATAAAATAAGAAGTAATTATGTCAGGTCACTTTTATGCCACATTATTTTAATTGCAAAAAAAAAAAAAGCGTTTCTCTGTGGAAGAGCACGAGACTAGAGAGGTAGGGAGAGAACCACCAGACTCACACCTATGCGTGGCCGCTCCTCTCCGGTCCTTCAGTTAGGTCCTCACAGTAGGTGTTAACAACTCTCCTGGGGTGACCCAGCATGATATGGTGTGACCCTGGCACACACTGGCCCTGCAGCAGGGATGCTGTGTCCTGCAGAGTCAGGACCTAGGATCTGCTGCCTCTAGAAACTTCCATGCCCCTGGTTAGGCTCAGATTGTGGAGAACTCCATTTGCTTCTGAAGATCAAATATGTCCATAGCCTGCATTGGCTGGTCATCATTCGGGGGTTTTAACTGTGTAGGTTTTGTGACCTAGAAGAACTCAATAGGGCTGCTATGCATACAGAGCACACAGCCTGCCTTCTGCTCCTTCCATGGGATCTGGTGGGTTGGAACCATGACTACTCAGAAAGCTTCACAGGATGGAAAGAGTTATTTAAGTAGGTACCATTCTTGGAGCATGCCAGGTAAGGCATATTATTAAGTTATTCCTTCCAGCTTTATCAGACACATGTCTGAAAAAAATAAAGCATTCAGGTTGAAGCTGGTGAGACAGTGTGAGGCTGGAACGCTGCAGACCAGACGTTAGTGTCTCGACAGGCAGGCCTGGGTGCTATTGGCATCTTGGGGCTCAGCCCCAAGATGCTTCTCAGCACCCTTTAGGCACAGGGTGGCCCCCAGGGCCCTGGAGTGGACCACCTGGACCTCCTGTGCTCAGACTTGCCCCAGGTGCCTTGTTGCTTCCACTCAGGATTAGGGAGGAGTAGAGGGAGGAGGGGCTGTGGCTGTGGGCTCTGTGCCAGCCTGGTCCAGCAGGTTGCTCTGAAGAGCCTCAGGGCCATGAGCAGAGAAGATGCAGACTCATCCCACAGCACACATCCACTACAGCTGCATCCAGAGCACTGACAGCTGGATGGCAGGCACTGTGCCGTTCACCCAGGTGTTTGTGTCCTTGACACACTGAGAAAAACCAGAATGAAAGCATAACCGCTGTCGGCTCCACCAGATGCCCAGCAGACCTCAGGAGGCTGTGTGTCGTTACTTACATGAGACCTGCTTGTGTCCCCCTGTGTCAGGAGCCCTGTCTGTGTCCTTGTGGGTATCTCACATGGTTCTCATCCTGTGGGGCTTGATCCTCATGGCATGAAGATCCTACCAGAACTCCCTAGTGACATGTGTTATTACAGACATCTCCAGTTCACCACCTGCCCTCCTGACAAAGGTGAGCTCTCCCAGTCAGGATCACAGAGCCCTGTGTGCCCTGGCAGGGCCTTGTTTGAATAAAACGCACTGGGGTTCCTTAGAGAAAGGGTCTCATGTTGTCATAGTATCAGCACCTTTCCCACAGGCTCCTGTACTTTCCAGAAAGAAAAACACCATGTTGGTGTGTTCTTACTCTTGTTTTTAAATGTGTTTTTTTCTAGTGGAGATGGGGAGATGGACTTAGTTGCGTTTTGTGTTTGTTTTTAAGTACGTTTTTGTTATGAAGTATAGCAAAAGTATATCCCATATACACTAAGAACCATGCTTTACATCTGGCTTTCCATGTCACATAACAAGAGTGCCCAACTGGGAAGTGAATGGTACAACATATAGCATGCCTAAAGCCACAGGGGCCTGGCCTGCCCAGACTTGACCTGGAAGGAGGGAGGAAGACAGCCTGTAGGGCATCCTGTGGTGAGAAGGAGGCAGTGTGAGGCATGCATCACCTTCCCCTGCTCCCAGGTTGTGGCAGCTCAAACAGCCCATCTGTGACCAGAGAGAAAGGAAACAGAAATGTTAACTTAAGATACTAAGCTCTTTGAGCCCCTTCCTGAAGGTCATGTCCAGGATGTAGACATTGCACACTTGGCAGAAAGCTTGACACCCAAGAACATGATGGAAATGGTTTGGATACTTCAGCAGGTAAAGGTTAGGAGGTTCTTTGTTCTGTGTACTTTGTTACACCTGAAGTATTAATTCCACAAAACATACCCCTCAGGACTATTCAGGCCCGGCTGTGACAGGGCTGTAGCTACTCACTAAGAGGTCATTGTCATGAGGGTGTCTCAGATGGGCTAGCATGTTTGTGTAGGGCCAGGCCTCTCCACTTAGATGTACACAGGGTGAGTGTGGTGCCCATACCATTAACCCTGATCCATTAATCGTATCAAGAGGAAGTACCTCTCCCCCTCCAGGGACACCAAAGAGCTACAACTTTGAATCGGAATCTGAGTCTTTGACCATTCTCCCTATTTTGAAGGGTTTTTTTTTAATAATTAGAAATCAGTTTAAGTGTGCAAGCCATCATCTCATAAGGCATTGTTTTCTATTTATTTTATGCCCAGCTCATCTTACCTCCAGGCTGTAGTTGCTGCTTGTTTTTTCAACCTACGTCTCCCCTTTAGTTTCAGACAGGTGCACCAAGGGTAGGCAACCATCAGAGGGTCAGGAATGTGGGGTGAGCTGCATCACCCTGTGCTAAGAGTAAGTACACACAATGCAGGAGCAGCTTGTCACTTCCAAAATACTTTACTCCAGAAATGTCAGCTCTGTCCAGTCGTAACTTGAGTCCAGAGAGAGAAAGAAAATGAGCTGAAATTCGCAGCTTTAAGTTCTCAAAATTAGAGAACCTCTTCAAAGATTCCTCCATGTTGTCAGCCCCAGACTACATCATGAGAAGGCAGAGTGTGTGTGTTCAGTGTGTACAGCTTGTATGTGTCCTTGTCTCTTGGCATATCTATCATGTGACAGTCTCCCCAAGGCTGAAGAGGTGGTCACACCCAATCTGCAGCTGTGAACTGCTCTACACTGGGGCTACTGAGTTCATGTGATATTAGGGAATGGGGATTGGGAAGCCTCTGACCTGCCAGGGACCATGAGCGAATTAGTCACATAGGTCAGACCAGTCATAACTGGCTCTCAGTGCACTTTTCTTTCAGTTCCTGGGGAAATGTTCACGTCTCTGTGGTAGTGCCTGTACTTTCTGTTTGCTGTTTGAATGACAAGTGCCCAGCCTCAGAAGCACTTAACTGTAGCCACAGCAGGAGCTGATGGTACATAGGAACTGATGGGCCATTCTTCTGAATGGAACACAGTAGGTTAAAAGCACAGTTTGCGGAATGTTAACGGGATAAGCCCCTAAAAGCTGTTTGCTTTTCCAGGCTTTGAGTTATATACTTTTAATTTGATTTTAGAATTTGGACACTTTACATGAATGTAATCCAGCCAAGAAACATGTTGCTAAGATACAATCCTCAGTGTTCTCTGTGTGTATATTTATGTATATACCACATGTTACAGCCTGCATGAGCTTCCTCTCACACCCAGCCCAGCCGGAACTGAGCATGAGATGTTGTCACATGTAGACAAAGGACTGAGATGTTCTTAATAAAGACTAAGACGTTTCACTATGACTTCTTGTGGAGATTTTCCTTGTCCCTTTTGTCCTTGCCTCAATCAGCAGGTCTAGCGTTGAAACCCCTTGATCGTAATTTGAAAGGTATGGATGGCTGCCACCTGAGAGCTGTGGGTCTTGAGTGTGTCTGGTCATGTTACCTCCTGTACATTGCACCAAGCACTCAGTGCATTTATCCACCTGGAGACTCCCTCGGTCCCTGGCTCCTGGCTTCTCTGTCTTCCTGGAGAGATTTTGGCCTGTGCTCCGGTATACAGGGTGCTATGGAAGGAAGGGCATTCAGATTCAGGGAGAGTTGCCTACAAGGGTGGTCTTGAGGGAATGTGCATGTGTCAGGTAAGGGAACACGTGGCTAAGTCTGTAAGGAAGGGACTACGGCTGTGGAGTTTGGAATGACTTTGATTTTAGTTTCCTATTGAAAACACCTATTTGGTTGATATTTCTACAATTCAATATAAAATTAATGTAAAGATGTTTTAAAGAGTCATATGCACCATATATCTCTTAAAAGCAGCACATTTAGAGACATGACCCCCTTCTCTGTTTTGGAACTGATCAGGTAGTAAAACCAGTTCAGGTGAGAGTTTGACTTACTTGCTTAGTTAAACATGTTTGCCTCTGATTGTTTATCTCAGGCTGAAAACAGGGAAGCCAAAATGAAGACAAAAACAACTAACTGTTAACCTGTGTGACCTAGAAAATGTCAGCTACCTTTATATGGCCTCCTCCCCAGGGTCAGAGGGCCACTTGGCTGGGTCTCAGGCAGTTTGCTTCTCTGCTCCTGTCTTTTATTTTCCGTAAGTGAACTGAATGTTCTTTAAAGTATTGCAGATATCGATTCTGATGTGATAGCTACCTGACTTAGCTTTTTAGCAACCTGTTTACCACTGTAGTTGGCAGTTGAACGTGGGAGAATGGATCCTAAAAATGAGGCGGACTAAAGTCTCGTGCAATAACCACCTTTACTCAGATCATCAGTTTGTACTCTGGGGGTTAAGAATGGCCACATAAGCAACGTTCTCATGAGTTCAAGCTGTCCGTTATCACAAGGACAAACTGCATGTGGCAAAAACAGGTTTTTCCATAGAAACATTTAAACAAATAACAATAGCCAGTTGTGATGAATATCTGAAGTAAACTCACTTCTATCTGCTACACCTGGGAGGAGCATGAAAACATTCCAAGAACAATTCCATGTTTTTGAAGAAACAGGTCTCAAGACTGTCTTGTTTTCTTAGAATTTTACAAGTACTCAGAATTCCCCTCACACAACCTGGACTGTGTTCCAATAGCAGCCCGTACCTTTCTTTTTTGTAAGTATGAGGGACCATTTGATGGTGATACTAGCAAATAAGAGAAGGGCTGGGGTACAGTTAGTCAGAGCACTCGCCTCACTCACATGGGAGAGGCCCTGAGTCCCACCCTCAGCGCCATGGAAACTGGAGGGAAGAGAGCGTGCCTGTGCAAGCAAACAAGCTAGGAGCCATAGGAAAAGGACACAAGTCTTTTCTCACCTCAGTGCATAACCTGAACACTCACCTGCATGTTTCATGAGGGTGTCTCAAATTAAGACTCATTTTCTTTCAGTATAAAAAGAGCCACATGTTTAAAGTCCTGACTTCATTGTCTCCAGTAGCTTCTCTTCCAGGCTGTCTACTATAATTCATTTCTCATGGTTTTCTTTTTCAATATCCCTGGAAAAGCTTGCTAACACGTTTGTTTCTATTGGAAAAGTAGGTCAGTTATTTTTCTGGCAGAAAATAGGTCTAACTTGGTTCATTGCTGTGAAAAGAAGGATTAGGTTACATGGAGGACATTTGCCTTAAATAGAATGTGCTAACTCTGCAACTGCACAGTTGCAATGAAAGTACATTTAAAGTGTTGGTGTAGAGAAATCATTTTATCAATGTGAAGGGGTCCCAGTGTCCCAGACCCCTTCTGAACATACTAGGCTTAACAGGGTGACAAAGACTCACGGATAAATGGCAGTCCCTTGATAAGTTGTGTCATAAACACCATGACTCAGGACGACAGAGTGAGATTCTTCTGCAAGCCAAGTGGTTTCTAATCCTTTTCTTTAAAACACTTGAATAAAAACCTCATTGACTTGACAGCTGATGAAGTATTAAACCGTTCTCACAACTTTTAAATGTTTAAACCACTGGATTTGGGGAATATTACTTAGAAATTCAGAATACAGTCAAGATTGTTGCAATGATTTTTTAAAATTCCTTCAGTTTTCTAGCATAGCCACAATGACAAAACTCAAATATCACTGAGGCTAAACCCTGCCCCAGTGGAACAGGAGGCCTCCTGATCCTTGGATGTCAGTGGAAAGCCCTGATTAACCCGTTGGGAGGTACTGGGTAACTGAGATTAAGTTACCACCTCACTACATGTGTTTTTTAAAATCTTTGATGTGTGGAAATCACGTAACTCCAGGATATTATTAACAAGACCTTTGGCCAGAGTAAATTTAAGTTTTCATTCATAAGAAGTTGTTTTGTAGTAGGGAAATTAGTATGATTGATCACTGCTTTGAGGAGAAAAAGAACATTATATGGGGTCAAATTCTCTGTTGAGATGAGAAATCCATTCCAGAAAGACAGCCAAGAGCTTGTTCTGCTAAGTGGAGGGTGGAGTCGGGTGACATGCATCCTAAATCAGATCTCAGCAGACCTTAGTCACTCATACCTCACAGATGTCTGGAGCTGTTTCCTAAGTCAGAACCAGATGCAGGGAGAGCCAGAGCAGTGGTCCAAAGGCTGGAAACCTGGGGGGAGGTGTCAGGACGTGGGAGGGCCTCAAGGAGAGGTGTGTGTGCTAGAGCAGGGCTGCACAGGAGGGGAGGGCTGGGACGATGTGGAGTCGCTATAACAGACATTTAAAAGAGAAATGTAAGTGTTGAGGGATAATGGACAAGACCAAAGTCCCTGCCTGTGAGCCAGTCCTGAGCCTGCCCAGGACCTCCCCAGTGTGGGTGGGGGGTCGCCCCACAGGTAGATTTCCAGCAAATCCTACTGCTCTAAAGACCCCAAAGCGCACCCTGAACCAGCGCGTCATTGCTGAGTGTCTGCTGAGCTGCAGCCCTTATCTTCTGAAGCCAGAGACCCTCTGCCGTGAATACATCCTGTCGTTCCTCCACGTCCATCTCCTTAAAGTGCAGGACATGAGTTTCTCCTCAGTAAAAACAAAACAGAGAAGTTGAGCAAGAGAATGAGGATGCAGGAGCTTACGTGGAGATGGGATGTTTTTAAGCAAAGTCAGATGAGGGCAGCCTTCAAACTTGTTTTTGTTTGTTGTTTGTTTTCACCTGAATGAATCAGCTTAATGTGGGTGCCTGGGTGTCCCAGTGAGATAGGGAATCCATTCCAGACATGGATTTGCCTTTTGCAAGAGGGAAAACATTCCTTATAGTGCGTTGTTGCACATTCTAGAACTTTCCTCTAAACATCACTTCAAACTAATCCTGGGCAGTAATTTTCTTTTTTCAGGAAACCATTAAAATGATATAGTTGAAAGCTGTCTTTTCCTTGCACATGTCAGATTTCCTGGTATTTCGCTGTTAGAGAGCTGAAATGCTGTCAGCTGAATATTGTCACCTGCCAGGCAGGGCACCCTCAGCCCTGTCACTTAGCCCTTCATCTTTCTCTGAGCAGATGGGCAGCCTATTTGAGACTATGCTGCACATGCCTAGCAGCTCCCATCACCTGCCTCCTGTGAACGGAAGGGAAGGGAATTTCTTTGGAACTACCTGTCTATCTGTGCTTCCACGGAAGCTGTAGACAGAGCTGATGTCTAGTGACAAGGAGGGTGGCCCAGATACTCATGATCATCAGAGCCCCATATTAGAACTTTGCTGTTGTGGTTTTTTGTTGTTACTTTCAGCTTTGCACTTACTGTCTCTGGTAGCCACCGTGAGAGACCACAGAGTGCTCCCAGCCCCTTAGCAGGCTCTCTCACCTGGCCATCCCGATGGCCTGGGAGCCCATGTCAGGCTTTTGCCCAGGAATGTAGCCGAAAGATTGTGAGGCTCTTGAAGAGCAGGACTTCAGAGCACTGGAACAGTTTAGTGAGAAAGGACCGGTACTATGTCTGTCTCTCAGAGGGAAGATGGACCATAGAAGGGCTTTGGTCAAAGAATCAAGGTGGAAATCTTTGCTACCCAATCAGAGTGAACTGTCTACAAGACAGAATAAAGACCAGGCAGCTAACTCTTACTTATCTGGGGTCAGGGTGGAATTTGTACTCATGACTGGGTAGGATCTGGACTGGAAAGAAGTTGATAGAACACAGTGGGACCTTGTGATGTGGAAACTATAGAAATGAGACCAAGCCACATAATGAACAAGACAGGCAATATTAATAATGGTGGAGTGGGGTGGAGCTTCAGATTGAGAGCAGAGGGCTAATGATCTGAGATGTGATCAGGCCATTCCATTCAACAGATCATCTGGAGTGGACTAGGGTTTTTGGCAATCGTCCATGGGCATGGTTTCAAAAGATGTCTTTCTTGTACGCAGTCACTTTTGCTTGGGAATCTGAGTTACAGCTGGCTTTATCATCTTCAGAACCGTTCTGGCTTCATTTTTTTGTCTGGGTCTTAGGATAAGGGAGAGGGACTGTGGATGCTGGAGTTGCAAAGAAAGTATGTGGCAGGACAGAAGAAACATTCGTTTTAACCGGCAACAGGACAAGCTCATGGTGTGTTAGTCCTCAGCAGAGCACTCAAGTGACAAGTTTACATGCAAAACTGAATAGAGACTGGCCTGAATCAAAAGCAGAGGACAGACACATTGTGCCTTTTTTTCTATCATACTCACCCATCAGATAGCTTTAAGTAGTCGTGTGTGTGTGTGTGTGTGTGTGTGTGTGTGTGTGTGTGTGTGTGGTTTTTTGTTTTTGCAAAAGCAGCCTTCAACTTTCCACAGAGAACTTAAGCAACTGTTACTCTAACCCATGTCAAGGTGTTATCGGAACTAGTGGGAAGCACATCGTGCATGGTTCAGCCACGTGACCTCCAAAATCTTAGGTCCCCTATGAGCAGGTGAAGCCAGGGGGCTCAGTGACTTTTGTTCTAGAGTAACAACTCTGTTGACTTTGCCATCTCTGTGGTCATCTTGAACCCCACTGATTATAGGTAGTATTAGTCCTAAGGGTCTGGACCATGGACATCCAGCCTTGGAGCCTGATCTGGTGTTTGATGACAAGGCTGTCTAATGTATGCTTTTAGCTGGATAACAGGTTAAAGGGCCAGAGCTGACTTGTGGTGGTCTCTTCCTGTCTCAATGAAAGAAACAGCAGCATCTGAAGAGCAGAGAAACATGCTGAGTGGCTGTGTGCCCGCCTTCCCTGCCAGTCCCTCACATCCAGGGCCTCTCCACCCTGGAAACTCCCGAGAATTTGAGAAGGGGGGTCCTCCAAGGAAAACCACTGCATAGCTAGGAGGAGAGCTGGAGTGTGGTGATACTTTATTTGTGCTGAAATGTGATATTTTATTTGTATGTTATAAATAAAGTTGCCTGGAGATCAGAGGTCAGCGAGCCAGAAACAGAAGTCAGGCAGTGGTAGCCCATACCCTTAATCTGATCACATGGCAGGCAGAGTCTCTGTGTGGTCAAGGACTCAGCCAAGCGTGGTGACACATGCCTTTAATCCCAGTACCAACCATAGAGACCTGGCTGGGCTTAGAGCCAATGAGAAAACAGAACAGAAAGATAATAAAAACACAGGTTAGATAGAAAGAAGCTCTCTCTGGGGAAGCAACAGTGGCCAGGTGGTAAGGTAAGGTAATCGAGGCTCTTTGCTAGTTCTCTGATCTCTTAGGCTATTACCTCTGTATTTGACGCTGTGTTTCTTATTTACTAAGATTGTTTAGTTGCTGAAGCAACTGGACACCTACATATAAAACTGAATCTAGACATACCATAACCCCATCACAAAAGTTACTAAGTGTAAAATGGGAAACGATCAAACCCCTAGGAGACAGTCCTAGACCGTGATTTGGGGATGACTTCAGACCCGAGTTTGATCCCTGGAACCCACATGGTGGAAGGAGAGACCTGAGCATTGCCCCTCAGGTGGAGACTTGGGAGGGAAAGTTGGTTTTCCTCATGTCCTCTCACTGGCCTCGAATTGACTTCCTCTCATAGTTACTGTCTCCTTGGCTTTGGGTAGCAGTGTCAATGGTAGATCCTGGTAGCAATAGCAGCTGTATTTATAATTGGCCCAAACTGAAGGAGCCAACAAGCCCTAAAGTAGACAAATGGGTGACTAAACCAGCGCATCCAGGAAAGGACATGAATTAGTGCTGAAGAGACACATGCTGTCCAGCCCTGGGAAGGCGAGGGAGGGAGAGCCGTGACAGGCAGATCTCAAAAGGCTGCATGCTACATAACTATGATATTTCGGGAGAGGTGAAGCTATAGAAAGAGCGAAAAGATCTGTGGGAGCCCAGACGTGGAGAGAGGGCGGGATGACGAGGCAAAGCACACAATAGGGCATGAAACTGTTACTTCAACCCCTGGACATGGCATGGTAGTGCTGGCCAGAGCAAGCAAAAGCAACATATATGTATATGGAAAGGTGAATTTATTTAGTTTTGCAACAAAACTCAGAGATGGAATTCCCAGTTTGTTTCTGCCTTACCCATAGCAATATTAGAACTTCAGATGAAACAAAGGCCAGAAAGCTTGCATGTGAACAGTCAGTCATGAGACCATATTGCCAAACCTGGAGACAAGTCTCTAGGGGCCAGGGCTGCCCTCTTCATTCCCAAGGTGCAGTCTCCTATTGAGATTCTAAACCCTGGGCCCCCATCAGTCCCCCTTCTTATCCAGTGCTTTGGGACACTGTCTCCTAGTTGTCTATCACTTGATTGATGTGTGGAGTCTAAGAGCATGAGTTTAAAAGAGGAACCACATTCCTGGGCCTCCTAAGACCAAGAGCAGAACACAAATGCAGATCCAGGGAGAAAGGTGAGCAACGGCTCCACCTAGTGGACAGATAGTAACATGTACAAGAACCTCCATGATTGATTTTGATAGGGTGTTCAGATCTTGCACTTTTTCCCTGACAGCATTTTATTGATTCCTTACTCTGTGGCGAGGAGATGACATGACCTGTGCTGGTCTGATGCTACATAGGAAGAAAGGTGGTGTAAAAAATATAATCTCTCTGCCAAATTTGAGCAACAAAAATTGTAGATAGGCTGAAGAGATGGCTCAGCAATTGGGGACACTTGTGCTCCTGCAGAGGACCCAGGTTCAGTTCCTAGCACCCACATCCAGGGGAATCAGACACCGTCTTCTGGCCTATGTAGATATCAGGTTCATATGTGGTGTACATACACACATGTATGTAGCAAGAATCTTAGAAGGTCCTATTAATAAAACCAAACCTGAGGCCTGGTATTGGGGTGAATGCTGGAAGATCAGAGACACAGAACAAGCCACAGCTACCTCACCTTGCCAGTTCCTCAGGTCTTGTTTCCTCAGACTGCAAGCTTCTGAGTCCTCATCCAAATGAATCTCAGCTGAATTGTGCTGCTCAAAGCCTAAAAGCTTAACCAGCCAAATGCTGCTAGTTTCTGGTCTCCACTCCTTATATATCTTTCTGCTTTGTGCCATCACTTCCTGGGATTAAAGGCGTGAGTCACCATGCTTGGCTGTATCCTTGAACACACAGAGATCCAGGTAGATCTCTGCCTCTGGAATGCTAGGATTAAAGGCATGCGATACCACTGCCTATCCTTGTGTTTAATATTGTGGCCATCCTGTTCTCTGACCCAGATAAGTTTATTAGTGTGCACAATATTTTGGGGAACACAATACCACCACACATGTAGCCAAAACGCTCCTACACATTTTTATGAAGAGAAGACTTGTGTACTAAATTTTGATCTTAGAAAATCCTGTAAGTAACTTTTTGTTATAACCAGCTTAAAACATATATATCTTTTGTCCTATGATTTATAAGTAGGTGATGGTTTAGAACACATAACTTGTTTATATCTTTAGTTATAACAAAAGTATAATCCTTAGGCTGATAAGGAATGATAACCTGGGAATCATAAGCTATGCTATTAGCACTTTTTAAAATCAATTGTTACTTTTTTTTTTTAATCTGTCTTTTTTAGACTTATTTATTATATATACAATGTTCTGTCTGCAGGCCAGAAGAGGGCACCAGATCTCATTACAGATGGTTGGGAGCCACCATGTGGTTGCTGGGAATTGAACTCAGGACCTCAGGAAGAGCAGCCAGTGCTCTTAACCACTGAGACTTTTCTCCAGCCCCCAATTCTTACTTCTTTTTACCTATTTAAGGCCTATTGAAGATAAAGAAAAGAAAAATTAAATTAGTTTTTTTTAAATTTCAAGATTCTAATAATGTCTCAATACTTAATTATAAACTCTTTGGAGTTCAGCATGTATGTGCACTTGGCACAGAGTCTCATTTGTAAATCTTTTAATAGACATCAATTGTACACCAGATAGAATGGATACCATCCCAGGTGACAGGCACCGCAGCTAGACACTAAAAACATCTCTAGGGTATGAGTAGCCTAAATTCTGTCTCTAAATCTTGTAAAGTTTTTTTTTTTTACAAAATCATTTTTCTACTTTTCAAATTGTAGTGTGTGTGTGTGTGTGTGTGTGTGTGTGTGAGAGAGAGAGAGAGAGAGAGAGAGAGAGAGAGAGAGAGAGAGAGAGAGAGAGAGAGATCAGGACACACACCACAGCATGTACATGTGGGGGTCAGAAGACAACTTTGAGGAGTTGTTTTTTCCCCTGCTTTAATGTGGGTTTGGGGATCACGCTTGGGTCATCATAGCTCAGTAAGGACTTTACCTATTTATAGTTCATGTAGCGAGCCTCATTCCTAGGGCCTCACTGCAAAGTTGTTTTGAATGATACAGCAGTTTTCCCTGCAGTGCAATGCCATCATTGTCCCTTCTCAGAAGACCTTAGTAACAGTGGCTTTAGCAGGCCTGTCCTCAGCTTTCCCTCCACCTGTCCTCTCCGGACAGGCTGTAAGGAGAAACGGCTCTCTGAGGAGCTGAGGGAGACAGGAGGGAGCCTGGGTACTTCACGTTGGTCAAGTTTGCCCTTCAGGGAGTCAGCTGCCCCAGCTGCAGCCCTGGCTCGTTTTTGTTTGCTTGTTTGTTTTTGTTTGTAGTTTTGGTGCCTGTCCTGGATCTCGCTCTGTAGACCAGGCTGGCCTGGAACTCACAGAGATCCGCCTGGCTCTGCCTCCCGAGTGCTACCACCACCGCCTGGCAGCCCTGGCTCTTCAACAGCACTCTGGGCCAGACATCCAGGAGGGGTGCCTGACCTCCCAGACCAAGTGGTCCACAGCACAGCCAAGCTAGGGAACCATGGAGATAGGCAGACAAGCTTTGTGCAGATGTGGATTGTTGTAGAATATTATTTTAAGGTGTATTACTTTTGTTTATGCTGCATTTGTTGAACTCTGTGAAGCTGTGGTCCTGTGTCTGTCTAAAACACCTGATGGTCTAATAAAGAACTGAACAGCCAATGGCAAGGCAGGAGAAAGGATCGGCGGGGCTGGCAGGCAGAGAGAATGAATAGAAGAAGAAATCTGGGAGAGGAGAGGTCTAGGAGCAAGAGAAGGAGGAGGACACCAGGGACCAGCCACCCGGCTACACAACCAGCAACAGAGAAAGAAAGGCATACAAAAATAGAGAAAGGTGAGAGCCCAGAGGCAAAAGGTAGACGGGTTAATTCAAGTTAAGAAAAGCTGGCGGGGCTGGAGAGATGGCTCAGAGGTTAATAGAGGTCCTAAGTTCAATTCTCAGCACCCACATGGTGGCTCCCAACCATCTGTAATGAGATCTGGTGCCCTCTTCTGGCCTGCAGTCATACATGCTGTATACATAATAAATAAATAAATCTTAAAGAGAAAAAAAAAAGAAAGGAAAAAAAAAAGAAGAAAAGCTGGCAAGAAGCAAGCCAAGCTAAGGCCAGGCATTCATAATTAAGAATAAGCCTCCAAGTGTGATTTATTTGGGAACTAGGTGGCGGGCCCCCAAAGTGACAAAGAGTAAGAAAACAACCAACAACAGTGGCTGGGAGGTGGCCAGTGGCCAGAGGGTGCTGTGGCCTCTGCTGCTGTAAAAGGGTGTCCGTGTTGGTATACACCTGGATGACAGTTAAGGTGTTAGGTTTAGATGGGTGTGAACCACTCTAGTCACATTCTCTGTAACTCTTTCCCGCACCATCCTCTACCCCGAGCCCCAGCCCTCGACAACCCAGGACAAAGCCATCTGATACAGGGGTGCAGATCTTTAGTGCCGGGGAGGACTGAGTTCCTGGGTAGGGCCTTGGGACCCACGCTTCAATCTATGTTGGATGGTAAGTGCATCCTAGGGGCAGCAGGCCAGGTCTGTCCCCAAGCCAGTGTCACCAACCCCTCACCTCACCTCTGACTCTCCCCTGCATGGGTCGATGCCCAGGTCCTATCTCAGCCTCCACAAGAGGCTCCCAGATATCTCTCACCTGTGTCCTCACATTCCTCCTTCCCTGTTGTGAAAATTCATGTAGTTCTTTCAAGGTACTTCAGGCAGGGACTCCTCAGTGTGTGGCTCTTGCTGAATCTGTAAGGAGCAGGAACACTGAGCTTGCGGGGGAGGGGGAAGACTATGACTAGCCCATTGTGTTCTTTCATAATGCCTGAGGCTCTGAGAAGTCCCTTACAAGGTGTTACTCTGGGCTGTGACATCAGTTTGTCCCCTTCCTTGGCACTAGAAAGCTCTGCCCCGTGGGGCCAGGTGACCTCCTGATGTGACTTGCCGAGTGGCGCACACCTTTAATCCCAGCAATTGGGAGGCAAAGGCAGGTGTATCTCTGTGAGTTCAAGCCCAGCCTGGTCTACAGAACGAGATCCAGGACAGGCACCAAAACTACACAGAGAAACCTTGTCTCAAAAAAACAAAAACAAAACCCTGACGCTTCTCAAACCACTGACCTGTCACCAGCTGACCCTTGATTTCTGGGAACAGGCATTTTTGAGGATGGCAGGTCAGGAGGCAGAAGTGAACTTGAACACCCAGCCCTCAGCAGCAGCAGCAGCAGCAGCAGCAGCAGAGCTCAGCGCTGACGGGAAGAGTCAGTGACTGCAGCATGCTGCCAACCCTCCATGGGTTCATGGCAGGGGAGTGCTGAGAACAGACACATGTTATTTACAGAAACCTGAATGTGCAGTCGAGCCCCACTTCTCACTAATGGCCGGTGAGGGTAATGGGGTGGACAAGCCTCCCTGCAGCAGAGTGCTGCCTCTTCCCTGAGGTGCTTTTAGGAATGGTGTTGCTGGCAGCCATTCACCTTTCCGCTCTGCTTAAAGGAGACACAGCCCCTCACCTGTCCAGAACCCACTTCTGTTCTCTTGTCCGGGGGGAAGGTCTAACCTCCATGCACACCTGTGCATGATGATCTTGTCAATGCCCCTGTGGGGGTCAGTGTCCTCTGACTGCATGGGAAAGGTGGCCAGTCCAGGGATGGGCCCCTTCAGTTTACCTGCATCTTGGTATACCCTGGCCAGTGACAACTCCAGTGCATTTACAAGAAAGCAGCAAGGTTCTTAAAATAAGCCAGAAATGCTGGGAAAAAAAAACAAAAAAACAAAAAACAAGCTTGAGCATCCACATCTCCCAGCTGGAACTCTGCAGATCTCTTGGCTGTTCTTTTGGCTTGGGGATTACTGAAATAGGGCCTTTTGTAGCCAAGCTGGCCTTGAAGTTGCTATGTAGCCTAGGGTAACCTGGAACCCCTGATCCTTCTGTCTCCACTCAGGTTTCAGGCATAAGGCTAACACTGTCCTCTTTCTACTTACCTCATATTGAATCATAGTGCTATGATTCCCCTTCAAGCCAAATACCTTTCCATGTGCCTCATGATGATGCCAAGCAAGGCCACTGCCTGGCACATGTGGAAACCAGTATCTGGACCCCAGGTTTTGGTAAAGAGAGGGTTTTATTGTAGATTCATCACAAGGAGATAGTAGACAACTCGAGGCTATCTTCCAGTGAGGCGAGAGTGAAGGCTTTTGAAGGCCCAGGGTACTGAGAAATAGAGCGCTGGTTGGTTGTGGCCCTGTCTGCCCCATCTAGGGCACCAGGTGGAAACTGTGACCCCTTTGGAAACAATGGAGAGTTTCCATTCTCTTTATTCCGGTCTATTCTGCCACTTGTTTCAAATCTGAGTCCTGAGACACTGTCCTCTTTTTTCAGGGTTGATTAGTCTTTTTTTAAAAAATGGCTTGAGTTATTCAGCAAGGACCCTTGTGCCTGCAACAATCTTAAAAATAGGGAGCAAGGGCTGGAGATGTTCTTGCAAAAACCCTAGTCCCAGCTCCTACATCATGAACCGCCTGTAATTCTGTCTCCAGGGACCTGATGCCTTTGTCTAGACTCTACGGGTACTAGTACATTCTCTCTCTGTCTCTCTCTGTCTCTGTCTCTGTCTCTCTCTCTCTGTCACACACACACACACACACACACACACACACACACACACACACACTAATAAAGTATCTTTTAAAAATAAGGGGCTGCTGTTTTATAACCCAATTTCAGTCTTTTAATCATGCTTTCCAATACTGCTTATTGTCTTATGATGAGAAGCACAGTAATTTAAGCTATAGATGTGGTGGTGTTGCACACCCATAACTCCAGCACTTGGGAGGCTACCGCAGGAGGATCACCACAAATTCGAGGCTAACTTGGTGTCTATAGAATGAGTCTGTCTGAAAAAGAAAAAAGAACAAGTCCAGTAGCTTGCCAAAACACCTTTCCATAATTGCCCCTGCGGTCAGTTTTTAAATATCACACGTTAATAGCTTCTTTGTGGTGATTTCCTTCTAGTTGAGATTTTTTCAATGATACTTATTTATTCCTTGAGAATTTCATACAATGCATTTTGATCATATCCATCCACCCTGACCTTCCTACAACTCCTCCTCCTGATGCCCTTCATGTCATCCCCCCAACTTCAGGTCCCCATTTTGTTATTGTTATTGTTGTTGTTAATAACCCCGGGTCCAGTTAGTTTTATCCTCGGGTACATGGCTGAGTCCAGCCACTGGGCCACGGGAACGTCTCAGCAGCCACATTCCTGTAGGAGAGATGCTCTCCGACCCCCTTCTGCAACCATCAACTGCTAAAGGCCCCGCCCCCACTTGTGTTGTAAGTCTGACTGGCTCCGTCTTGTGCCAGTAGCCATGGCGGCTGTGAGTTGATGTGCGCAGCAGCCAGTCATGTCCAGAGGTCTTCATTTCACTTGCCTCTTCACCTGTCGGCATTTACGCTCCACCCACTCCTCAGCCGTGCTCTCTCAGCCTTTGACGGGCTAGTTTAATACCGGTGCATTATACACAGATGGGCATTCAGTTACTCATACTTGGCACTTGGACTAGATAGAAGTCTCTGCACTAGCTACTTCTTTTTAGAAACCTTTCTGACGGGGGCTGGAGAGATGGGCTCAGCGGTTAAGAGCATTGGCTGCTCTTCCTAGAGGACCTGGGTTCAATTCCCAGCTCCCACATGGCAGCTCACAACTGTCTCTGACACCCTCACACAGACATACATGCAGGCAAAGCACCAATGCAAATAAATTAAAAATAAATAAATTTAAAAAACAAAACAAAACAAAACAAAAAAAACCTTTCTGACTAAAGCTGAAAGCAACCCAAGTCTATGGGCATAAGTATTCAGAAAGCAGTTTGATAGTACGACCATTTAACATAACAATAACAGTGATTAACATAGCAATAAGAGATTTTCCTCCAGAATGTAAGATCTCTCTTGTCACAGGCTTTTGACCCAGAACCAGGCATGACATCTCTCCTGTGGAGCAGGCCTCATAGCCAATAAGTAGAGGTTGATCTCACTATGCCTTGCATCCGAGATGAGTGTTGTCTTCAGGGATAGGGTCTCACCATCTGGTTATGGTGGGCAATTAAGAGCAGTGGCAATACCCTGTATAATTTTTTTAGTTAGCATACAAGCCAGGCTGAAGTCCCAGGGAGAGGATCGTTGGGTCACGGAACATATACATCTTTAATGATTTTTGCTATGCTTTTCCAAAAACTAGTGACCTCTAAAGCAACTCTCAAGCACGGGGTTGTGCCATAGGTAGTTCCAAAGCAATCAAGACTTTTAGACCATCAACAGTTCATCAGCCAGCCAGGCATGGTGGCAGACATCTTTAATCCCTGCACTCGGGAGGCAGAGAGAGGTGGAGTTCTGTGAGTTTGAGGCCAGCCTGCCTGGTCTACATAGGGAGTTCCAGGGTTC
Source organism: Onychomys torridus (assembly GCF_903995425.1). NCBI lineage: Eukaryota > Metazoa > Chordata > Mammalia > Rodentia > Cricetidae > Onychomys > Onychomys torridus. Next base: position 58,776,789 of record NC_050460.1, on the reverse strand, counting down.
CAGACCAGGCCAGTCGTGACTACATAGCAATACCCTTTCTCAAAAGAAGAAGAGGAAGAAAAAAAAGTTCAACTAAAACCACCTCCTGAGACACCTCAGGCAAGTTAAAAAGTTTCCTTTTTCTCACGGGAAACAGATGAGTGTGGACTGGAAGAGAAAGCTCACGGCTGGGTGCTGTGTGTGCCATTCACTACTCAGCCCTGCTGTTTTCACCATAGTTCCGTGATTATCCTGCATCCTAAGTCCATCAGGTCTGCTCCTGGTAAACATCTTGTGGGTTCCCTGTCTAGAGGAATCTCTCTGCTGTTATCCATGAAGGATGGTGATGCTGGAGACACAAAGCCAGGCTGACAGTTACAGCCGTGGTAGAATGGTCTGGAGACCGTCCATGCTCTGGGCCCTGCCCTGTGGTATCAAGAAGTCACTGGTCTGCTTCTCTGTGGCTCTGGTCACCTTTGTCCTCTCCCCTCCCACCCCCCAGCTTACTTCCCTGCGTCATCTAGGGCTGAGTCACATCTCACTTCTTGGGATTCCTCAGCCTTCTGGACATGAAGAGTAGTGTCTAGAAAGTTTCCACCCAGCATCTCTTGAACAGAACTTTCCTACAGTCTGTCCTCTCTAGTAGTTCATTAGATAGCATCGGCCTGCATGCTCTGGCCTCTCTTGCCTCTCTGTCTTTGGCTTTCTGGGATGTGCCCTGTGGCATCCTCAGCTCACCAGCTATCCTTAGGTGCTGAATTTTCTGTTTGATTATTTGAATTGCTCATGTCCCATTAGATTTTCCATTCTAGGGGTTGCCTGCTGCAGTACCCTCCGTTACTTCTGTAAACATGGCCATCAAGGTCCCTTTAGGTCTGTTGCCATCACTCACTTTCTGCGGTGCTGTGGGTGTGCTGTTCTTCTACTGAGTCCCACACATGCAGCCCCCTGATCTGGATGGAATTGGGTTCACAAAAGTGGGTTCTGTAAGGCATATGAGAGTGGATTCCTCCACAAAATTTGTGTTTTTTCTGCCATGACCTGAGGCAGTCCACTTGGGAATTTATTGATTTGGGGAGGAGGGGCAGATGGGAGCATTTTTTATTCTACTTCAAAATGCCCTGTGGTTGGAAGTTCTCCCAGAGGGGATTCAGTTCAGTGGTAGAGTGCTTGTCTAGCACCAAAGGAGAGGGGAATTGCAAGCAAGTCTCTCTCTTTTCGTCCCTCGGCCCAGAGGTGGGGTTCACACCCTAAGTAACCTGTCCCTTTTCTGTGCCCCAAGTTTTCCCCATTCACTGTTCTCTAGAGGTCTGCCACACACAGATTGACTTTGTCCCCTGGCACTCTTCGGGGACTTGCAAAGCCCGGGATCCTATGAGGGACCTACCCTGCCTGTTTGTGGAGCCTTTTTTCATAGTCCCTGCTGCAGGGAATCCTTCTGGCCCTCCTGGGGGTTCCCAGGTATGGAGGTCCCTGTGGGGAGCCCCAGCTCCATGGCATCCCCAACTCCACAGTTTAGTCACTGGAACTTCCAGACCCTTTGCAGTTCATTTCCTACTCAATGTTCATGACACAGGACATGTGGCCTGGCTCGCTCTTTTTAGCTATCTGGATCTATAGCTGTGTGCCCCTGGGGACTTGGTTAGAGTTCCTGCTGTGTCCCTGGACTGGACCTTCCACAGCCCTGGACCTGATGACAGAAGCATCTGCTGCTCCCCAGCCTGCATCTCCACCAGATTTCTGTCTCTCTCAGCCTCATTACCCTCCACTCAGGCAATAAAGCCACCTGCGTGTGTTTGTTCATCCTTGTCATTCACTGAGGCCATGGAGGGTCAGAGAGGGTGGTACATCCCCCTCCGACCCATCCCAAACCTGCCACTCCTACAGGATGGATGTGGGTGTCTTTTTCTGAAGGTCCGTGGCCTTGTTTGGGGCTTCCTCTACAAACCTGCTTGCCTTTCTCAAGAACAGGCAGGTGTCTGTGCCCCGAGGCTGCTGGAAGCCACCAAAGCGCCACCCTGGCCCCACAGCTCAGGGCAGGCAGGCAGGCGCCGCTATAAAATGAACAAATATGTGCTGGGGAGGTGGGAAAGAGAAAAGCAGAGTGGCGTGTTGTACTAGGGAGAGAGGGGGAACTGGAGACGTGTTGGCAGTGACAGGGGAGGGAGAAGGTGGGGTTTACATGCTGTCACTGCCCAGTAAGGATGGTGTACAACAGCCAGGAGCTTATGCAGACACAGCCCCCGAACCTGGACGTTGGGATCCTCTGGGCAGTGATGGAGGCCCAAGATGAGGAATGGTTCTCCTTCTAGATTGGACCCCCTTGAAAGACCACCATGGTCTGTGATACCATCGGAAGCCATGTTGGTGTTAGTGGTCCATGTTGCTGCCCCAGTCCTTGATGAAGCCTGTGATCCATATGGACATATGCAGTCTGTACCCGATGCCCGGGTGATGTCCTCAGACTTTGCTTCCTTGGGGAGCCATGCTGATGTGCGTGACATGTGTAACCACCAGACACCATGTTGAGGCTCATGGTCCATGCAGCCACTGAAGACCACGAGTGGGTCAGTGGTCCTGATACAGCCAAGGGCCTTGTCAATGTCTGCAGCCCATGTTACTGCCCAAACCCATGCAGATGCCTGTGATCGGGACTGCCACCTGAAGCCAAGTTAATGTCCGTGGGTGCAGAGAGCTAGCCCCATCTCTCACAGGAGAGCTGACTCTGCCCCTCACTGGGCCACAGCACCACAGAGCAGGGAGTGGCATGGGTGCGGGAAAGCTAGCCTGTCCAGCCCTGTCCACCAAACGGCTTTTCTCAGCTGATGGCTTCTGGTGTGGATGTAGGTGGAGAAAGACTCATCCTCACTTTTGGGGCTAGCCACTAGGAATTTGACCATGCTCCAGTGAATATATGGACAACACAAAATGGACTTGATTTTTTTGCAGTGGGGGCAGTGTCACAGAGGAAAGGGGCAGCCATGAGAAGATTAGGAGGTGAGTACCATTGGGGCACATGATGTTAGATTCCCAAATAATAAAAACATAAAAATAAAATAAAATAAAGTTCTAGAAGTGATGGATTGGAGGTGCTGCTGCCCCCAGATCCCAAGTGTTTGCAGGGCTCTTGTGTTCCTTTTGAGGTGGGGAGAGCTGATAGTGCCATGTTTCCTGCAGCCCTGCCCTCTGTGGAGCATGAGGTCAGCCATCTACAAGATAAGTGAGCCCTTCTTTGTCCTGAAAAGGCCTTTCTTTAGAGCCAGGGGTTGAATTTGTCACAGGCCATTTATTGCAGCCTCCAGCCTCCATTAGTTAGCTGATGTGGCAGCAAGAAGTAATGGCCGCACAGCAGAGACAGATGGTACTGGAACCAACCAAGGTGTGATTCAATACGGTCCCCAAATGTGTTTCCTGCCCATTTTGTCTCACTCCACTTCTCCCTGAAGCTAGCAACCAGGTCATTGAATTCAGACTGCCTTGGCTTACTTCTGGAGAGCAGCAGGCTTCAGTCCAGCCAGGGTCAAACCTGTTCAGCTTTCCCCACAGACACCTGCCCTCCCAGTGGACCCCACAGAGGGTAGATGGGGAGTGAGAGCAGCCGCCCTACTTATCCAGCCCAGCCCTGGACAGCAGGTCTCAGAAACATCTCTTTGTTCCACTTTGGTACATATCCTATCACAGACTTGCCGTACATGACCTGACCAAACTACACCAATGACTCTCCCCATCATGCAGGCTCCAGGTCCAGTGGACTGGCTACTCTGTTCTCCAGGGCAAGATGGAGTAAGCTATCTGGGGTCAGCCCTGACTTCTGGAGTCCGGAGTGTTGTGTAGGCAATGTGAGGGATTGGGGCTCAGTGGTTTTTCAAACTCTACTGCTGAACTCAGCCTTAACCCCCAGGACATCTGAACATGAATCTGTTTGGAAATGGGGCTGTTACAGAGGTGACTAAGGTAAACTGAGGTCACCAGGGCAAGCCAAATCCAACATGACTATGTCCTCATGAAGGAGGCTGGACAAAGGGATGGCTCTGTGGGGGTAGCGAGAAGATGCCAGCTACAAGCCAAGGACTGCTTGAGGGGATGGTACTGTGTTCCATGATCCTGGAGTTCCAGTTCCAGGTGTAATTTTTGTTTGAGGCTTTTATCTGTCATCTGTCACGTGTGTTTGTCCCTCTAGAGTCCCTATTGGTTTCCTGTTGTTCCGGGGCTTGTCTTGGTTCTGTGACTGAGTACACTATGGTCCCTTCCCTGCCAAGTCCTACTTTACAAGCAGGCAGCAAGGATCCCTACATAAGCCCCTGATGAGGAATGGATGACCCAAGTAGAGGATGGACACAACCTCTGAGGTTTTTTTTAAATTAATTTATTTTTTCTATTATCAGCTTGATACAGCACAAATTCTTATCCTAATAGTGAAATGTTTCACTAAAGCTTGCCCAGTGATTGAGTAAAAACTAAAACTTATGATCAGCCACAGTCAACCTAGAGTCCCCCTGCTGTGTAGCCTCCCTGGTTCTGTGGGTTGCAGTCTGATTGTTCTTTGCTTTATATCTAGTATCCACTTATGAGTGAGTATATACCTTGTTTGTCCTTCTGGGTTTGGGTTACCTCACTCAGGATGATATTTTCTAGTTCCATCCATTTGCCTGCAAATTTCATGCTGTCATTGTTTTTCTCTGCTGAGTAATACTCCATTGTGTATATGTACCACATTTTCTTAATCCATTATTCAGTTGACGGGCATCTAGATTGTTTCTAGGTTCTGGCTATTACACATAGTGCTGCTATGAACATAGTTGAGCATGTATCTTTGTGGTATGACTGAGCATTCCTTGGGTTTATGCCCAAGAGTGGTATGGCTGGGTCTCGAGGTAGATAGATTCCCAATTTTCTGAGAAACCGCCACACTGGTTTCCACAGTGTTTGTACAAGTTTGCATTCCTACCAACAGTGGAGGAGTGTTCCCTTTGCTCCGCATCCTCTCCAACATTGACTGTCACTAGTGTATTTGATCATAGCCATTCTGACAGGTGTAAGGTATCTCAGAGTCGTTTTGATTTGCATTTCTCTGATGACCAAGGATATTGAGCACTTCTTTAAATGTCTTTCAGCCATTTGGGATTCTTCTTTTGAGAATTCTCTGTTTAGCTCTTTAGCCTATTTTTCAATTAGATTGTTCAGAATTTTGATGTCTAGTTTCTTGAGTTCTTTATATACTTTGGAGATCAGTCCTCTGTCAGATGTGGGGTTGGTGAAGATCTTTTCCCATTCTGTAGGTTGTCTTTTTATCTTATTGATTGTGTCTTTTGCTCTACAAAAGCTTCTCAGTTTCAGGAGGTTCTATTTATTAATTGTTATTCTCAGTGTTTGTGCTGCTGGTGTTATATTTAGGAAGTGATCTCTGGTGCCAATGCATTCAAGACTACTTCCTACTCTCTCTTCTATCAAGTTCAGTGTAACTGGATTTATGTTGAAGTTCTAGCTAGAGCAATAAGACAACAAAAGGAGATCAAAGGGATACAAATTGGAAAGGAAGAAGTCAAACTTTGACTATTTGCAGATGATATGGTAGTATACATAAGTGACCCCAAAAATTCTACCAGGGAACTCCTACAGCTGATAAACTCCTTCAGTAAAGAGGCAGGATACAAGATCAATTCAGAAAAATCAGTAGCCCTCCTATACACAAATGATAAAAGTCAGAGAAACATCACCCTTTACAATAGCCACAAATAATATAAAATACCTTGGGATAACACTAACTAAACAAATGAAGGACCTTTTGGATAAGAACTTTAAATCTATAAAGAAAGAAACTGAAGAAGATATCAGAAAATGGAAGGATCTCCTATGCTCATGGATAGGTAGGATTAACATAGTAAAAATGGCGATCTTATCAAAAGCAATCTACAGATTCAATGCAATCCCCATCAAAATAACAACACAATTCTTCACAGACTTGGAAAGAACAACACTCAACTTCATATGGAAAAACAAAAGACCCAGGATAGCTAAAAGAACCCTGTATAATAAAGCAACCTCTGGAGGCATCACCATCCCTGACCTCAAGCTCTACTATAGAGCTATAGTAATAAAAACAGCCTGGTACTGGTATAAAAAACTGATATACAGACCAATGGAATCTAATTGAAGACCCTGACATTAATCCACGCACATATGAACACCTGATTTTTGACAAAGAAGCCAAAACTATACAATGGAAAAAAGAAAGCATCTTCAACAAATGGTGCTGGCATAACTGGATGTCAATATGTAAAAGATTACAAATAGATCCATATCTGTCACCATGCACAAAACTCAAGTCCAAGTGGATCAAAGACACCACCCCCCCAAGGTCTTGACATGTCTCCTTCCAGAACCATGAGGGCAGGGGTTCTGTGGAGGGCTTAGCTTGCTGTCTGTTGTGGATCTGAGGACAGTGTGACATTTAGCTTTTGCTGTGGCTGGGTATGCACTCACTCCCAGTGCTCTTTCCTGTGAAGTTGGCAGTGCCAGGGGAAGTGGTGGAATATTTAGACTTAGGTCCACCTGGGAGGTCCTCTGGTTTCAGTGCTGTTCACAGAAGGGTTATGTGGCTCTGGAGGAGCCTCTGTCACCCTCTGAGAGGAGCCTAAGAGCCATAGCTCAGTCCCTCCCAGCTCCCAGCCTCTGTGTGGTAGCATGATCTTCCTATTGCAGCCAAGGTAAGACCCCATGGAGCTGGCACAGTGACATTTCCAAAGCTGCGAGCTAAATAAACCTCTGCTCAAAATGATTGAGCACAACTCCTCAGAGGCTATGGAGCCTCAGTCCCAGATGCTCTGGGCAGTGGTGTGTCTGATTTATAGCCTCGGGTGTCCCAATTAGCTGCTGCCTCGGAACAAATGGCCCTGTGGTTTCACCAGGGATGGCCACTTGTCATCTGCATGGTCTCTGCACTGAGACCCCAAGTGGGCTGGTTTATGCTGTGATGCCTGCTTGCATGGTACTGCTGGTACCGGTGCATTGTGGGTACCTCCGTTGTTCTGCAATGTCCTACTGTTCTGGGCAGACCCCAAGTGTGGCTACAGGTGACACCAAAGACCATATGGTCCTGTTGTTCTTTCTGACCACTGGTCTTTCTCCCAAATTGTAACTTATAAGTAGAACTCAGCCTCCAAGGTCCAACTCATCCTCAGCATTGCCCTTTTTATTTGGGGCAGGAAGCCTTGCCTCCCTGCTGCATGTGGGATACAGTGCACTAGGATCCTTATTTTCCCTCCTGGCAGTGAACTCTGAGATGGCAGGGCCTGGGTCATCAAATGCTGGCTATGTGGTCAGTGCCTGGAGACTGCCATCAGGTGACAGGCATCTTAGGGCAAAGGCTTCCAGACACAGTACAGATTCAGAAGCCAGAGTCCACAAAGGACCCCCTAACCTGACTGATAGAGGTAACAGCTCAGGCCAGTGGGGCTGCTGTTCATATTCCTACATCAGAGCAGACAAAAGTGGACGATGGGCGGGTTGTAAGCTCATAGCTGGTTCACCGAAAAATACACACAGGAAGTTAGTTGCATAAAATTTGAGGGCTGAGCCCAGACTAGTGCCCAGCAGGACATGTCTGTGTGTCCAGCCCATGTGATGATGGTGACGAGGACACCAGCCATGCCTGCCTTGTTAGGGTCATCTGTACCAGTGTGGAGGTCAGGCTCTCCTGCCCACTGTTAAGAAATCCCTGACAAAAGGGGCACCGTGGCAGTGTGGCAGAAGGGGGAGAGGAGGGCTGTGGCACGTCCCTTGGCACAAGCAGCAGCTGTAATTCATGCCAGAGTTGCAATTGTTAGCATCCCCAACCCCAGTAAAACAACACTGACCCAAATGACCCTATCAGCTCCCAGCGGTGGCCTGGCTTCTCCTGGACAAAGCCAGCTCCCCGGGCTTCGGTTGAATTTGCTCATTGAGGGCCGTCCCAGTTCAGGGTGAACTGCAACCTACCTTTGTATAGAACTGAGCTGCAGGCTGGCCACTACTCCTGTGACAACTATCACAGCAACCAGTCCGGCTGCCAGTAGACTGCTTCAGGACCTCAAGGCTATCCAGCTTTGCCCAGAGATGCTGCCATGTCCCCTGGCTCAGAGAGTGACCAATTCCATTGTTCTTTGCTTACATCAACGGACACAGCCATGTTTCATGCAAGCCTCTTAGTTGCTCTCCATCAGAGCTGCATGGCATGTCCTTGATACATGGTACCTGGTCCTTACACCACCCTCCAGAGATGGCCTGGCACATCATCCCATTGCCCCAGCTTGTGCCCCTAGGTTCTGGTCACTGGCTGTCACTGTGGAGCAAGAGCCTCTGTCCTGGGACAGGTGTCCCTTGTTGCTGCCTATTTCCAGCAGAGGAACCAGCCACCCCTTCAGACAGCAGGAACCCCACAAAGGCCCTGGCAGAGGAACCAGCCACCCCTTCAGACAGCAGGAACCCCACAAAGGCAAACCAGCCACCCCTTCAGACAGCAGGAACCCCACGAAGGCCCCGGCAGAGGAACCAGCCACCCCTTCAGACAGCAGGAACCCCACAAAGGCTGTACTGCCACCTCCCTGGGGTCCAGAAGATTGGATCTCCAGATTTTCTATAGTTGGAGAATGCTTCCCCCCAACAGTCCTATCAAACAGTCCAATAAAGAGAACCAGATTGTGGTGAACAGTGACAAGGTCCCCATGGCCAGATCCAAACCCCAGGTACCAGGACACACTGCTCTGTCCTGTCACACCTGGCTTGTTTGTCTTCTGCAGATCCAACAAGGGTCTACACTGCACACTGCCAGGTGGGCAAGACCTCATTCTCCCAAAAGGCACAGTTGTAGTCTACATGGTGCAGCTCCTGACCTAAGGAAGCAAAGTACTTAAAAGGCACTATTTCTGTGATTATAGCTTTCTTGAAAAAGTATTTTATTAATACACTTGGAAGTACAAATGGAAAAGAATAAATATGTGATTCTACCTGGTCAGCCGAGTGAGCCACAAGACCTTGTCTGTGCTCAGGGTCTACCTCAGTGCTTGGGAAGGAGACCTGGGCAGTAGCCGAGGGGGGGCTGCTCAGTGCACAGCACTGGGGGAGGGGGTGTACTGATGAGTACCAGGTCGAGGACCCGAGGGTGCCCTGGTCAAGGCTGTACTGACCCACCTCCTATGCTGCAGCATGAGGCCTAGGAAAGGGTTTCACAAAGCAGTGTGTGTCTCAGATGTGGCCTTTTGAAGGTCATTTCTGTCACTTCTCAATTCTGGGTCTCAGCTGGGTGCAGCGAGCCTGTGGACCCATGTGAGGTGAGGGAGTCACTGGCACTCAAGGGCTGTCCTCAGGGTCCCAGCGTGCTGGTGAGAACGGTGCCCAAGCTGTCCACCGCAGGAGGAAGTTAGCTGGGGCACCAGGCAGATGGAGGGTGAGGCAAAATCTGGCATCTGCTCACACTGGACATGTGTGAGTCAACCTCAGTAGACAGTTACACCAACATCTCAGGTGCCAGCATCCACACCTGAGGGTGTTTGCCACTCACTGGCCATCCTCAACTTGCTCGGGAAAGTGGCTGAAAGGCCTGTCAGGGCTGACAAATGTCCCTCACATTTCTGGACTAGCACACATGGGACATCTGTGATGGGGACACGGGTTCTCAAGTCCTGAAAGAAGACACAATTGTGAATCCTGAAGGGGGCGGAGCCTACACAGGTAGATGTCGGCCCGTGAACACAAAGGAACACACAGGCTTTAGATGTGTTGCCACCCAAGTGGAGGCCGCCTCTGGGACCCTGTGACCGAGTGACTGGCAGGTGGTGGATAGGTGGTCCTCAGTATGCAATCTTCCAGTGTGTGGGCTGCTCACAGGCTTTCTCCTGGTCTCCACAAAACCGGTTGTATGTTGTCTTGGGGTCCAACCCTAAAATCTCTCTCTCTTCATGAATCCGAAAAGAAAATGTGGAGACTGAGGTGCCAATAAAAAACCTGCAGAGTAATGAGAGGTTACCTGGGACCAGCAATGGATTTATTAGTCACACACACACACACACACACACACACACACACACACACACACACACATGCATGCGCCTGCATGGGTCATCCCATGCTTCAGCACCCACTCCGCCTTGCAGACACCCATGCATCTCTCCACTACAGATAGAGACCTCCACCTTGCTACACAACAAACACCAAGGACTCTGTGTCCATCTTGATACACTGGCAGTGGCAGGGACTATCTACATACAAGCTGTCATAGCTAAGGGAGCCCCTTTTCCAGGGTCCTTCAGGTTCCTGGGGTGACAAAGAGATGCCGCCAGCCCTGACTCCTGTACCCTGGTCCTCTGATGGCACCTAGTGACCAACTGATCCAAGAGAAGTTCTAGAATGCTACATTACATGACTATCCTGGAACTCTGGGGCCTTAGGTGCACCCCACCTGTGGAGGCAAGTATCGGGTGCGCTGTGCTGATGACAATCAGCTGTATGAAGCACCTTCTGAGCTGGGAATTGTAGTCAGTTCCTGAGACACAGCTTGTGTCTAGTGGATCCTTGGAAGAACCCCAGGCAGAGAGAAAGGGCAAGCTCAGAGCCTCCTCAGAGAGCACTAATAGGGAAAGAGACAGAATGGCCTGGCTCTCCATCATGCACACTGCACAAATCATGCCTGCAGGAGAGCAGCCAGACCCACAGAGATCAAGAATGAGGCCCTCACCTGCCTACCCCTGGTGCTGGGATGGTGTCAGCGGGAACCGCAGAGGCCAGTACACAGCAGAAAAGCAGTGGTCACGGAGAGAAAAGCAGCAGGGCAAGATGGGCACCTAGCCTTCTAGCACTAAGTGTGCACACTCCGAGCACCTCCGCATCTGGAGCCACAAGGAAAGGCACACATTCTGCCTTGATTCCCATTCTACTTGGGCATTCTAACCTGGGCCCACCCGGAGGGGCCCGCAGCTGACGTACAGAGGAGGGCTGCAGGGCCAGCAGCCCTCACGGTCTCCCAGAGTGCTGAGACAGAGGCCTTTGGCTGCAGGCAGCCCTGTGTGGCTTCAGCAGCACAAACATGCCAAGGAGGCCAAGCAGCCTGGGCAGGGTACATCCCTCGGGCAGACAGGAGCAGAAGAGGTCTGGGTACACTCCATGGAGCATGTGTGCGGGAAAGACCTGAAGAGTCCAGACCCACAGAGCCAAGGAGACACTGGGCTGGGTGTGACAGTTTAGAGAGGAATGAAGCAAAATGGGGCCAGAGAAGGTGGATGGCCGCAGCTACCTGCTCAACTGCTAAGTACCGGGGCAACAGGAACTCTGAAAGGAGCCAACACCCCCCCTCCATCCCACCCCCTGGCAAGCTGGACAGGCACCTGGCATGCGCGCAGATCCACTGATCAATGATGGCCACGCCCCCATCCTTGTACAGCTCCAGCTCTTCCCAAGTGGGCTCAAACCTCACCATTTCTGGAAGTAGCTTCCTCAGTTCTTCCTGCTCTGCGAGGCAAAGGAGAGGCTGCTGACCCCCCACGATGAACAGGTGCACTGCGGAGGGTCATCACGACTGCCTACACCTGCCCAGCATCCAACCGGCGGTAAGAGGCCTAGCGAAGCATAGGCTGAGAACTGCCTACCCTTCCTGATGGCATCTGTGGCCACGAACACCTTGTCCAGCCGGTGAGTCTTCATGAGGCTGCGGATCTTCTTCACGGCCCCCTCCAGGCTGGGCACGTCCTCCCTGTGGCCCCAGATGAAGTCCTTTCTTCTCAGGTGGACTCCGAGGTAGGGGCCGCCCAGCGCCGAGCCCAGTTTGACCTACGAAAGGCAGGGATGTGGGCAAAAGATGAGGAGAGTTCGCCTGGTGTCTTGGGAAGCAAAGGGACAAACGTGTCCTCGAAAGTAACCCTCCAGCCTGAGTCTCACACAGAATCTCCTGGTGGAAATGGATGTCTCGGTAAGACCACGAAGGAATCAATCATCACAAATGCTTTATTTGAGCCAAATAAAGACCATAAATGAACTACCAGGAAAAAATGGGGAAAAAAAGCTATTTAATACTTTCTTCTAGGCAAGACCACCCACAGGCCAAACAGAGGAGGTGCCAACCATGCCAGTCAAAAGGAAAGATGACACAGGAAACGCAGCGTTGAGGGGAAAGGACACATACAGCAAGGAAAGGGCAACACAGGACCAAAGGACTGAAGGAGCTTGTTGTAGAATATTATTTTAAGACGTGTTAAGTTTGTGCTGTGGAACATTTTTCTAATGATGCTAAGATGTGTTGCATTCTTTTCTGTTGCATTTGTTTAACTGTGAAGCTGTGTTACTTCGCCTGTCTGAAACATCTGATAGTCTAATAAAGCGCTGAACAGCTAATAGCGAGGCGGGAGAAAGGATAGGCGGGGCTGGCAGGCAGAGAGAATAAAAGGAGAAATCTAGAAGAAGATGAGGATCTAGGAACAAGAAAAGAAGAACGAACAAGAAAACAAGAAGAGGATGCTAGGGGCCAGTCGCACAGCTGCAGAGCCGCACAGCTGCAGAGCCGCACAGCTGCAGAGCCGCACCGCCAGCCACTCAGCCAGCCACGGAGTAAGAGTGAAAGTCAGATATACAGAAGTAAGAAAAGGAAAAAGCCCAGAGGCAAAAAGACAAATGGGATCATTTAAAGTTAAGAAAAACTGGCTACAAACAAGCCAAGCTAAGGCCGGGCATTTATAATTAAGAATAAGCTTCAGTGTGCGATTTAATTGGGAGCTGGGTGGCAGGCCCCCCCAAAAGCACCAAGAGAGCAAAACCAACCAACTACAGGAGCTCTGGGACAGGCGGGCTGGCCTGCTTCCTTTCTGCTGTGTGGAGGCCACAGACAATGCTGATGACTCATCTTTCAATGCCTACTTCTCCTTAGGGTGCCCCCTGCCACTTCCTTCTTTCCCTTTTTTTTTGTAATATTTTTATTTGAGACAAGGTCTCTCTACTTAGCCCAGTCTCGCCTTCCTGCTTCCACCTCTGAAGACTGGGGTCATAGGTATGTACCACCATGCTGGCAAGAATCTGCAGATTTTACCCAAAACAAACAAATAAATAAATAAATAAATAAATAAATACACACACACACACACACATATATCTCCTATTTTATGTTAACAATAATGTTCCCACTTCAATAAAGAGAATCTGTGTAAGTCCTGTCCATAACTCTGCACCAAGACAAGGATTCAGAGGGGCTTGCCCCGTAGCTCTCCTGAAGGTCAGATAATGGGTGTCACTCATGTCTGGAATAAAATAGCCAGAGGACAGACATGCTAGCTTAAGAGCTGAGCCCATCCCTAGCTCCTTCCCAGCCAAGAGCAGCACAGCTACCTTCATCCGCGTCCAGTCTTCCTCCGGGGCCATCCTATCAGCGGCATCGGTGGAGTTGAGGTGCTGGCTCCTGAACTCGTCTCCCACAGCCCGCAAGTGCTTTGCAAATACCATGCTGCGCCGGGTCTGCACGAACAGGGCTGAGCTGAGTGTCACGAGGCCTTCGGATGAATGAGCAGTCACAACTTCACTATCCAGCACCTGCCCCTCCTCTCCGCAGGCTGCCTGCCACTGGCCAGGCTCCTCCACCCTCCTAGCTGGGGCCTTCTGTGCCAACTCAGGGCCTCTAGTTAATCCCTAAGCACTCACACAGCAGTGGTGTCACCCACAGAGATGGGGACAGGCCCATGTAGGGCCACTTCAGGGAGGGGCCCCCTCCCCCAGGCAGCCCCAGAGCCAGGCCTGTCTAGGCTGCAAGACTGGCCTGCACCATCTGCCCTTGGCCAGCAATGCCATGCAGCCTCATGGCCTCCGTGTCTGCCCAGCTCCTGGCTTTATATTTTGCCTGATTCATGCTTCATTTTTTCTAATCTGAACCAAACTGGATGACCGTGTCTCTGTTGCAAACCAGATGCTTTTAGGGGCAGGGTTGCTGTTCCCAGCCTGACACCTGCTCAGGTCAGCCAGTGTTCCCTCCAAGCAGAAATGGTTCGTGGTGTTGGGACTCACAGCACAAAGTGTGAGAAATGGCACAAGTGTAGCCACAAACAGGTGCAGAAAGGACAAGTCAAGGGCTGCATGCTACCCACGGCAAGACCGCTATGTTTACAGCATGGAGCATTGTCCAGCAGAGCACCCAAGGCTCACCCCATCCTTGAATCACTCAGTACCACAGCAGGCTCTGCAGTAAAAGCAGACAGTTCCCTGCTTCACAGCCATGATTTCACAGCCCAGGGTTTCAGTCAGCAAGGGTGAAAGTTGCTGTTGAATGTTAAGTTTTCAAAACATGAACATACGCAGAGGCCACTGTGAGGTACTCACATCCCAGTACTCTCTGCCTCCATAGTGGTCATGAAGCAGGTTTTCAGCTCGGTCCAGCATCACAGACCTGCATTTAAATAAGGGAAAAAAAAAAAGGCTTCAACCAGTCTAAGAGTTAAAATGTTTATATTTGCACTTTCCAAGAATGGGAAAGCCTTGGGCCCCAACAGTGAAAGTCTGTTGGAGACCCTAAATGGGAGTATCCAGCAAGTCCTTGCAGCGCTGTGAGCGGGGGAGAGGACATTAGCAGAAAACCCAGCAGTGCACTAAATGAACACGCTGCCAGAGTCCGGTGAGTGTGCCAAGGATCTGTCACCTATCACGCAGGGGAGCAAGGCACGTGGCTGGGGGTTCCACAAGGCACGAGGACATACTCACTCCTGTTACAAAGGAAATCACCTCACTCAAGGAAGAGGGCCATGCTGGGGGTTTCCATGTCTCAAGCTCACACTGCCATCTTCCCGACAGGACCGGGGACTGAGGAAGTGAGCCTGCCTGTCACCAAAGCCTTTCCACTCACCACAGATTTCAGCTCTAAGGGGACATGGAAACTGAAACTCACAGTGGAACCCAGAGGACTTAAGGACACTGAGATGACACAGGGTGGAGCAGAAACCCAGAAGCCTTTCCACATAGGCTGATGCATTTACCTGTGTGCAAACATATCAATTTTACAGAAAAGATAAGGGTAAAATATTAAACTTGGGGCTTCACAGACTAATTTCAAAGGATCCCCAGTCAGAAACGAGCAGACAACAGACTCTTTCTCCTTAACTCTCCCAGGTTACAGAGTCTGGGGCTTTGCATGGGCAGCAGCTTTATACCAATGGCTCAGATGACCCCCATGAAAAGTGCACCCACCACGGCCATTTCAGTTCTGGGCACAAGCCTACATTTCTACTTCAGCAATGTGTGCACAAAGGACTCTCTACAAAAATGCTCCAGTTTGTAGCAACTTAGACCTAGAACCAGCAAACCCCCAGATGAGCTGATTCCATGAGCTCACTTTGATTGGTGCAGAGGCTAAAACTGTGGGGATGGCCATGCGTCCCAACAATGCCCAAGGTGCTCAGCTAAGTGAGGGCATGAACAAGGAGCCATGTGGAGAATGCCTAGAGGGCATCCACCTGTGTTTAAGACGTAGCCACACGTGCAAAGAGGAGTCTGGCGGAAGGGCATTCCTAAAGCGAAATGGGAAAGTCAGTAGCTGCCTCTGACTTCCACACAACACTGTTCTCTGATCATAAAATAGACAGTGATATGTGTGCCGTCACAAGTACAATTAGACAAACTGGTCAAAAGGGCACTGGGCCCCCTACATCCCCAGGGACTTCCCAAGAGGCCTGGTTAGCATCAATGCCCAACATACGTTCCTGCCTACCTCCTGGCACATGCCTGGCACTGAGCCCCGCACACATGGGGCCTAATGTCTCACAGCCTGATGATACTTTGTTGCTGAATGAGCAGCATAGAGGGTCTTAGCTGAGCAGTGTTTGGGCTTGAGCACATCCCTTTAAGCTGTCCATCACTGAAGGGTGTTGGCTTGGGGTTGCCATGGAGGCCTCTGGCAGGTGTAAGGACGGACAGTGTTGCTGAAGAGGATGGATAGATGGCTTTGCTGTGCCACAGATCTGTGATCTACAAGCTTAAGCCAAGCCCTCTGCAGTGTGACCTGATTCTCCTGCCCAGGGCAGTGCTGGTCAGCTACTTGCCTCCTGTGGTGGAGACCGGGGGGTGGGGCATACCTGTTCTGCCCAAAGCTGCCTGTGCTCATTTCCCTGCTGATTTAGAAGCAGTGTCGCTACTGTGGACAGTCTCATCCTGATCAAATGTGCTGCCGCCTCGCCTTCTCTATAGTCCAACTCCTCAGTTTTTAACAGACACTGGCCGGACTTGTAGATTTCCTAATAATGTAATTGGCTAGTATTTTCCATACCTTGCTTAGCAGCTATCCCCACCCCAAGATCCAAGAGGGCGATGGTGTCTCACCTCCTCTGCCCACACAGCACCCCTCCCTCTGCTCCTGAATCACAGCCCGTCTATTCTCAGTCCCTGCCAGACTCAGCTCCATTCTAGGCCCTCAACATGAGAGGAGAAACTGACCCTACCATCATGTACCTCACAGGAACAGGCTGTTGGGTTTTGTTTGTAAATCCAGGCACTGGAATACTAAGGCCTGGTCTTGAGACAGCATTAATGCTGAACCCCAGCAGCCATGAAACGAGGGCCAGGTCCCTCCACCACATCATCTGCTTCTGCATGGGACCAGAGCCAGTCACAACATGCTCAACGGTGGCAGGGAAGCTGCAGTGTCCAGGCCCACGGCAGCTGGCCGCTCCGACCAGGCCAAGGCTAAGCAAGTGGACTCTGTGGGCAGAATCATGGCCAATGGCTCCAGAAACCTTGGAGGGGACACGGAGCCTAAGGCCTAGAGTGCCCTGACTAGCACTATGCTTAGAGCTAGCTGCTGGAGACACTGAAGGAACTGAAGGGGCAGACAGGGCTTAAGACTGTTCTTGGAATGTGGCACTCAGGCACTTCCTCACAGACTCATGCCTGCCCCCCCCCCCATTCCTGGGTAAACCCCTTCCTTATGCCTGTTACCAAGGGGAGGAGGAGCAGCTGCCCTCACCTACTGCAACCTCCTGATTCCAGAAACAGGGTGTGCTTTATGACCCCCAACCCTCAGGAGAGTAAGGACTAAGACAGTATGAGGCAAGACTTCCGAAGCCCCGGCTCAAGCCCAGAAGACGCCACCTTCCAGCCACGGCCGGGATCCCCGCAACTGTTCATGCTACCTGGACACACACACACACACACACACACACACACACACACACACACACACCCGTGCACACTCCCAGCCAGCCTAGGATCCTCATGGCTGCCCAAAGAGGAATTGCAAAGGGAAGCCACGAGTGTGTCCTGCCTCCCACGTCCACAGCTGCCACTCAGGGCACAGGGGATGGATGACAGTGTAAAGGCCAAGTGGCTTTACTGAGCAAGAAGTTCAGCAGAGTACAGACCATTCTCACACCAGAGGGCCAGAGCACAGCAGACAACCCCGGGCTGGATTCTCTCTAGGGTTCTTCTTCCAGAACACACAGTCTCCTGCAGCCTAGTCCCATGGCTGTGGAGGTGGGCACCCCACAGACCGCTGGAGGGCAGGGAAGGGCTGGGTGAGGTATCAGGATGGTGACGTACAGAGCCGTCACAGTGGAGGGCCCGGGCACTTACCGAGCAGACGTGTTCTTTAAAAGCACAGGCGCTACAATGGAAGCTGAGCCCTGGACGGACAGGCAGGAGACATTCAGACCCCGCGTTTCCTCATAGCCCCAAAACCAGCCTCTGGAAAACAGAGCCCAGCCCGTCTGTCAGCCTGCGTGCTCTCCCCCAGGACCAGATGAGGGGCGCGCACATGCAGGAGCACAGTCCTGCTGACGCCACCCCCTCGCTCTGCGGCTCTCAGGCGAGCACTATGGACAACCAGGTTCTTGTAAGAACTATGAGAAAACCCACAGAACTCAACATTTCCCAGTCATTGACGGGAGATGGGCAGTGGAGGAGGAGGTAACAGAAGCCATGGCTCAGCCAGACAGCCATGTTCTCCAAATAACTCCCCTTCCAAATGGACTCTCGAACATCACACATGGAGGGTGCTAAGTGACAGTCGGGGCTTTGGGGCTAAGACCACCATTCCCATGCCAAGCTCAAGTGTACATAAAAGGTGAGGGTAGCTGGGCATGGTACATGACTATACGCTGTGCTTCGGAGGCTAATACGGGAAGATTTTAAGTCAGAGGCCACACTGAGATACACAGTGAGAGCTATCTTTATTTTTTGGTTTTTCGAGACAGGGTTTCTCTGTAGCCTTGGAGCCTGTCCTAGACTAGCTCTGTAGACTCACAGAGATCCACCTGCCTCTGCCACCACTGCCTGGCAAGAGCTATCTTTGAACACAGAAGAACTGGAGAGATGTAGCTCAAATGGTGGAGGGCCCGCTTAGCATGCACAGGATCCTAGGTTCAATCCCCAGACCACAAAAAGTAAAGTAAGAAAGTAAGAGTGTCTTAGTGAGGCTCTTTAAAGACCCTATGAGGTGAGCTACACCAGAATGTACCAGGGCTCGGGGGCGGCCCCTTGGGACAGTCTCTGTGAACCATGTGGGGCCTGGACCACGGCACTACCTGTAATACTCATGCTTGTCCTGTGAATACAGCAGAGGGTCGATGCAGGGCCGCTCATCCACCTTCTCTTCCCAGGTGCCCTCCTTCCAGCCCTCAGCGTAACCTTGCAGGACATACACCTGGTCGATAAAGGGCCCGCCAGACTCTGAAAGAGACCCCAGAGGACATGCCACATGACAGGGACCACAGTTGCATGTACAGCTGTGCACCACACATGGATGGCTTTCGGGATTTCCAAAGAGGCCAGCAGAATCAATGGCATGAGCATGTGGCCTAGGGGGGACAGAAGGGAACGCACTGAGGTCTATTTGGCTTCTCTGTCACCTGCTTTTCCCCCACTGTCCCCTAACACACTGGAGCAGGCCGACCTTCACCCCTTCTCCTGTTGCTGCATTGCACTGTTAAGTTCCCCTCCAAAACTTGTCCCCAGCCTCAAGACCCCCAGCATGTCCCATCATCCCGTCTACTTCACCATTAATGCCCAGCGAGAGGAGTCCCAGGAAGGTTTGTGTTCCCCTTACCTGTTACTACCGCCAGAACCACCTGCCATACCCAAAGTATCAAAGAGAGGGTGTCTGGAAGATGACCCCAGTTACGCCAAGTGGCAAAAAAAAAAAAAAAAAATCAATCTCTATGTCTTCAGGTTCACACTGCATGAGGCCTGCATATGGCTGATGGACCTGAGGCCCAAGATGAGCAGCTCCCCTCACACCAATCATGCATCAGGCGCTGGGCTGGTCCTAGCACAGCTTTATCCCGGTAGTCCCACACCCACGGCACAGGCACCATCTTCCGTGGGCTTCCCCAGGCCTAGTCCAGCTGGAAGGACGGAGGTTTGGTGGCAGCGAGGAGAATCAGCCCTATGCCTCTAGATGCCATACTAAATGGCAGGGGCCCCGACTATACCTTTCCTACAGTGAGAAATCACTGCCCTTGCCCCACAGAGAGGCCTGGGCAGCTTCTCTGGGCACCCGAGACTGAGACTCAGGCAAAGGTCAGGCTATCTTAGGTGAGTCTGGCACCCTAAAAAGCCAATCCCAGCTCTTGTTTTCCAGGACCCACAAACAAGTTTGGGAGCTGGGCTAGGAAAAGGGATGTTCTAAGCATTCATTTACTGACTTTGCATCTTCAGCCTGAATGAAAAAGAAAAAATACTTGCGTTCCCATGTTCCCAGGACTGACTACAATGCAGAGCACGTTTGGTGGTGATGAGATCTGGATAGAGAACCACGTCCTGGAAATACATCCTCCTGAGGCAGCAGTTCTGAGCAGGGGGCAGAGGTCATGGAGGAGGAAGGATCTGATGTACACCACTGGTACCAGCCAGTGCAGCAGAAGAAAGGATCTGTCTTCCCACCAAAGCCACAGTCAACTCTAAACACCTCTGCACCCAGGAAAGCTTGATGCCTCTCACCAAGTGGAAGCAGGGTGAAGTCAAGCAGGAGGCCTCTTCACAGATCCCTCACCAGCGTGGTGCAATCCACACAGGTTTGCATCTCTCAGCTAAGATGGCCTTTGCTTTCTCATTAGCACTCTGACCCCACCTGCCATGGCTGTTCAGCCCTGCTTCCCTGGAGACACCACGGAAGCAAGCGCTACAGCAGGGCTAAGTGGAAAGTGCCAGCCAGGCTGGGCCAGGACGCCGGACGTCTACATCAGGAAAGCCTCCCAGCTCGATGCCCGGCCTCACCTGCAATGAACTGCTCATACTCAATGACGGGGATGTTTTTATTGAGACTCGGAAGATCAAAAAACTCGGACCAGGGAATCCGGACCTGATGGATGTCAGGGCTTTGCCAGTGGTACAGCCGGCCCCATGGGGGCAGGACAAGCACCCACTCCTCAGTCTTCAGCAGCGTCTTCAGCAAGGATGCAACCCGGATATAGACATCCCTGCGGAGATTGAAGCCTTCTGGGGGGTTGACATCATACAGAAGGTACCTGAACAGGGAGCAAGACACAGGCTTTATGAGGACCCTTCACAGAGCACCCATTCCCAGCTTGCAGAGAGGGTAGTTACCATGTGGCAATGACCTGCAGAGCTCATGAGTGCAAACAGCAGACAGCGCTGTGTGACAATTCTCAATGTCAGTGGAACCTCAGAGGCCAAGCCTGAGAATCAGTACCATAGCCATTTCCAGGCTGTCTAGTCCAAAGGCCCCTTCATACTCTGAACAATTACTGAGGCCCACAAAGGGCTGTGTTTATCCAGGGATGCCAAACCTCTGACAGTGAGGCATGATGTTGTCATCAATAAATATGGTGGGCTGCATTCATAGCTATCCTGATATGTGTGTGGCCAGTGGATACAGGTTGGACATGTCTGGTTTACGAATTAGACCTACTGACAGCTCCTGTGAGGAAGCTAAGGCTAGAAGTATCCATTCACTAGAAAAGAGCAACAATCTCATTATGTTATCAAAGATTATTTTAAGTGAAGAATGAGCATCTTCACCATAAAAACAGTGAAGAGGATGGTAGGTAATGCTTTTAATTTTTGAAAATCTATTTTGGGTCTGGCCATACCTGGGTTCTCCAGGTGTTTTTGCATTAAGCCCACTGTGATAATCACAGGCTTGGCTGGCCGGTGGAAAAACTCCCCAGTACATTAATGACACTTGAGAAAGTCAAATAGCAATGTAGGTTCTAAAACTTTAGACCCTCGCCAAAGCAAGATTCAATACCGGGCAGGCTTTACGCACACCGTCACTGGCTTTGCTTGAACCGGACCCGTCCTGGGTTACTCTAGTTTGGGAAATACCAGCCGCGGAGGAAGACGACAGTAACTTCTGTCCTACCGCTGGCGCTCAAGATGGGCCTCGGAGCAGGACGCCTGAGCCGACCCTGGGCCAGCCAGCGTGACCAGAGCCGGACTCCACCTAGGCTCCTGGACCTTCTGGTAGAGATCTCTCGGAAGCAGACGGCCAGCTCAGACCCTTACCAAAGGCAGGGCGACCTTCGCCAAACGAGCTTCACTTACACAGTCTGCGTGCGCAGGCCCGGCCCCGCTGCCCCCGCCCTACTGCTGACCCTGTCCCAGATGCCCGGCCCGGCATGGCGTGGCCACGCTTACCGTCTGCGGGACGCCGCCCCCGACAGGATGTCCGCCGCCGACTGGCCAGGCCAGAACTCCTCTCCTGAAGCCGAGATCGGCTGCCAGAATCCCACTGCCAGCAGCAAGCAGACGACGCTGAGCGCCGCCATGGCCCCGGCGGCCACGCACTTCCGGCTACCGTACTTCCCCGCCCCCAGCCCCCCCCCCCAGATCCGGAAGCGCGCCTGTCTGTCCCGCGGAGCGCGTCTCCAGTAGCTACGGCAACGCGGCAAGGCCCGCCAAGCGCACGCGCCTCACGTCGTCCTGGGGTGGGTGGGTAGGATGTGGGCGTGTCTGGGAGGGTGAGGTCTGGGGAGGGGCGGGGCCCCAGCGGAGTGCGGCTGCCAGCGCCGTCCTTGGCCGCCGTCTTCCCGCGTTCGCTGAGCTGCACCGCGGCCGAGTTGCAGGGTCAGCATTGTGCGGTGCGCAGGATGGTCCAAGAGCAGGGAGAGCTTGCCTGGGTCTCACCCGGTATCTATGAGATGCACGATGCCAGGCATTCTGGTCGCTGAGTGTTGTACGGTCCCTTAGAACGGGGTGTGGGCAGAACTGCCCATAGGCACTGGTTATGCAGGACGCTAGGTGAGCGATCTTCCGAAGCAAGAAGGAGGACCGAGCACTGGCCTCCAGGAAAGGAGACGGACGCCAGACCTGAGGGTGGTCTCCATTCCGCGGAGCCCTCTAGTGCTGGGCGCGTGGAGCAGCTTTGGGGTCAGAGGACCAGGAATGATGGACGCAGTGAGGTGACAGCTCTGAGCTTTCCTGGAAATGCCTGGTTGGTCATTGAGTGACTCTGTGGCTTTGATGTTTAAGCTGCATCCCCGTGGAAGTATCTAGAACCAAGGGTGATAAGCTGAGCTTCATCAAAAAGTAAAACCTAGTCTTTGAAAGTCAGGAGTAGGGAAATGAAAAGACAGAAACTGAGAGAAAGCATTCAGAATATAATAATTACCTAACAGAGGACTTGTGTCCAGTCGTAGAAAGATCTTTAAAGTATCAGGAGTACTTCAAGAAGATGTAAGTGATGCAATGCAAAAAAAAAAAGTATACATATGATGGATGGACACGGGGAAGGCTGTCTCCTATCCATAGGGCTTGGAGACGTGATATTAAAATGCTGGGATGACAACATGATGAGCTTGTGAAGTGTGGGACAACGGATTCCCACATACTGCTAATAAGAGTGGAAAGTGGCATTCCACTCTGGAATCAGCTTGACAGTTTCTGTCCTGGCTGACCCTGGCTGGAGTTGCCCTAAAAGCTGTAGTAGGGGAGGTAGTCCAGGGGTGGGAGGAAATTCCCCAGAGCATCCCAAGAGGGAATGCCAAGTGGTGAGTTCTGAGCATTCAGTGGGGTCATCCATTCAGTAATCTGCAGCACAAACTCCCAAGGCAGAGAAGGTGGTGTATAGGATGGTCTCCCTGGTGCTTCCTGGGGGTGGGGGAGAGTGTGGCTGTGGAGTTCTTGTGGAACAGAGCAAGTTTCTTTCCGTGTTTTGGGCTCTGTAGCTTGGGTCTAAGCTGGCAGAGAAAGCTGCTGCAGCTGGCCCGTCCGTAGTGGTCAGGGGCATCTGTGCTTCTGGGTCAGGACACAGGGAGAAGGAGGCGCCTGGCGTCCTACAGCTTTTTCACGAAGCTAAGACTACACCAGCAGTCTACCCATCCATCCATCCTTGCATTTACCTAGGAAACATGGACACGTGTACCCTTGTGAAAGGCCATGGCAGCCTCCCCAGTTACCATGAGCTTCTGCCTTAGACTATGTTGAAAAGCAGTTATAGACCTGACTGTGTGGGAGCCCGTTTTCTGGTTCCTGGTGGCTTTACCCAGCAGGTCTGCATAGAAGATGATTAGGACCACAGGCCTGAGTGCAGGTGTCTGAGATGTCTGCACTTGGCTGTGCTGGGGGAGGAGGTCTTTTGCTCCACCCCCTTGGCATCTTTATAAATACCCTGGGGCAGAGACAGGGCCTGTTGGAATAGGTTCCAGGCCCTCCTATCCTTTATTTCTATCTGTTCATCTCCACAATCTAAATCTTTCTAATATTCCCTGCTGCTCACACTCAAGAAAACTCTGGGGAGCTGTGGGGTTGGTGGGTAAATGCCCCACATGACTGGGATTCCTGGCACCCCAGGACTCTCCAGCATGGCCCTTCACACTGCTAGATTGCTGAGGCTAGTGGTAGGACCCCAAGCTGTACCTCCTCTGTGGGTGGGCTACCTCTTGTCAACCCTTTAAGAACTAGTAGTTCTCTCCCAGACAGAATGCAAGACCCTTGTGCAATGGGTTGAGAAACAGGACATTTAAGCACTATGGGGAGATTATTTGCCATAGATAGACTCGTTCACACAGCTTCAAAAGCGGGTCGGAGACAGGCGAGCATAGGAAATAGTTTGGTAACATAGGACAGTAAATACTTGGTGCTTTGTTGGGGTTATGCACGCCCCATCTCTTGTAACAATGCACTTGGCAGCCTACCTCCTTTACCTGTATATACTGTCCATACAACGCACCTAGCAACCGCAGACCTCCACAGGCATCTGGCTACACATGCATCCCCCTCTGAACGATGGGATGTTTCTCTCAATGACGACCCCCTCCCACAGTTTCTAATTGTGGTGGTTTGAAGGAGAATGGACCCCACGGGTTCATTATATTTTAATCCTTGGTCCACAGTTGGTGGAACTGTGAAGGATTAGGAGGTGTGGCCTTGTTGAAGAAGGCGTGTCACTGGGGGCGGGCTTTGAGGTTTGAGAGCCTAGCTTTCAACTGCTCCCGCACCATGCCCTCCAGCCTGCTGCCAAGCTCCCCTGCCATGATAGTCATGGAATCAAACACTGTGAAGCCATCAGCCCCACACAGACTCATTCTTTTATGTTTCCCCATTGTGTGAGGACGTTAAGAGGACCCGTCTGGCCTGAACTGGATTTGAATGCACAGACGTCATTTTGCTTTAATGCTTTTCTTGTTATTTTTGTAAACTGAAGTGGGCTTTTATTTCAATTCTTAGACTCAGAGGCCAAGAACCTGGAAATACCCAGCTACCAGTAATAGCTCCACATCAAGGTTTCCCTGCCTGGGCCTGCTCACTTCAGAGGGGCAGCTGATTCTGAGGGCAGACAGCTGCTCTAATAATCTGAGTGGGTGCTGGGGGATGCACTTTCCTGCCACCTGGCACTGGTGTGTTGGGAATGACCCACATGGAAGCAAGTCTTTCTTGAGAGCCACAAAAGTGCCCCCAGACCAGGACTCAGAGCCCGGCTGAGCATGGTAGGTAAGCGGGATGTGGGGATCCGTCCCACAGACTTGTTCCCGTTTACAGTGGACTCTTCATCCTTACAGTAGGTGGCTCTGGGGACCCCTTGTGAAAAATAGCCCTGTGCCTACAGCCTGGTGGCCATGGGCCCTACATCACCACCAGCAGGCCCGAGTCCATTCCAAAGTCCCATGATTCTGGGACAGATGGCCTGGCCTTGCCTTCCCATTCAGGGGTCCTCCATGTCCCTGTGCTGTGTCTTCCCAGAACAGAGGAGGTGTGTAGAGACTCTCCATGTTGGTGTGTGCCTCCATTTCCTCTCATTCTTTGTGCTCCCAGCCTCTCTGGCCTTGGGGAGTTCATTATTGTGCCCCCTGGATTATTATGCCCTTGAGAAATTTGAGTTTTCATTAAGACACAAAGCCCAGGTGTTGAGGGGAAACTGAGGTCCCCTTTTGAGTTCTTAGTCTCTCGAATACAAGTTTTAAAATGGACCTGGAAGAAGATTGAGAATGTTTTTTATTGGGGTTTGAGAGAAAAATAATAGGGTAGGTAAGCTTAAAATCTTGGCTGCTGCCCAGAGGAGGGAGATGGGGAAGAAGAAGAAAGGAAGCTGTGCCGTCTGCTCTGGAGATTGGCAAGCAGCTGCATGCTGGAAAGGGGGTTGGGGGCTGGAGAAAGGGGGGGCAGGGAGCCTAGGGTCTTAGAGAAGGCACGCTTAGGCTTTTGAAAAAGATAAGGAAAAGAAAAAGCATTTTCAGTTTGCTTAATCCCAGGCCATGAATCTGAGGTCACCCCATTGCAAACTGCTGTGTCCCAGGGCAAAGGATTGTGCTAGGGACATGGTTAGAAACAGAAAAACAAAAAAACTTATAAGAAAGGAGAAATCATCCCGATGCTGGGGGCAGGCCAGTGAGCCAAGGAAGGACCTCAGAGAGCCCTGAGCCATTCTGCCTGTGCTGGCTAGTAGAGCGTTTCATTACTTAGTGGTTGATGGAGTAGGGCCCAGCCCGTTGTAGGTGGTGCCATCCCTGGGCTAGTGGTCCTGGGTTCTATAAGAAGCAAGCTGAGCCAGGTGATGGTGGTACACACCTTTAATCCCAGCACTCAGGAGGCAGAGGCAGGCAGATCTCTGAGTTTGAGGTCAGCCTGGTCTACAGAGTGAGTTCCAGGACAGGCTCCAAAGCTACCCAGAGAAAGCCTGTCTTAAAACAAAACAAAACAAAAAACAAAACAAAAAAAGAAAGCAGGCTGAGCAAGCCATGGAGAACAAGCCAGTAAACAGCACCCCTCCATGGCCTCTGCATCAGCTCCTGCCTCCAGGTTCCTGCCCTGTTTGAGTTCCTGTCCTGACTTCCTTCAGTGATAAATAGTGATATGGAGGTGTAAGCCAAATAAATCCTTTCCTCCCAAGTTACTTTTGGTCATGGTGTTTGATCACAGCAGTATTAATTCCAAGACATGGCCCATGACCCTTTATAGGATACTTACACAGCACCTGTCTGTTTGTCAGCCCCATTTGTACCGTTTCCTTCTCTGCATTTGTATCCCCCCCCCACACACACACACACATGCTCAGTGCCTTAGATGAAGGCTGGGTGAGGAAGGGCATCCACATTCACTCCGCAAACTAGCTATTTTCATATGTGAACCTTGATGGTTTAGTGCCTAGTCCTTACCCCCATTGTGGGGGGACTAGAGATAAAGCTCAACCAAACACCCTTGAGGTCTGGGTTCCATCCCAGGGCTGTACACGACAGGGTGTGGTGGAGCATGTATGTAACCCTAGCGCTTTAGAGATTGAGGCAGGAGGATCAGAAGTTCAAGATCACCCTTGGCTGTATAATGAATTACAGGCCAGCCTGGGATACATGAGACCCTGTCTCAAACAAAAGGAAATCCACCTAACAAAAAAAAAAAAAAAGAAAGAAAAAAAAGGGGGACTAGAGAGATGGCTCAGAGTCTAAGAGCACTGGCTGTCCTTCTAGAGGTCCTGAGTTCAATTCCCAGCAACCACAGGGTGGCTCACAACCATCTGTAATGAGATCTGGCTTCCTCTTCTGGCCTGCAGGGACACATGCAAACAGAACACTGTATACATAAAAAATAAATGAGAGAGAGAGAGAGAGAGAGAGAGAGAGAGAGAGAGAGAGAGAGAGAGAGAGAGACTGCCCCAGGAAGGACTAGCTGGAAACAGCTTCCTTTTATCTCTGTCTTCTTGATGCCTGGAGAGCGGGGAGCCCATTGAAATATTGCTGTACCTCACCTCAGCGATGCAACCACAAGAGGGCAAGAGAGCTCTTCTCTAGAAGCTTCTGCTGCTATTCAAGGGGAGTTGGGAAATACTTGTGGGCCCCTCCGGCACAGTGGAAAGAGTGGGTGGTCAGACCAGGGCTGAGTCCAGAACTCAATAAAAGGGGTCCAGGCCACCCAGCCTTGTCCCCAGAGAACCTAAGAGCAGACCTTGGTCCTTCATGCAGCTGGCGCCTGACCTCTCAGGCTCCCCATAACGACAGGACTAAGAGCCTCACCAGAGAGGGAGGGACGCCCCACTTGGCCCTCAGCCTAGGCAAGTACATTTTGTAGGTCACAGGGCCGCACTTAGAAATGCCCAAAGTTTCACACGTCCCTTGGGACTCCAGACTTCATCTGTCTCCCACAGACATCACAAAGGTCAGTATAAGCACCCCATTACCCCACCCCTGAGTGAACAGAGCCTCTAGGTGGGGAATACATAGGAACAGGTCCTGGGCTTGCTGCCCCCGGCAGCAATGAGATGCTCCTTTGGAACAGTCCCCTGTGGAAGCTGGGATACCACAGTGCAGGGGTGGGGGTGGAGGTGGGGACATGGGACTCCACAGAAAGAGGCTGCCTGCCTGCTGTGCTTGGAGATAGCCCTGCAGTTGTTACCATGTTGAAGCCATGTGCACAGACACCCAAGAGGAACTATATGAGAGGTATGCAGTAGGGGCCAAATTAGTAGCCACCCAGGGCCAACCACAAGAAGGTAAGGGCAGAGGGGTGGGGAAGGCATCTTAGGAACTTCGTTGTAATACTTTTAGAGACCACACCACAGTTATGAAGTAGGTCAAAGGTTGAGCTGCTGCCCATGGAAGACAGGGAAGCTTCCCCCAGCCAGTAAAGGGAGCTTGGTGATGGGAGCGATGGGCTGGCCACAGACCAAGAGTCCAGATGCTGGGAACTGGTGTCTGGGGGCATAGACACGCACATACCAGCCCTGCTTTTTCTGTTTATCAAGTCAGTTACCAGGATCCACGGGTTGAGGTTTGGGGCCTTCGTGTGGAATTCCACCCCCTCACTCATCATAACTACAGGGTAATAAAATCCTGGCTTTGTCGCTGGAAATGTTCTGGGAGGTGACTGCTTTGTGAGTCACTAGCAGGGCAGGGAGTTCCGGGTTTTGTATCTATGGCTACAAGCCATGCTCAGAAGGGTTTCTCAAAGGAGCTTGGGACTGCCTGCCAAGAGAGCCCTCAGAGATGGCCCAGTGTGCTGTGTAGCTGGGGAGGTACCTGTGAAACCATGCCACCAGATGCTCAAGGTGTGACCATGCATGGGGGTTCCCTTGGAGTGGGGGAGGGGTCAAAGTGCAGCATGGAATGTAGATCCTATGCTTCAGGGTAGGCCCTCAAGAGCTGGACTATTATTAACAGTTATGCCATGGACCCAGGGGTTCCCCTGCACTTGAGGCTCCCCCTTATCCTGAAGGCCTCTGCCTCAGGCCAGCTGGAGAAAGCTATGGGACCATGTTCCCCACAGAGGAAATCTAGCCTTCCTGTGGGTAGTCTCCAGGAGCTAGTGGGCTAGAGAACATTTTCCTGAGGAAGACTGGAGTTGCTCAGGGCTGTGAGAATCCACCCCACGGGCCTATCTCTGGGTTCCAAACATTGGCAAATGTCACCAAGTGCGTAAGTTGCCTTATTTAAACAAGCTGGCTGCTGTGCTTGGAGGACCGGGCTCAAGGACGGTCTTCTCCCCCTCGATGGCAATGTAGGGAGATGCAGACAGGCAGGCTGGGTGGAGGCCTGGCTTCCCTTAGAATGAGGCACAGCAGAGCTTTTCTGATTCATAAGGAACCTCCAGTTCCACTGTAGGATCACAGTTGCATGCAACCCAGGGGCTCCATGGCTGGGGGCTGCAAGCAGGTCTAGCAAAAACTGCAGAGCCTGCAGCGACATGCTGAGTTCCTCTCTAAAAGATCTAGGGAGGGGGTGGGCGTTAGAGGTAGCTTGAAGACTAGCACAGGGGAACACAAACATAGGAAGACATCCATGCCCCACTGTCCCCAGAGTTCCAGAACCGACACTCAAACTTTCACAGGCTGTAGCTAACTTAGAATGCATGCATGGCTGGGAACTCTGAAGGGCTGGACTCTGCCATTGTCCAGGGTGTAGCTAGGATCTTAGTATCCTCTAAGCAACAACCTCCCTACTTCACGGAGCTGAACATGAAACAGACTGCGGATGGAGAAATGCGGTATTTGTCTGGTCTGTGGGCAGATGCTGTGGAGCCCTCTGTAGGAGCCGCAGGACTGATACAGTGGATGCTCACGGTGCAGGGTGGGTCTGTAAGCACTGGTGTCCAGAGGTGAGCTGTCCACCTGGTTTTGAAACCATAAGCTTGTCTGCAGTCTGACCCACGGCAGGGGTTGGCTCGGATACCACTCCGTACCACATGGTCCTGCCTTGATGTCCTCTGCTGATTCTGGACCAGCACAAGTGTAAGCGATGGAAAGGATGGGTACGCCCCTGTGTTCCCTGGATCTCCTAAACATGGCCAGCTTTGGGCCTCAGCAGGAGCTTCATCCCACCCAGAATGTAGACGTGTGTGTGTGTGTGTGTGTGTGTGTGTGTGTGTGTGTGTCTGTGTGTCTGTGTGTGTGTGTGTGTGTGTGTGTTATGTGTCTTAGAGATTCCCACAGGCCAGGAAATGCCCTTCATTTACTCTTGGGGCTGTGTGAAGTGGGTTTTATGTTCTCTTTCCAAGTACAGCCAGTGTCACAACATTTATTGGAAAACTTGTTTGTTTGCTTCAGATAGTGTCTCATGTATCCCAAGCTGGCCTCCAACTCCTTATGTAGCTGAGGGTGACCTTGAATGTCTGATCCTCCCACCCCAACTCTGAAGTGCTGGGGTTACGGGGACATGCCACCACACCCAGAGATTGAACCCAGGGTTTTGTGCATGCTAGGCAGGCACCCTACCCACTGAGCCATAGCTTTGCTCCGCCACCCCCACAGTGCCTTTTTTTTTTGGTCGGTGCTGAGGACCTAACCCAGGGCCTTGCGCTTGCTAGGCAAGAGCTCTACCAATGAGCTAAATCCCCAACCCCATCCACAGTGCCTCTCATGAACAAAGAGCTAAACAACTGGAAAAGACAACTCACAGAGAAGGGAAGAGTAACCACTTCATAGATTCGGGATGGGAGACATCTAAGGCTGGGTGTGTATTAAACAGTCCTTGGCGTGGGTGTTTTATAGGACCCCTGGGTCCTCCCCTTCCCCCTGTTGGCCCTGTTTAGACACCCACCCCCCATGCCTTCCTGATGGTTTTCCTTCAAATGAGTTCTAGGATCAAGAAGCAGCCATCTCAGGAAATCCACTTCCACTTCCCTGTCCTTCTGACTCCATTTCATGGTGCCACCACATGCCATCTTCAGCACACAGTGGGGTCCCCTGGGTTCTGTGTCTGGCCTCTGTGGTCTCCTGCATGGTAACACAGGACAGCAATTGCACAGCAAGTCCCTTCTGCCCTTTAAGCCTTCCCTGCAGACCTCCCACCTTCTCCTCCCATCTAGAACCAGTTATGGCGTTTCAGAAGCTGTCTTCCCAGGAGTTGTTAGTACTGTGCTGACCTTTGGGGACGACTTGGATGTTGGCTTCGAGATGCTATGGAGTCTTCAGAAGGGGCTCCATCTTGCCCTTAACTTAGGTCTTTGGCCATGGTTCATATTTTCATCCTGGATCTGCCCATGTCATGGTTACGTTGTCTCCATAACAGAGATTATTCCTAGGAGTTAGGTATGTCACACGGAAAACCTCACAACCTGGCACCCCTCTAACAGTTGAAGCCCTGGTGATTTTCTTGGCACCCCTGACATAGACAGAGAGCTTTCCTGTTTCTGTTTTGTTGTTATCATCTTTACTCAACTTTCCCTGATATGTGAAACTACAAAACAAGTTTAATCTTTCCCTGAGTGCTAGACTGAGCCAGCGGCTCTGGTCCCTGCTGTTCAAGAGGATGTGGCTCCTCCAGGGCTGAGCTATCGATGCAGCTGCCCAGGGCCCTCGCAGAGGAGGCCTCAGCAGTGAGCATTCGATGGATACATACATAGTTTGGACCCAGAATCCACCTGAGGTTCGGGAGAAAGGAGCAGCCTTTGCTCCCCTTGGCAGTTAGTTGTAGGGCTTTTAGGGCTCAGCCTGCATGGATAATGCCAAATCTTCCAGGGAACATAGTAGAGCTGAGGCTAACACTGGGATTTGGCCATCCTCATGGGTCCCCCACCCACAACTAGTGTATTAATCAGGGTTCCTGAGTGGATAAAATATACATACATACATATGTATGTATAAACATGGCCTTCATACATGCATATATATACACCTGCACATGTGTATAGGAATGCATACATCATCCACCTTATATACAATAAAAATAATTTTAAAAGAAAATGTAAAGTTTTATATATATATATTTAAGTGTCCGTGTGTGTGTGTGTGTGTATGTGTGTGTGTGTGTCTGTGTCTGTGTATATTTCTGGCCTCACAGGGACCTTAGCACAAGATTGTCTCCTGTCAACAATATTTCCTAAGGGCTTAGAACCAAAACTCCAAGGCAAGAACACAGAACGCCAGTTCACACCATGCTGGACTATATGTTGAATGTGGAATACTGAAATACCAAGATTATAGCAGCATGTCAAGGCCAGGCAGAGCAGACACTACTGTAGGGTGGCCATGTCTCTGTGCTCTCAGGGGCTTTGGGCTGCGGCAGGAAGTAGTGAACACAAGGGCTTGGGCCAGAACGTTCTGAAGTTGAGAGGCCAACAGCCAAAGGGGAGAGAAATGAGATCTGGGGCCTCTGATGCTTCTCTTCCCCTCCTTGCCCCCTTCTCCATTTCCCCATGCCTGTCTGTTCCCCTCCTGCACACGTGGGCATGCACTGTTCAGGAAGGCGGCCTCATGGGAAGCTGGTGGAACATTCTCCACTTACAAAGCAGATGAGCTTCATGGAGTGAAGAAGCCAGAGGATGCTAGACTGGACCGTCACTAGGTTTGAAGATACAGAGAGGTCTGAAACAACCAGGCCCTGTTAGCCCAAGCTGGGGCTGTAACCCAGACTTTATACCACCTTGTAGGGTAGAGCTTTGCGCCCAGGTGCCCAGGTGCCCAGGTGCCCAGCAGCACCCATTGGGAGTTTGGGTCACGGGGCAGTGTGGTCCCCATCCCCTCTCTCTGCACTACAGCATCAGGTCTGAGTGAGATTTCCCACAGCTTGGGTTCCGGGAGCCACACACAGTTCCCAGGGATGGAATGTCAATTCATCATCTAACCGTTGGGCTTCACAAACTGTGGGTTTTTCCATCTTAGACTCCAGAAGCCAGAAGATAGGCTCCGAGCTTAGCAACCACCGGGCGGGTAGCTGGGGCTGGCCAGTGCCTGGAGCTGCTCTGCTCCAACACCCCCACTGCTCTCCCACTCCCAATCTCCCACATCCCACCTGGTGCCCTGGGGTCAGGACAGCTGCCCAGCATCCCATCAGTTATGATCAGATCCCATCCTCCCTCATCTGGCCACCTGAGGGCTGGCTCTGGTCCCAGAGAGTCACCCACTACACAGCTTTTTTTAATTCACCTCCTCTGTCTTTTGCTGTTCTCTGTGCCTGCCATGCTTCCCCCAGACCCCTGCACCCCACATCCTTCTCTGCCAGCACAGATGCAGTCCCTTAAGCCACCCCTTACTCAGAAAAAGCATACCAGCTCTTCACAGAAAACTGTCGCCTCATCAGCCCTGGCGACAGTCTCTAGGTGCTAGCCTCATAGCCCGAGAGTATGTGGTCCCCACTGGCCAGCTTGGAGGGAAAGCAGCTGTGGCTTTCATCAGAGGAAGCAGGCATGAGGGGAAGGTTCAGCTGAGCCTGGGGCTCTTAAGGCCAGTGGCTTTTCTTTCTCTTCCTGTAAGCCTGGAGCATTCCCCAGATGTCTCTCATCCTGGGGCCAGGCCGAGGAAGATCAGCTGTTGTCTGCGCAGCACCTGGCACTGGTCCAGCCTCCAGCATCTTGCTTCATGTGGTATATATAGGAGGGGTCCTACCCAGCCTGCTGTGCATCACAAGGGACAGACCAAGGGAAAGGCTTGGGGCTGAGAGGTTGTCGATGCGATGCCATGCAGGTGTAATTGGGTCTCCTTGCAGTTGTATTGGATAGTCCCATCTCTACAGCACTTTATGTTTCTTCCCACTTCAGGAGACAACCCCCCACCTCCACCCCGGAAGCTTGTGTTCAGGGCCTCTGGAGGTCCAGACCTGCGGTCAACCTGGTTTTCACTAATCCTGGGGTCCCCAAGCTCCTGGAAAAGTCTCCCGTTGTTCAGCTTCAGGGAAATTGCAACAGCTGGTGCCTGCAGCCAGGGGAGGCTGGGAGAGGCAGGCTCTCCGTCAGTAAAGATGTCCCAGCAGCTGCAGGCGTGTGAGAGGTGGCCACCACACCTGCTACACTCATGGGCTCGGAGACAGCTCTGATGGCCGCTGCCCCTTGATGTGTCCTTACACAGGATCAGCCGCTGGGTTCTCACGGGGGCTCAAGTGTGGGGTATCAACAGTGTCCAGGTGAAGCCAACTCAGCAGATGTGGGGGCCCTAAGAGCTGTGTGAGTGCAGCCGCATCCACTTGGAGACCACAAAGCCCTGGGTCCCAGGGAAGGACCCTACATACGCCCCACTGGGGCAATGCTTAGGGGAGCTATGGGCAGACCTCACCCTCACTCAGAGATCCCAGGTCTGCAGATCCATTGGTGCACAAGGCCAGCCTGGGAATGCCTCAGACACGAAACACCAATCTGTAAGAGCTGCAATTTAGGCTGCCTCAGTCGGCCTTGGGAGCCCAGCGGGACTGCAGGACAAGGAGTCTTCAATACTGTCAGCCTTCAGATCCCATGGAGTTAGACCCACTGGGTTCGGGCTCACTGGGGACCTGCAGCCCCTTTCTTCTTTCCTGTTCCTTCCTTTGGGGATAGGACTGTCTGTCTGTCCCAGGCCTGTCCCAATGTAATTTATCAGACAAGGATAGTATCTCTGATGTCACAGCTAGAGGGATCTGCCTCAGGGTGAACATACCTTGAGCCTCCCCCATTTCTGGTAATATGGTTCCTTCCATGAGACCTGGCTGACCTTATGTATTTGTTTTTTTGTTTATAGTGTTTGGAAACAGGGTTTCTCTATGTAGCCCTGGCTCACCTGGAACTTGCTCGGTAGACCAGGCTGGCCTCCCACTCAGAGATCCACCTGCCTGTCCTCCCCAGTGCTGGGATCAAAGGCATTTGACTTGGCTAACTTTAAAGTTGACTCAGGACCAGTGAAGACGTGGGGCTGCAGAGATGGAGTAGATGTGATGCCATTCAAGTCAGCCAGCTGTCTGAAGAACCCCAGCAACCCTTGCCGGGCTGTATTACGTCTCTTCATTGTGCTCACTGGGGACAGTGCCTATGACTTCTCTAGACTGCTGTGACCTGGACAGTGCTGAGCAGTCAGGCATCCCCTGCTGGGTCTGTTTCATGATTAAACCCAGATGCTTCGGGTTCTGGCTCACCTGTCAGGCCAGGGTCTGTGACTACCTCTCTGACTGTGGCTCTTGACTGTCTAGTGAATGTGTTGTCTGCAGAAATCTCTCCCTCTGTCAGGAGCTCGCCCTGTGGGAGTAACGGCTTCTGTGAACCGGGTGGTACAAATCCCTCCCCCACCGGGCTTCACCTGTCGCTGGCTTCCCGTCCAGGCAGGCATGTGCTTCAGAAACTGCAGTGGGGATGTTCTAGGCCCACTGTGGGTTTTCCAGATGGAACTTGAGTGTATGGTGAGCCTCCTGCTCATTTCACTAATTACAATTATTTCAATAAACGTGTGGGGGCCCACTGTAGGAAGCGATCTGGCATCTGCCACTGACACTCTGTGTTTGTTTCCTTTATCTGACTGCTCGACCTTGACCCCAGGAGAGATCCTGTAGAAACCACAGGTTTCTGTGTCTTTTTTTTTTTTTTTTTTTTTTTTTTTTTTTTTTTTTAACTTAACAGGGTTTCTCTGTGTAACAACCCTGGCTGACCTGAAACTCACTCTGTAGACCAGGCTGGCCTCGAACCAGAGATCCACCTGCTTCTGCCTCCTGAGTGCTGAGATTAAAGGTGTGAGCCACCACCACCACCGGGCTAGGTTTCTGTATCTTTTCAACCTGGATTTATTTATTTTTTAATGTATATGATGTTCTGCCGGTGTATAGTCTGCACCATATCCATGCAGTGCCCTCAGAGGCCAGAAGAGGGCATTAGATCTCTTAGAGCTGGGGTTTTATGATTGTGAGCTACCATGTGGGTGCTAGGAATCAAAACCCCAGTCCTCTGGAAGAGCAGCCAGTGCTCTTAACTGCTAAGCATCTCTCCAGCCCCTGGTTTCTGTGTCTTTTGACGGTTCTTATTTGTTTGTTTTTTAACCTATCATGCTCTTGCTTTCTTCCTTACTGCAGGGCATTCCAGGCTCATCTGCAGCAGCTGCAGCTCTAGAATCAGTGGCTTCCCCAGCCCTGGTCCCGTTGGTGGTTGGTGATGGAGACTGAGCACTGAACTATGGCAGACAGAGTTCAAGAACACACAGGCTCACCCAGCATATGCCTATAAACTCTTTTTGAGAACACACAGACATATGTACACATAAAGTACACGCTTCCCTGTTTGAGAACACACATATGTATGCATACATCATGTACATACACACTTCCCTGTTTGAGAACACACATGTGTATGCATACATCATGGACATACACACTTCCCTGTTTGAGAACACACATGTGTATGCATACATCATGTACATACACACTTGCCTGTTTGAGAACACACATGTGTATGCATACCTCATGGACACACACACTTCCCTCTTTGAGAACACACATATGTATGCATACCTCATGGACACACCCACTTCCCTCTTTGAGAACACACATATGTATGCATACCTCATGGACTTACACATACTTCCCTCTTTGAGAACACACACATGTATGCATACCTCATGGACATGCACACTTCCCTCTTTGAGAACACATAGATGTACTTCCATCTACAGATGGTCATGTCTGTTTTGTTTTTAAACCAGTGGGTTCCCACTGATGCCTCCAAGACCTCGGGACTCACTGTCCCGCCCTCCTCTGGCGGCTGCACCTCTGTCCCCAGCTCCCACAGGTTTGCTGACCTGCTGTTGTCTGAGTGTGAAATGCTCCCCCACAGGCTCGAGTTCTGCACTCTTGTTCCCCGGCTGATGACGTTATTTGAGATTGTGGAGCCTTTAGAAAGTGGAGCCTAGCTGTGGAAGTGGGTCACTGTGGGGGAGGGGAGGAGTGTCTTGAGGGCTCTAGCCCTACCTCTCTATGGGCTTAGCCTTCTGCTTCCAAACCCACTGAGATGTGAGGAACAAGCCATCCTGCAGGCTCCTGCCAGCCAGGAGGTGGCTGCCTGTTGCCATGCCTTTTCTGCTATGATGGACCTAGCCAATCAAACCTTCCCTCCCTTAAGTGTGCCTTCGCCTGTATTTTGTCATAGCAAGGAAAGGGTAACCAACACACCTGCTCACAGCATCAACACAACTGTCTCAGGGCCTGGGCTTCTCCCTGGATACAGCATCCTGCAGACCACACTTTTTTTTTTCCAACTTCTGGTACCCTGGCTCACTGGACTCCCTTTCTGACTATGTGGGAAGAAGGAGGGGGTTTTCTCTAAAACCAAGGCCAGGTCTTTCATGGAGAGGGAGGGGTGAGGGGCAGTATTGGTTGGGTGACAGAGCAGGCTGAAGGGCCCTCCTACTTCCCGGGGTCTCGGGGCACCTGCAGGGAAAGGCTTTTCTGCACTAAGTGGAACCCAGGCCACCATCCTCAGAGGCCACGAAGACACAGGGCCCTGCCACTCTGCGGTTGCTTTTGCTTCCGCTCAGCTCAGGCCTGGGGCTCAGCTTGGCCAGCACTGGCTTCTGTGACCCACTTCTGACTGTTGCAGTGTCTTTGAGCAGTCATTGCAAATTATTCTATTTATGAATATGTTGGCCTGAAAATGTTCTCTGAGGAGAGTGGCCTCCCTTGCAGGCGGTGTCCCCTGCCCCCAATCGTCCAAGACAAAGCTCAGGGGATTGGCAGGATATGCCTTGGGCATTGAGGGAGCAAATGGGAAAGCCCTGTCCTCGGGGGCAGCCAGGCAGCCAGACAACCCATCCGTGTTCCTTGGGCTGCAGTTACAGATGCCCGTGTATACAAAGGACCATTGTGCTTGCCCATCACGTGCCCTCGAGCCTGGTCTTGGCTGTTCTTAGACATGAGGAAATGTGGGAACCATGTCCCTCAGGCTGCATTTGACATTTGACATTCACTGCAGGGGAAGCGTCAGAGCTGGGTGTGTGTGTGTGGGGGGCGAGGGGGCGCTCACCAGACTAGCCTCTGCGTTGGGTTTAGGGGCAGGCAGCCCGCACATGCCAGTAGCCTAAGACTGGCCCTTGTGCCAGAACACACAACTTTGGCCTTCACTGACTTCCACTGGGAACAGGCAGGGCTGGCCTTAGGAGGTTGGTGGGTGAAGGAGACAAAAGAAATATAGGCAGAGTTCATGAGCACACACATGTGTATATGTAAACACAAATGAACGCACCTGCACACATGCTCCACACAGTGCATGCACAAAAATTCCAGGCACATGTGTGGGCACACACGAACACTTTAGAAACATACAGAAGTGCAGTTTACAGAATTCTGGGATTGCAAATTTATCTCTAAGAACATTTGCACACATGCACATGAAAAGCCAGCCCTGCTGAGAGCTGCCATATCAGAGAGGACAGAGCTGCCTGCCCTTCCCCATAGCCACCCTTTGGCCAGCTCAGCTCCTTCTCCTTAAGGAGATGTCTGTAATGGTTTAGAGGCCCCACAAGACGACAGCCCCATGGCTGCTGTTGGGAACAGCAAAGCGGGGGCTGCCCATGGTTCATCAGCATCATGGACATCAAGGCTCTGGGAGTGTGTTGTTGGAACTGTACTCCAAAACCACAATTACGCAGCCGAGAGCTGGGTCCTGAGTGTTTACAGTGTGCTGAGGCAATGGAAGGAGACCACTGTAAACACTGGAGGATTGCGAAATCACGTTTCTGAGTGTCTGCAACACGAAGTGGGCCTGTGTTCTCAAGGACGACATTCAGCAGACCAGCAGGCACAAGCCCTCAGAAGGCAGAGCATAAGACACCTGCTGGCCCATGGCTCATTGTGGTTGGGAGGCTCAGAGGGACCTTAGGCTCACAGTGAGCAATGTGTGGCTGATCTCTAGTCCCCTTTCTCTTGTTGTCTGTGGGTACTAGCCAAAGTTCCTTACAGACCTCAGCAGCCCTCTCCAGCTCTCTGTGTGCATGCTGGTGAGGAGAGGATAGTGCCTCTGTGCTCAGCCGTGTGGCCTGAAAGGTACGGTCTCTTCATACCTAGATCTGGAAGTTCCAACCCCCATTGAGGCTTCAGTAACGGTCAGGCCTACAAGGCAAAGATCCACTATGGACTCCCTCTTAGAGAGGTCTTTGTAGATGTGGACAGTGAGGCTCTGTGGTGATGGATCACTGGTACTGTCCAGGGAGTACCTACATGACATTACTGTGTTCTTGTAAAGGAGATGGGAAGAAATCAGACCAAGAAATAATATAACCTCAAAGGCAGAATTTAAAAAGTGGTGTGACCCCAAAGTTGGACCCCAGGACCTTCTGGGCTCTGAAAGAGGGGGGTAGATATAACCTGTGACAGCAGAACTCAGGCCTGGCCTGTAGACCAGAGGGAAAAACCTTGGAGACTTCCCTCTACAGTGTGACACTTTTCTCACGACAGCCCTGGGACACCAGAGCCAACCTCTGGCTTTGCTGTTCCCATCAGCAGCCGTGGGGCTGTCCTCTTGTGGGGCCCCTAAACCATGACAGTCATCTCCTTAGGGAGAAGGAGCTGAGCTGGCCAAAGGCTGGCTATGGGGAAGGGCAGGGCAGCTCCTCAAGTTATTAAGGCCACTCCACGTAGTTAAAAGGGAGGTTTATTTTGTGGGGTAACTTACAAGTGAAGGGATAGGCAACAGGGTGTGGGAAAGGTGTGGCGCAGTCCAGCGGTGTTCTCTGGAGAACTCTGCTCGGTCTATCTCCAGCGTCCAGGATCCAGGAACCAAGAGAGCCGGCCCATCCAGATCTCAGGTCTTCAGGTTCCTCTCTTGGCCCCACCTTGTAGACGTGACCGTTACTGAAACCTCAATGGGGGTTGGAACTTCCAGATCTAAGCTGGAATGGCTACCCACTACATTCCTCTTCCTCAAGGCCACTCTTAGTGGTCAGTGAAGACACTCCCAGTGTGCTGGGCCTCTCAGTTACAGTGAGGCCTGGCCCTGGATGAGGACAGGACCAGATGCCTGTGAGGCACTGGCCTGGGTGATGACGATTGTCTAAGAACACGTGTGTTCACATGCATACATCCATGCACATATGCACAGTCCCATGCATGCACGTGCCTACCTATAACCATGTGTCCACTGACCTGTGTACACTCCCACAATTCTCCTCCTGTGTGCCCACTGTCAGGCACTCTCTGCATGTGTACAGGTGAAGGAGAGGGGAGGACATTACAGGCTGTCATGATTTGTGTGAATGGGCCTCTGGGCAAGCTGGTAGGGGAATCATGTTAATTGAACTGGGAAGGCCTGCCCACTGTGGGTGGCACCACTCCCTAGCTGGGATCCTGGACTGCATACACAGAGAAAGGGAGCTGAGTACCAGCCGCCATCACTCTGCTTCCTGACTGTGGTTGTAATGTGAGCAGCTGCTTCTAGCTCCTGATGTCTGCACTCCCACCATGGTGTGCACCCTTGAAGTGTCAGCAGAATTAACCCTTTCTTCCTTTGTTCATTTGTTACGGTATCTTATTGCCACAATGGGGGTGGGAATGCAAACTAAGTCATAGGCCACGTGTCAATATGAGCGTAAGTCCCCTGGGGGATATCCAGCAGGTAGGAGATAGCCAGGTAAGGGAGGGAGGGCCGTGTTTAGCCACATCAGTGTGAGGTTGACAGAAATCATCTGGACATCTGAGTTCTGGGTCCTTCCTAAAGTAAAGGAGGAAGGAAACATGTCTTCAGAGCTCAGTGGGTGGCTCCGGGGACAGAGGTTTCCTTCTCACAGCCAACTGACCCCAATTCATAGTTGGGCACCCTGACCTTTCCCAGAGCCAGCAGAGAGATGGGAGACTAAACAACCATGTCCACTTCTCATTTCCCGAAAAAACTCTTTTGGCCAAAATAAATAGATGTCCATCAGCTGCTGGTCTGCTGTGGACACTGGGTCTTGCTCAGGGCAGGAGGCTCCAATTTCTGGAGGGTGGAGCAAGCCAGCTCAAACTTCAGGGAGCCTGATGGCTAGGCCCCTTGGGAAACCCATGCAGCTGGGATGGTTTGCTCCTGAGCCCAGCCAGCAGTAAGATCCAGGTCACTCTAAGAACATTCTGCCCATGAGGCTCAAACCCTAAAGAAGCCCAGAAGCTACACGAAGGCATTTGCATCCATTACAGACTTCATTCCAGGGCTCATTGTCTCTGTCAGCAGGTCACCATACAAGCTAGATAAGCAGGTAGGGCCAAGTTGAAATCCTAGATGCCAGTGCCCAGAGGCAGTCAGGAGCTGTACCTCACCCTGAAGTATGTGGGAGCAGTGTGCAGGTCTCTGCTCCAGGGACTCTGCATCCAATCAGCCTACAACTGAGAACCCTGCCTTGCTCACTCGGAACTCCAGCCCTACCTCTGCCCTGTGCGATGGCGTTGCTTGAGGTCCTTTTTTGGGTGGGGCTGAAGAACACAGGACTTACAACAGAGCCTAGAGGTGAACCACACTCAAAACTGTGGGGATGCCAGTCCTGCCCTCAACCCCCCAGGCTGATCCACACATGAAAGATGACTCTATTCAAGTCCTTAGAGATTTGTGGTTACTCACAGGAGGAAGAACTGGGGTGCTGAAGATGACTGAGGAGGCAGATAGGTCAGGATACCCAGCCAGAAGCAAGGTCCAGGGGATGGTTTCACATGCCCACTTGGCAGGCCCCTGGATCTCTGGGAACTGGTTGGATATTACTTTCAGCCATGTATCAGATGTTTGGAAGACACTTGGATTTGATAGGGTGATGACTTAGGGGCCATTTCCCTCACCAATACTGTGGACCTCATCCAATTGGGAAGGCTGCGGTATGACCGTTATTCTAGTCAGTAACACTGGAACTGATGGGCTACACAAACACACACACCTGTCAATCTTAGCTGAAAATTAACTCTATTTGGCTTACAGATCTAAATGTAAAATGCAAAACTAAAACTCACCTAGATTGTCACACAGTAGAAGTCTCAAATGGCCTTGGAGTGGTGACGGCTTTTTAGACACAGCACAGAAGGCATGCCCCACCAAGGAGAAACTTCTGTTCTGGGGCTGGAGATATGGTTATTGCAGAGGACCTGAGTGTGGTCCCCAGCATCCATATGATGGATGTGCTGTTTAGTTTTCTGTCAACTCAACACAAACTAGAGTTATCTCGGAAGAGAGAACCTCGATTGAGAAGATGCCTCCATCAGCTTGACCTGTAGGAAAGTCGATGGGTCATTTTCTTGATTAATGATGGATGTGGGAGGACCCAGATCACTGTGGCCCCCAGCAGGCGGTCCTGGGGTGTATAAGAAAACAAGCTGAGCAAGCCCTGGGGAGCAAGCCAGTAAACAGCATCCTCATGGCCTCTGCTTCAGTTCCTGCCCTGATCTCTCTAACGATGGAGTGTGACCTGAAAATGTCAGATAGGATTTTCCTATCTTTCCTTTCCTCCCCAGATTGCTTCTGGTTAGTATTTTATTACAGAAATAGGAAGAAAACTGAATATCGGTTCATAACCACTTATAACTCTGACTTCAGGGGATGCAGCATCCTCTTCTGGCCTCCAAGGACGGCCACATGCAGGCATGTATACACAGCCACAGACACATGTATATAAATAAAAACAAAACATAAATCTAAACAAAACTTCTGTTGCATGGAAGACATTGGTGAGAGAATAAGTAGCCAAGGCAGGCTTGGAGAAAAAAATCTTTGCCAATGACACACGATACCCCAAATATGCCAAGAACTGTTAAGGCCCAACAATAATAAAATAAATCACGTGATTTTTAAAAGGTCCTGAAGGCTCGATCACTTCCTCCTCAGTAGTGCAGAGGCTTCACATGAGAAGAGGAAAGGGGCTCCATTTTTGGTAACACCAGGGTAATGCAAATAAGTCAGTGAGATATCACTTTCCATAATTAGAGGTGCCAAGTTCCCTACACCGATGTCACCAAGAGCTGGCCAGGCTAGCGAGCAACAAAGCTCTCCCTCATCATTGGCGAGGAGGCCAAATGGCACAGCAGCCATGGAAGA
The DNA here is from genome assembly GCF_903995425.1 of Onychomys torridus. Lineage (NCBI taxonomy): Eukaryota > Metazoa > Chordata > Mammalia > Rodentia > Cricetidae > Onychomys > Onychomys torridus. Next base: position 58,734,237 of record NC_050460.1, on the reverse strand, counting down.
CAGCTGGGTAGGTTCCTGAAAGCTCAACAGTCTTCCCAGACACCCCAGAAATGCACTCTGGGTAGTTATCCACGGGACCTGAAGAGGTATTCCTGGGCAACCTCTGCGTAGATGTGCGCAGCAGCCAACTTCCTAACTGCCAAGCTAGGTAGCAACAGAGCTGCCCTGTAATTAGTGAATGGCTGAACACATGGGCACACCCAGGTAACAACACCCATTCAGCGCTGGAAAGAAATATGCCACCAAGCCTCAAGAAGTCAGCGGAGACTTAAATGCACGCTGTTAAGTGAACCAGCCTGAAAGGCTTCGGGGCTGTAGGATTCCCACAGTGTGACACTCTGCAAATGGCAAGACTCGGGACAGTGAGAAGATCTGGGGATGCTGGGGTTCTGGAGATGGGGTGAGATTGTGTGGATTGCACAAATGGGGTTCTAGGTCCAGGGAGTTGTTATATGACACAGTGATGGTAGATATATGGCATTTTGTTCAGGCACGTGGAATGTGTGCCAGCAAGGGTGAACCTGCTGCTTCCAGCAACAGAACTGTCAGGCTCTGTGCTGCAGTGTGGGTGGGGCTGTGGAGCAGGCTCTGTGCTTACACCACCTCTGCTGCTTGCCAGGCCTGTCTCCCGTGCCCTGGAGAGCTGAATTGGTCCCCACCCACCTCTAGGTGTTTTCCGAATGTAAAGATCCTGCCCACACAGACCTAGGATGCCCCGGCAAAGGCTGCATGCTGTGTGAAAAATCTTCAGATTCTGACCGCAGCGTTCCTGATTGTGTCTGGTGGAAATGCCACAGCCAAGATGGCTCCTGCTAAAGCCCAGGCACTGATCTCTAGGTCCAGACTGTGGTCCAAGATCTCGGTCCTGCCCAGAGCCCCAGATACCTGTGCTGCTCTTCATCCCTCCTTTAACAGATATTCATATCTTAGCGCTGCACCCAAGTGAGGCTGTATAAATGGCATCCCACGTGTCAACGTACCTGCGCTCACTTTGCCTGTCTCTCACTCAGCTGTAAGGATGTGATGTTCAAGTCAGAGAGAGAGAGAAATAGGTCCATAGTGCCTCTCCACCCTGGAGTGGTTTGGGGAGGGGTGTTGCCCCTTCCCCATGTGGTCTTAACATCAGTAGTGTGGACTTCTATGAGCCCTGGGACGTTCTCCCTACAGTCTAACTCAGCACAGAGTTCTCTATCCTCCATGTCTGTGGAGCCTTTTGTGTTCCCAAGTCAGATCACTCACCTGTGACATCGTCGGTGTCTCAGATGCAGGAAAAAAAGAAAGAAGCATGCAGAATGTGAATGTCCCCAATGCCAGTGATACTGAGACAATCATCTCCAGCCTGTTCAGGTTCCAGGCTGAGCTACCCTCTACCTCACTGAAGGTCAGACTAGAGAGGGCCCATCTCCACTGGGAATAATGCCCTGGAGAGGAGGCATGCAGCCTTCAAGGAGACTTTTCCCCTCTCCAGGATGCTAGAGCCACATACCTGGCATCAAGGGCAACAGCCTATGGGCCCAACGCTTCTTCCCTCATAAAACACTAAGCCCAAATTCATGTCCCTGGTCCCCAGGCCTCATCAACAGCCCCTGCTCCATTCAGCCTTCTCTACAAGGAGAAACAGTCTCTGCTCAGTACTCCAGCAGCAGGGGTCCTTACACCAGACACTGTGCCCCCACTGTCCCCAGAACCACCTTCCCATCTCTAGTTTATACCTAGTGTGGGGATTAATCTTCCCATAGTGGCTGGACTGGGATTGATTCCAATGCCCAACCCCTAGGGGACCAATGTGAGTACCCCTGTATCCTCACCCTGGACTCCTACCTTCCAAGGATAGCTGGCCCAGGCTCTCTCTGCCTTAGAATATCATGGCCCTAGTGTACAGGAAGAGAGGCTGGGCCCTACAGCAATCCCCCACCCCTCTGTCTTTCAACCTCACAGGTCTTGCCCTGCTCTCCTCTGCTTCCTGCTCTGGGACCCAGCAGGCCACACTTACGCCCTGGCTTTCTTCCATGCTGAATAACAGGATCCCATTTAGAGGTGGCTGCCCACTGCCTCCCAGGGTCATTCGGATGGGAGGTGGCCCAAAGTCCCACGGATTCCAGACAGCAGGGTTTTCATGACTCATTTCTGAGTCAGGTCAGGGTCAAAGGGCACAGCCAGACACTTATCCTCTGGGGCACAAGGCAGACAAAAAGGAGCTGGGTGTGAGGGAGGGGCCACCTGCATCAGGAGGGAAGAAGGAGGGTGTGAGAGCCTCAGAGCATGAACAAGGGTGATTGTGTGTGTTGAAGTTGGTCAGCATGGCATCTGGCCTGGCATCTGTGGCCAGCAGTTGCCCTGCTGTGTGCCCCAGCCCCCAGCCTCAGGGAACCATGCTGGGCAGTCAGCAGGAAGGAAACAGGCATCAAGGGCCTGACCAGCCCGTCTGGCTGTCCTGGCGTCCTCCTTGGGACCCTGGCGCCAGTCCGTCCGAAGGCCAACTGAGGCTATTCTTGGTACTGTTGCTTGGTCCTGACCAAGAGCTCCTTATAGGGCTGTGTGCAGCCTTGAGGTGCCCTCAGAGTACCAGGGCCAACTTGCCCTCTGCCAGTTGAGGACATGGGTGTCTACTTCTACCAAGGGCCACGCCCACTCCTGCTTCTTAGGAATGTCCCTTGGATTTCTGTAAAGTTGAGGATACTTTGGCCTGGGCAGTATGAGGAGGAGGGACAGAGCCCAGAGTCTTGTGACCTCATTGTAGAGGCACAAGTCCTTGCCATACTGGGAGCCAGTGGTGAGGGCTTATTTTTAGACGTTCCTAACCCAATACCTGGCGTGTGCCCAAATAATACACAAGTTTTGGTAGCACAAAAATAAAACTGTTTGGTGAGTCACTCAGTGGAGAGAAAGCACCCCAGGTGTGCATCAGCTCCTACTTCCAGAGACTGATGTGGGTGTTTCCTCCTGGTCCGCTGTGGTGCCAGTGTGCCTGACTCATCCAGATGTGTGATTGCTGGTCATTCCTGTCCTCTTCAGAGGGTAGCAGGGTCATGGGCACACGTTAGCAATGGGAGCCATGACTCTGGCCAGCTGTCCCCTCTCTGCACCATCGCTGCCCTGCAGATGCACAATGTTAAACAGTGCAGAAGAACGGAGTGGGAGGGGCCTGGGGCTCCCCAGCCCTGCTGACTGCTGGACAGCACCATGAAGACAAGAAAGTGAAAAGACAGGCTGGGCTCCAACACATCAGGCTTCTGCCTTTCAGGGCCTTCTCCTCTGAAGAGATGTCTGCAGAGGTGTGGGGAAAGCACCCATCTCCGCCCCCACTAGCTTTGTCAAGGTCTAAGTGAAAGACTTTATCCAGGAGGACCCAGAACACAGTGATGACAGGAATGGCTGGTTCCCCTCTTGTCATGGTGTCTTTCCTTGGTGTCCTTCAGCTGTGGTTCCTGAGCCTGCATGAAGGGCTCACAGGAAGAGGAGGAGGAAGAGGAGGAGGAGGAGTTCCGATGCCTTGGGTGTGGCCAGGTTCCCTACACTGTGTGAGGACCTTAAAGTCTTCTCCGTATCCATAACAAGGCTGTCACCTGGAGTGAGGGCTCAGTCACAGCTGCAGACACCCCCCAGCTACCACTTTAAACAGCTGTTCCTTAAGACAGTGGTGTAAAGCAGTGGCTCTCAACCTTCCTAATGCTGTGACCCTTTAACACAGTTCCACATGCTGTGGTGACCCCCAATCATAAAATTATCTTGTTGCTACTTCATATAACTGTAATTTTGCTACTGTTAGGAATCACAATGGAAATATCTGGTATGCAGGACATCTGATGTGTGACCCCTCAAAGGGGTCATGACCTGCAGGTTGAGAACTGTTAAGTGTAGAGGGAGAAGATAAAGGACCATTTCCTTTCACTGACGCCCTCTCAGGACACACCTCCTTTCATAGTGTAGAGCTGAACTTCTGAGGACATGGTGCTGGTGGATCTGGAAGGCACCCAGTCTGAGACCCACAGCTGCCCCAGGCATCCAAAGGCTGACTAATGAGGGCTTTCCCAGGACGAAGCTCTCCTGGCCAGCCACCCTGGCTGCACCTCTTCCCTCATCTGGGTTAGTCTGAATTAACTATCCCTGAACCAGCTGCTTCCTCTGTGTTTACTTTTTCCCCTTTCCACTAAAATCTGCACGGCACGGCATCTTAGGTGCCTTGGGCTGTCTACCGAGCAACCGTGCTGTATTTAAGACACCCTTCCAGCCAGTTCGCCTGCCTCCTTCCCTCTTCTTCACATTGCCCCCCCCCCCCCAATCAGGCATCATCTGAGTTCTCCCTACTCCCTCTCTCCTCAGTGCATGGTGCTCACCAGGGGAAGCTCAAGCCTGAAGCCATTCCCTCAGACTGCTTCCTTAGTGTCCCCGAGACATCACTGTCCACAGTGCTCACCAAAGTGCCTTACTTATGTGAGCCTCCCTGGGGTCCCTTTCTCGGCCACTCTGTGCCCAACTCACTCTGATGGTTCTCTCTGCTCAGTACAGCCACTCTCCTGGGCGCCACCTCCAACTTCCGGCTCATGGAGCCACTCCCCAGACCTCCCATCCTGACCCCATGTCTCCACCCCAGGTTGTCTTTCTTCTTCTGCATGAGTCATATACACATGGTGTCCTAGGGTTCCTATTGCTGTGATGGAACACCATGACCATAGCAAGCCAGGGAGGGAAGGCTTTATCTGGCTCACTCCTCTACATCACTGTTCATCATCAAAGGAGTCAGGACAGGAACTCAAACAGGGCAGGAACCTGAAGGCAGGAGCTGATGCAGAGGCCATGGAGGGGAGCTGCTTACTGGCTTGCCTCTCATGGCTTGCTCAGCCTGCTTTCTTACAGAACCCAGGACCATCACCCCAGGGATGGCCCCACCTACAATGAGCTGGGCCCTCCTCATGAATCACTAATTAAGAAAATGCCCTTGAGCCGGTCTTAGGGAGGCAGTTTCTCAGTTGAGGTTCCTGCCTTTCACGTAACTCTAGCTTGTGTCAAGTTGACATTAAAACTAGCCAGCACACATGGTGAACTTTGCCTCTTTATCTTGAAAACCTGCACCATTTGAGGCTCTGTGGGAACACAGATTCCGGGAAGAGTGAGATCTCATTCTCCATCTGCTTCATTCACTGATGGAGCCTGAACATCACAACTGCACCCGGCATACAGTAGGCACTCAATAAATCTTTCTGCAGTGAGCGAGGTGCTTATGCCCACAGCGAGTGCATCAGGCCTCCCTCCAAACCCAGCTGCTGGGGTTGGGCTCAGCGGCTGGCTCACCCTGACTCCAGTCCTACACAATGTTTCACCCTGAGATCCACAGGAACCATAGACAAGCTGGGTTTTGGCCACAGCTGCTCCCTGTCTCCACTGACCCTGATGGCCATGGAAATAACGGGCACTGCCCTGTGCTTTGCCATCCAAGTCATCTTAGATTAAGAATGTTCCTGAAGGTCCCAGCCTCACACTGTTCATTGTTTCAATGTATCTCTATGGTATGACACCATGCAGCCCCACACCCTTGGGGAGCCTGGGTATTGCCCACCAGGCAGTGCGGATCTGCAGGCCTGGACTGTCAGCTAGGTAAAGACTGTCTGTGAGAAGCTGGTCATACTGAAGACCCAGGACAAACACATCTCCTGGGGTAACTAGGGAGGAGGTGACACCGTCTGCACCAGGGAGGCTACCTGCAGAAACTTTGCAGGACACTCCCTGTTTCCCAGGGGGTCCCTGTGGGGGCTCTCAGGAGCACACCCACCTGCTTGCTAAGCAGACACACCTGTGGTCTGTCTTGGTTACCCAAACCCTATTCCCTGGATGCTGTTGTCCGGGGTGTAACTGGGGTCTCCAGATCTTCTTCATGTGATCTCTGCCAGAAAATTCCATACATTCTTTCCCAGGACCTGAGTAGGCATTATCTGAAGGGGTGAGGCATGCTGGTCCTGCTTTCCTACCGTTCTGCTGGGAGATGTGGACTCTGCATCCACATCATCTTCCCCAGAGCTCACCCCAAAGAGCCCCCTAAAACCTGCACTGCCTCCCCCATTTACTTAGTCCCTGGACACCTGCTTCAAGATTAGGGACACGATAGGTACTGAGAGGCTCATCTTCTAGGAGCCACATGTGAGAGCCAGACGGTTGAACATGGACCTAAACTTGGTCTCTCCAGAGAGTCCAGTGTGACTGGGAAGCTGCCCCCTCCCCGATCACCACATCTTCTCTGCACCAGTGTCCTCCAAGGTTGCCTTCTCTGAGCTTTGCTGCATGACTCTTTCCCAGAACAGCCCTGGCCTCCCCAATCTGTGCCCCTTCTCTGGCTGCAGTCTGTTTGCCAGCTCAGCCATGATGCTGCTGGCTTAGGAACTGAGAGGAAAGCTGGGAAGAGCGGGAGACGAGCCCTGCTGTAGTCTACACATACAGAGGGCACGTTCCTAGGTCCCCTACAACTTGCACCGAGGAAGCATCTTGGTGGACATCTGGCTCCTCTTCCAACCTACTCCTACTGTCTTAGATAGGAGATGCCCAACTGGCCAGAGGCAGGAGCATGTGGCTGAGTGCCTCTCTACCATATTCCGGGATCAAGGGGGACATTGCACCCCCCACATTCTCAGCTGACTCCACCTAGCTGCAGAACACTGCATTTCCATGGGCTGTTGGTTCCTGTGGGTTGATGTCTTGTGGGTTATGATCCTTGTGGGGTTTTGTCTCCATGGGGTGTGGTTCCCATTCATTGTGGTCTCCATGGCCTGTGGTCCTGTGGGTTGTCATCGCTAGAGCTATGCTGTGGCCCATCTGTTGCCAGGCCTTTCTCCCACTGTTCTTTTGGTTTTGAGTCCATTTGTGCCTCGACCTTAGCCTTGGCTCAGCTCACTGGCCTGCCACTTGCAGCTGGCCATGTCTGGTACATTTTGAGTTGTCACAGCCCTTGTCTCCAACCCAGGGCTCTGGCCAGATCATTCCTGGGCTCCAGGCCCACTCTCTGCAGAGTTGAGATTAGGTAAGGCTAGCTGAAGTTGTCCCCTGTGACTCCCAGCAGCCATGGCCACCTTGCTGGTGCTTTTGAATCACCCACTTGCGTCAGCCACATCAGGGTTGCCCCTTCACCCCAAGGCCACGGCGGCCTTGACTTGGTGGGAGCTGGCTGGCATTGAAAGGGGCTCTGTCCTACATAAGAGCTTCACTCTGGACAGACACACAGGACCTTTGTTCTCTCCCAGAGCCTCAGAAGGCCATCCGCAGCTGTGGCTCTCAGAGATATCTGGCTTTTTCTGCAGGACTTGTCTCTCTAGGCTACAGAACTGGCTGACTGACCACACTGTACCCAGCCCCTTCCAGGCTCTCTTCACTTGCATGCTGGGTAGGGTTTTTTTGTTTGTTTGGTTTTTGTTTTTTTGTTTTTGTTTTTGTCAACTTGATGCATTCTAGAGTCACCTGGAGGACTCTCAACTGAGAGAATGCCTCCATTAGATTGTCCTGTAGGGATATCTGTAGGGCATTTTCTTGATTGATGATGGGTGTGGGATGCCCAGCTAACTGTGGGTGTTACTGCCTCTGGGCAGGTGGTCCTGGATTGTATGAAAAAAAATCAAGCTGAGTAAGCCACAGGAGCAAGACAGTAATTAGCATTCCTCCATGGGCTCTGCTTCTGTTCCTGCCTCCAGGTTCCTGACTTGAGAGTTCCTGTTCCAACTTCCCCCAATGGTGGACTATAAGCTATAATTTCAAATGAACCCTTTCCTCCCCAAGTTTCTTCTGCCATGGTGTTTACCACAGCAATAAAGAGCAAACTAGCATACTTTTCCCTCTAGCCACCGTCCTGGACCAGCCCAGCAGGCTTGTCTGACACCTGCAGCATCCACAGACAGCATCTTCTGGCTCGGATGAGGCACACAGACCCGTGGAACCACATGGAAGATACTGCTTCAGAAGTGCCCTGGCTGCTACAGAGCCCCACCTGAGTTTTGGGTGATTTTTATGCCTACCATCAGTATCCACTGATTTGTTTCAGGATACCTTGTGCTTTGTAATAAACGTCACACTTAACATTAACACTCACAGCCCGCTCATCCCACCTCCATCTTTGGGTTCCAGCCTGGACCTGGAACTCAGTGCTTGCTGCTCAGTTTCCCTGATCCCTCTGTTCAGCCTTGGGTACAAGACAGGGATGAGTTCTATTCTAGGCCAGGACCCTCTGGTCCCTGACTCTCCTCTCTATCTCCTATCCCACAGGTGTTACTGAGACGCTTTCCACAAATGGGGTGTCTCTCAGCATCTCTGGAGACTCCCACACCCACGCTGGGCACTGCTGGCTCTTTTTGATACAACCAGACCCCCTCTCATTTCCTGATCAGTCACAACGATGACAAGCCTCTGTTGGCTGCTCCACTGCCTCTGGGCTCTGTTTTCCCTTTAGATTAGTCTTCAGAGCCTGTCCCCTAGGCACTTCTACCGGAAGGCACCCCTCCCACCCCAGTGCTGGGGACAGTAGTCCTCTGTGCCTCGAGTGCAGTGGGAAGACATGGGCTCATGAGTCAAATGTCACCCTGTCCAGTGTTCTGAAATATAGAGGATAGGCAGTGGTAGCACATGCCTTTAATCCTAGCATTCCAGAGGCAGAGATCTACCTGGATCTCTGTGTGTTCAAGGATACAGCCAAGCATGGTGACTCACGCCTTTCATCCCAGGGAGTGATGGCACAAAGCAGAAAGGTATATAAGGCGTGAAGACCAGAAACTAGAAGCTTTTGGCTGGTTCAGCTTTTGGGCTGGTTAAGCATTTAGGCTTTGAGCAGCAGTTCAGCTGAGATCTATTTGGATAAGGACTCAGAGGCTTCCAGTCTGAGGAAACAGGATCAGCTGAGGAACTGGCGAGGTGAGGTAGCTGTGGCTTGTTCTGCTTCTCTGATCTTCCAGCATTCACCCCAATAACTGGCCTCGGGTTTGAGTTTATTAATAAGACCTTCTAAGATTCCTGCTACAGGGAACCCACACTCACCCTAGGCATACCCTACCTGGTACTCTGGGGACCTTGAAGCTGCGGCTCTCCTGGTGACGCTTCCAGCTCACCAGCTGCCTGGTGGGCAGTCAGCCAATGGGCATTCATGGCGGGTGGCCACGGGGACAAGCACAGACAGCCTAAGAATGGTTAACTTGAGGAGAGCCACTTGTGGAGAGCTGGTGGGTGTCAGAGAAACGGAAATGTAGAACCTATCTCTTGGCAAAAGACAAAGACCTTTTAGTATCCCGAGCCCGCAGTGTGGTGTGAAGGACCCAGGAGAGGCCCTCACACCTGGAAGGAAGGACATTCCTGATATTGGAGGTGGGGGCTGCTTCAGGACCCGCCTGCTTGGCGGTTGAGGAATAATTGCTCCATTGTTGTGAAACTCCAGCGTGGAGGAAGGACTTTCAGGTTCAGCTAATAATTGTGGCTTGCAGTTCTTTGCATTACAAAATCCTTTTGGATTCGTTTTCAATTGCCTCTGTCCATGGGTTCACAGCCCTTCCCTCACCAGGTCAGCCAACTCCATAAAATCAGAGACGTCTCCCTAAACACATGCTGTCTGAGAGAGAACTTTCAATTTAGACAAAAGTTTAAAAGACTGAAGCGTCTTCCAGCCTTGATGGTGGGCGTCCTGAATAACCACAGGATGTTAGTCAAAACCAGAAAATTAGAGCTGGACAGTCTGCACTCAGCAAACCGCAACCTCTTAGATGCCTGGAGTCCCTGGCGTTTCAGGATGGGGCTCCCCGGCTCCTTCCACCGGTGGCTTTTCCTGTCTCTCTTGAATCCTGCCACCTTTGAGTGGCATTCTGGGAAGCTCACACCCCTCTACGCAGCCTTGGCTGATGGTTTCTCACAGGTAGCCTCGATGTCTGAGCTTTAAAGGAGGAAGCAAGCAAGGGGGCAAGGTGCCTCCAGTCACCTCATGCTGGGGGCACCAAGCTCCCTATTAACCCAGGTGACCTGGGCTGTCATTGCCTTCCTCTACTTTGGTCATTGAGAGTGAGGCAGAGTCCCATGGCTCAGAGACACAGTAAACGTCATCAGAAGGCCCCAAAGCCGCAGGAGAATGAGGTGTGTCTTGGAGGCTGCTCTGTGATAATGTTTCTGGCTGGCAAATGTTTTCCCACTCGCATGTACTACCAGGGTGTCGGATGCACGTGTGTATCAGTCCCAAGTGCTTGTGCGGAAGGAAGAAGTACTTGATGCTGCAGTATCAGCCCACGTCCCAGTCATCTTGCTGGAAGGTATTTATATGGGTATCTACTTTCTTCTTAAGCACTTGCCCATTAGTCTGTCAGACCACATTTGGAAAGCTAGTGAGGTTTTGGGAAACAGAAATGCAGAATCCATATCCAGCCCAAAGACAAAGAAAGGCCCTGTAGCAACCAGAACCTGTGGTGTGATGAGCAGCATTCGGATCCAGCAGAGGCGTTTTAAGTGGTACAGTCCTCTTTCTTGTGGGACAATGCTATGGATTTGAACACATGGCAGATCTGTGTCACCACAGACAGGATCCAGGACAGCCCTTCATCCAAAGACACTGCCCATATCACCTTTTCTTCCTCCCTGTCACCTCCCCATCGGCCTCTAGCACCCACTAGTCTGTCATCACTGAGTCTTTTCTGAGTATCCTTTCACTCAGCAAATTGCTTCTTAGTCACCAGGCTGCGAGTCCTTTTCTATTGCTGAGTCATGTCTGCTGACCACAGCTTGCCTAACAGTTTGTCCTACTGTGCTGTCTGGTGCTGTGATGAGCCCCATAACCAAGGGCAACTTGGGGAGGAAGTGGTTTATTTGTCTTACAGGTTAAACTAGTCTATCCATCATAAGGGGAAGCTGAGGCAGGAACCAAAGCAGAAGCCATGGAGGAACACTGATTACTGGCTTGCTCAGCCTGCTTTCTTTTTTTAAAATTTTTATTCATTTTGTTTGTTTGTTTCAAGACAGGGTCTCACTATGTAGCTCTGGTTGTCCTGGAACTCACTCTGTAGACCAGGCTGGCCTTGAGCTCACAGAGATCTTCCTGCCTCTGCCTCCCAAGGGCTGGGATTAAAAGTGAGCGCCACTATGTCTGGCTTCAGCCTGCTTTCTTATACAACCAGGACCACCTACCCAGTGAGGTGAAGCTGCAGTGAGTGATCCATGAATGCTTTGGGTACAGACATGGGCAAATGCACACTGATATCTACATCTCTTTGTGATAAACACTGTACGGATTGTGGGGTGCATGGGGCTGCATGTCTCCATCTGCTGGTGACCTAGTAGAGACCTCTTTGGGAGGAACGATTCCCTGTGCTTGCAAGAGGCCGCCCAGCTGGATTTCTGGGAGCCGGCATGCCAAACACCAGATTGTGGTATATTTGGTGGTCACTTGGTCTCTCACTTGGGAGTCTGGTGTCTAAGATTATGGTGTCAAAGGTAGGTCCTGGGCACTTCTCTCCTTGGCTTGTAGATGACATCATCTTCTTGAGTCCTCAGGTCGCTGTCCCCCTATACATCTGTGCCTTGGTCTCTTCATGTAAGGACAGAGTTATTTTGGGTCAGGGCCCATGATGATCCCTTCATTTCGCCTTAATGATCTCTTTCAGCACCCCATTTCTGAATGCAGTGTCATCCTGGGGTCCTGAGAGTTGGGACGTTGAGATTTGGGCTTTTAGGAGAAAGCACTCAGCCATTATAGTGCCCTTCCCTCTGCCCATGTCCATCTTTGCTATAGGAGTTTGTGGCATGTGGATTCAGCTCAGCTTGCAGTATCTGGCTACTATGTATGCCTACTATCTTTGGTGCCCTTTCAATTCTCCCAGCTGTCCCTAGACATGTCTGTAGGTGGACTTTTCTGTCTCACCAGCCAATTCCCAAATAACCACACAGAGACTTGGTATTAATTATAAATGCTCAGTCGATAGCTTAGGCTTCTTTTTAGCTAGCTATTATAACTTAAATCTTCCCATTTCTATAATCTATGTGCTTCTCTGAGGCTCATTTACCTCATGTATGTACTTCCCATCCTGCTTACTCTGCATCTTGTGGCATCTCCTCAGGCTCCACCCATTTTCTCCCCAGTATTCTCTCTGCCTCCAAAATTCTGCCTAGCCATCGATTGTTAGCTTTTCATTAACAATGAGAACAACACAGGTCCATTCCTGGCTGTGTCCCTGATATAGGCAAGGATCAACAGCTTGGCCTAGGGGGACCTCCTCTGATGGGAATCTGGTCTCAGATGCAGCCCAACTGAGGACTCATACCCTCCTTCAGGCATGCAACAGATGGTGCCTATGCCTACCCCGTACCTCATTGTCCCAAGGGGCCAAGGTGAGGTCTGGGTTCCCCTTCAGTACTGTAGGGGTCATTGGGGAAAGCTTCTGGAATTCTCCACTTTCTAGAATATCTCTGGGGGTGGTGGTTTGAAAGAAAATGGCCCCCAAAGGGAGTGGCACTATTAGGAGGTGTGACCTTGTTGAAGTGGGTGTGGCCTTGTTAGAGGAAGTGTATCACTGTGGGGATGGGCTTTGAGGTCTCCTATGCTCAAGATGTTGCCCAGTGTCACAGACCACTTCCTGTTGCCTGCAAGATGTAGGACTCCCAGCTACTTCTCCAGCACCATGTCTGCCTGTATGCCTCCATGTCCCATCATGATGATAATGGACTGAACCTCAGAACTGTAAGCCTCCTCAATTAAATGTTTTCCTTTATAAGAGTTTCTGAAGCCATGGAGTCTCTTCACAGCAATAGAAACCCTAAGACATGGGACTTCTGGAGGAAGCATCTGTGCCCTAAACTATTATCATTGCTTATCTCCCCCAACCTCCCATAAGCACTACCCATCCCCAGGCAACTTTTCTGGCAGCTTGGGGTATCTATTCCTGCCTCTTTCCAGACCTTACATTCTTCCATGGTTCTTATGGTACCAATTTTCCTTCTGTTCATCTATATCCATTGCAGTGAGGTAGAAGCCATGTACCTCCCAGCCGTCCAAGGAATCTGGTGAGATGTCAGGGCCATAGCTGCCTGCCCTGTGGGCACTTGCACATCCATTTGCCATCTGTTGGGAGACTGAAACCTCAGATGAGACTCCTTGTGGTGTCTGGCAAGGTGAGTCCCTGAGAATTGCTCCATGCTCCTGTTGTCACTGACTGCCTTGGAGTGCCTGAGGTACCCAGTGCAATGGTTAAGCTCAACAACTTGACTCAATGAACTCTAGAGAGACATTGAGGATTGTCTTAATTGGGTTAACTCAACTGGGAAGACCCACTCACTGTGGGTGGTACAATTCCCTAGGCAGTGATTGTAAACTATAAATGGAGAAACCAGGATGAGCACACACAGTCATTGCACATCCACATTTTTGACTGTGGATGTAATGTGACCACCCCACCTCCTATTGCTCTGACTTCCACATCATGATGGACTACAGTCTCAAACTGTAAGCCAAAAATCAGCCCTCCCTCCCTTAAGGTGCGTTTACAAGCCCCATGACCCGTGGTTGTGAGGAGGGTAGTTTTGAACTTCAGATTTTAAACCAAACGGACTTTTCCTCCTTAATGTTATAGTCTTACAAGTTCAAATGTTATAGTCTTACAAGTTCAAAGGCCTTAGAGAAAGTCAGTACTGTGATAAAATCAAATAAAAATACAATGGGATTTTCAAGTTAATAGCATTAGAGATATCCACTTTTAAAAGTGCAGGTTATAGGAAGCAGTTTTCAAATGAAGAGTGGTAGAACGTGTCTTTGCAGCCACTGGCATGGCCAACCCAAGGGAAGGAGGCCATTTGGAAGAAGACATCCTGTCTGGATGCTCAGTAACAACCAGAAACACAGCAGTCACCAGAGAACTCCTGAAACACCAGCCCTCCAAAACCTGTGTTCAAATTTGACATTTAGGTAACTGATATTGTTTTTAGGAGAAACCTGTAAGATTTATTAAAGAAGGGGGCTGTGGCTGGAGATCTTAACATTTTCTTAAGTTGATAGGTTTTCTTTTTCTTTCCTTTTTTTTTTTTTATTGATGATGAAACTTTTTTTTAAGTGTGCATTGGTGTTTTGCCTGCATGTATGTCTGTGTGAGGGTGTCAGAACCTCTGGAATTGTAGTTGCAGACAGTTGTGAGCTGCTATGTGGGTGCTGGGAATCGAACCTGGGTCCCCTGGAAGAGCAGCCAATGCTCTTAAACACTGAGCCATCTCTCCAGCCCAGTAAGTTTTCTCTTAAAGGGCAGTTTCAGGTTTACAGAAACCCAGGCCATTCCAATGACTCCACTTGTCATTGTCTTGCCCATTCATAGAAGGCACAGCACTGAGCAGATATGGATCTGTTCTTATTAATGACTCCATGGATTGCCCTCAGATCTGCCCTCTATCCGGCACTCTGTGGGGCTGGACAAATGTATAATGACATGTGACCAGTAGTTTGGCTCTGTTGAGCAGGTTAATGATCAAACAGGGCCTTGTCAAGATTTAAAATGTAACAGTCATAACCTTTGTTATATTTTTTCCTTCTGAAAATATTAGCCTTGGAAGGAAGCATGTTCACAAGCAGCCATTGTTCATTCTCCAGGCATTTGTCCACAGCACAGTCTGTCTATCCATCCCTATCTTATCTGAATTTACAGACACGTCGTCCAGAACTTCCTCCTCTGGGGGAAGCTGATCCCCAAATGGAATCTTTGACTCAGAACACCATTAGCTCCATAAGAGCTATGGGCTGGAGTTCCCAGGGAGAGTGAGGGAGATTGTCAGTGTTTTTCCTGTACACACATCCACGTGCCCGCTCACTCACTCACTCACTCACTCACTCACTCACTCCTGCCAAGAAGCTGTCATCTTTCGGATGGAGGTGTCAACTTTGCCGCCTCCCTTAGGGAAGCAAGGCAGGCTTTGTGGAAACAAACCGGAGTTGTACAGAGGCTAGGCAAGCGGGACCAGGTGGCCCTCTGTCCTACCCCCCATATCCTCTTCAGGTCCCGGGACAGAGGGGAGAGGGCGGGGGCGGGGTGAAAGAGGAGGGGAAATGTTTTCATCCTCTTGGAGGGAACGGCTTGCCCAGTTATCCTTAAAGATTTTTAGTCCCATCAGTTGAGAGGTAGAGGCAGGAGGATAAGAAATTCAAGCCACCCTCAGGTATCCAGGGAGTTAGACCCTGGACTGTATGAAACCCTGTCTTTAAAAAAAAAAAATCTTAATCTGGTGGATATGCCAATTTTTAATAGTGTGCAAATTTTTCTAAGTGAAAGACCCTATCTGAGACCCGTTCCACTATGGTATGCTGGGCGCCTTCCTTCCACAGAGATTCTCCCTCCCACACACGATAGCTCAGGAGAACAGATTTCACAGAGAATTCACACTCTTCTTTTTCCTGGCTTCTCAGGTTTGGAGTGGCCCCTCTGAAGAGGGCCTGTGCTTTGCTCCCAGGGCACCAAGGGAAGGGCTGATTTGGGTTCACCATCCACCATCATGAGCTCTGTGCTGGCTCCCCAGGCTGGGTAAGAAGCTTGGTCAAGTGGACCTGGGATCAAATGATCCAGTGGGATTCTGGGGATTGCCAAGGGATGGTGGCTTACCTGACTGTGCATGGCTTCACTGGCTGCATCAGCACCAGCCTTCCCTATAGACACCCTGAGAAGGGAGAATAAAAAGCTCCAGAAATAACCTTTAAGATGGTACTGTAAGTGGAGCCAGAGAAATGGCTCAGTGAATGAGAGCATTTGCTGCTCCTCTAGAGGACACGGGTTCAATTCCCAGCATCCACATGGTGGCTCACTATTGTCTGTAACTCCAGGGGATCTGCAGCACCAGGCATGCATGTGGTGTACATACATATGCATGCAGGCAAAATATCCATACATGCAAAATAAAATAAATAAATCTTTCATACCTGGGATGCTACTTCGGTTAAAACTCAACTGTCCACACACACGCCTCGGCCAACCGTATCTGGGCTTCTTCTATCAGCAAATTTGTAAACTGGCCTTTGAAAACCCAACTCCCTTCCCAGCAGGTCCCAATTTATCAATCTTTTCCATCTGTTCTTGCAGGCCCCGTAACAGCAAGCCTAGGAATTTGACTGTGTATGTCGAAAATCCTAAGAATTTCTAGATAAGTCCTCCAGATTAAAGGCGAGCTTAGTGTTGGTGCAAGTCCTGTTGGTTTCTCTTTGAGGTGTGCGGGTCTTGGCTGTTTTTCTTGTGTGTGGATAGTGTGGTGATGTGGTGATGTGGTTTTCCTGATGCTGGCAGCAGTCTTCTTGCATGGGTCTGTGGAGATGCTCAGCAAACAGTGGGTTTTTATTTACAGTACGTGAGGTTAGGGCTTGTGCAGTATATCAAAATAAAGCAGTTGGTTTTTAAAAGTGAGTGTGGCAGAGACACTGGATAAAGTAAGCATGCAGTAGTAACCATTCATGAGTTAGACCTGAAGCAAACATTTAGAAAATGCCACCATTTCAACAGCCTCGAAAACCACCAAATAGCTAATGAGCAATCACAAAAGATTCATCTCTCTCTCTCTCTCTCTCTCTCTCTCTCTCTCTCTCTCTCTCTCTCTCTCTGTGTGTGTGTGTGTGTGTGTGTGTGTGTGTGTGTGTGTGTGTGTGTGTATGCACATGTGAATGTGTAGGTGAAAAACCTATGCATAACCATGTAGAATGCAATAGAAGGATTTCAATGTCTTCCTCTATCACTGTCTGCCACATTGCCTTCGAGGCAGGGTCTCTCACCAAACTGAAAGGGCACCACTGAGCTAGGTTGGCCAGCCACTGAGCTTCCAGGACCCACCTATTTTGTCCCCCAGTGCTGGGGTCACAGACAAATGCAGCCTGGCTTTTTAATGTGGGGGCCAGGAATCTGACCTCAGGTTCTCATGTCCGCAGAACAAGCACACTTACCCATTGACCTATCCCCCCCACGCAAAAGATTTTGAAGACTATGAAATATTTATTAAGGTTTATGAAGGAAGACTTATTAACTGAAGGGATGTCATATTTTCAGGCACTAAGAGGCAAATTACAAGTCATAAATAAATAGACCTACAGGTCAACAAAACTCCCTGGGCTTCATGCAGGTGTAGGCGGCATGTGGGCAGGAAGTGATGGTATAGAGACAAGAGTAAAAGGAGACACTCTTGGTCGCCCAAGCAAGGAAAAGGGTAGCCTCATCACCAGATGCTAAAACAGTGCACAGCTCCGGCCACCAGAAAGGTGCTATCACTCAGCAGAGCTTCATTCACCAACAGACTCTGTGGAAGGGCCAAGGAAATCTCTACAGAGCCCCATTAGAAGATAGAAGGAGCTACACATCATGCCATGCAGAAACAGTTCCCAGGCTGTGAGATGAATGAATGACATGTCCAGAAGGGAGCATGGAGATGGACATCTGGCATACAGAATCTGGGACCTGCGGTGAACAGGAAAGTGTCACTGTCCATGTAAAACAGAGGCTAGCAAAGTGGTGCCCATGTGGTCTCATGGTCAGGGGAGTGAGTGACTCGTTATACAGGGGGATCAATGGGGACCCCAACTAGCAGAGTAGAGACTGGCAACATCCCCAAGACAGGTGAATGCATGTCGGCTTCTCTAGACAATGGGATATTGCAGAGCTGTTAGAATGAAGGTCTCTGTGATTGGTGCAAGGCGTGATGCAGGTGCTCCTGGGAAGATGTTGGAGAATGCTAGAGACTCATGTAGTGATATGGTGAGAAAGGCAAAATCATTTCCCGACTCATGGGCTCCATGTACGCTATGGACCAGCCCAGCTCAATCCCTTGCTGTGTGTTGCTGATCCTGCCATAGGGATGACAGCTGGGTAGAAGCTACTCATGGTTCATCCAACAGTCCAACCAACCACGCCTCCCACCATGTCCATAGCAGGGTTGGGGTTCAGAGTGATGAAGACTCATCGTCCCCTTTCTTTCCTCTACTACCTATATGAGCATGTGCCCCCACAGCTCTCCGAGTCTCCTGGGCCTTAGCCCAGGACCACTCGATTTCAGCCCGTGTCCAGCTCATGAGCCCAGGATAGGAATCTAGGTCTCTAGGCCAAAGCCTCACCCCTGTGCTAGGAGCAGCACTGGTGTGCCCCACTGAGAACTTGGTGGGTCTCTCTGAGGACGTCTGTCCACAACCTCCACTCTTCCTGCTGTGTTAGTGAAGTTAGCAAGTCCTAGGAAGCAAGCTTCATGAAACTGCCAGGAACAAGCTCTACAGGCCGTGCGTGTGTGTGTGTGTGTGTGTGTGTGTGTGTGTGTGTGTGTGCATGTGCTCACACACATGTGACTCCAGAGGCCTTCCAGCTGCCAGGGCTCATCCATCTCCCCTAATGAGCCTCTTGGGAACTTGAGGGCCCTGGAGGGAAGAGACACGGTCAGCCTTGTTCTTCCAAAGCTTCGGATAACCAGCTGTGGGCAAAGCTCTGCTCTGGCTCTTGCTTCTGTTCATTTCTACACACTATTCAAGGATATGGCTCCTGAACTTGAAAATGCACACAGATGTACGCACACATATCTCCATGTACATACTATGGATATGTGCTCAAGCCAAACCCAAACACACACACACACACACACACACACACACACACACACACACACACACGAGTCTCATCACATGTACACGTACAGCATGCACGAGCGCATAAACATGGGTTGTAGCATGAACATACGTCAGCTTCTACCTGTGTACACATGTGTATTTACATGCATCCTATGTCTGTCCGTGGCATATGTCTTTATCTGTCCAGACTCCTAGACAGCAAGTGAGGCCTGGCTTGCTCCAGAATAGTTTTAGCACTGGTAAGCAGGGACCCATGCTAACCCCAGTCTTAGCCAAGGCTTCCCTCACATCTATAGCCCCCTTCTCCTGAGCTCCTGAGGAGGCCCCAGGCTAGAATTCCCCTGACCCAAGTCCTGGGGACAAGGAGGCCTGCCCAAGCCTCCCCTCAGGCCCTAAAGGAACCACAACTGACTTTGTTTCTTCAGCCCCATCTAATCTCTACAGATACAATTTGCCTGGTGATGAATGAGCAGATAAGTGCTTTAAAAGGTCATGGAATTTAAGGGCAGGCTTTTATCTGATGTGGGGACACCAAGGAGCAGGCTGGGGAGCTGAAGCTCTTAGAGCCTAGGGGACAATTGACCAGCAAATGCACCACGTCCTAGAAAGAAGGGAGACCGCTCCTCCCAAGTTCTGAGTGGGTGGCTCCAGAGTGTGCATGACTGAAGGGCTTGGGCAGGGTGGGAGCTGGGGTAGCCAGCCAGCCCTGGGTGTTGTCCTCGGTCCTACTGCAGCCCACCATGGTTTGTCTTCAAGTTCAGAGTCCTATATGAGAAGCCTAGGCCCAGGCCAGGCAGCAGACCCAAAGGCCAGAGATCGCTGGGGATTCTGCAAAGAGAAGATCCAGAGGAGGCAAGCGAAGGGCCTGGGGACACCTGAGGTCCAGCAGGGATGGGAACACAAATAGCCGTTAGATGGAGAACCATGAAAGTGGTGGATGAGAACTGGCCAGTGTGTGTCAGAGAAGCTGAGACATCCCATGAGCACCTGCCCTGTGGGAGCCCGTTTTTGGGTTCCTCGTGGCTTTACCCAGCAGGTCAGCATGGAGGATGATTAGGGCCATGGGTTTGAGTACAGGTGTCTGAGATGGTCTGCACTTGGCTGTGCTGGGGGAGGAGGTCTTTTGTTCCATCCCCTTGGTGTCTCTATAAATACCCTGGGGCAGAGGCAGTCAGGGCTGGTTGGAAAAGGTTCCAGGCCCTCTCGAGGCTATCCTTTATTTTCTATCTGTTTATCTCCGCACTATAAATCCTTCTATCTAATATTTCCTGCTGCTCACACTCAAGAAAACTCTGGGGAGCTGTGGGGTTGGTGGGTAAATGCCCCACACTGCCCAGCTGCCCGTGCAGAATACACCCATGCCTAGTGGTCTAAGATGGGCACCTCCATCTCTTTCTGTGGAAGTCCTGAGTGAAAGACCCTTGTTTATGGGTGTATCTGTCTATGTGTGGCCCTGATAGGTGGGTCTCTTCTCCCACAGCTTCCAGGGGTTAACCTAAGCCCACAGAGTCTGAGGAAAAGAAGGCCTGGGCAGCATGCACCACCCACCCTTCCTGTGGGGTAAAGGGCTTATCTGCACCTCCCAGGACCACTTCCTTCCTCCCACACAGATAATGGGAGCCCATCCCTGGAAAGTCTGACAGCATGGCCCCAAGCTGACCTCTTTCCATACATTAGGAGGCTTCACACCCTGCTAGATGTAGGCACCTGGGACCTACTTCCTGCCTGGGGCTGGCTGGAGGCCATGGGCTTGTCTCTGAGGCAGCAACTTGAACCAAGACTGTGCCACAGCACAGACCCCCTTCTCCAGCTCAGCTCCAGCTGCTGGGGAACTGTAGGCCCCAGGGCTGATCAAAGAGGGCTGTGTGGAGGGTGCTTGAGAGATGAAAGCTGGAGGTCTGTGTCTCAAGGGGCTCCACAGAGGAAGGCACCTCCCAGCCCAGCTGCAGAGACTGGACAATTGCTGTGGGATGCCTTTCTGTACGCTGTGAATATGTGTTGCTCTGATGGTTGATAAATAAAGCTGTTTGACCTATGGCAAGTCAGGTTATAGCTAGATGGGAAATTGAAGAGAGAGACAGGAAGAAGAAAGGCAGAGGCGGAGGAGACACCATCCCACAGTCCACGGAGCAGCATGTAATGGCACACAGGTAAAGCCATGGAACACATGATGACATACAGATTAATAGAAATGGGCTGAGTTTAGTTATAAGAACTAGCTAGCAAGAAAATTGAGGTCACAGGCCATGGCCATGCAATTCACAATTGTTATAAGCCTCTGTGTGTTTACTTGGGTCTGAGCAGCTGCAGGACTGGGCAGGGCACAGAAAAACTTCCAGCTACAGACAATTGACCATATCCAACACCCACACTCTTGCTAGTGCTCACTGCCCTCAGAGACCAGGTGTCAAGTTCAGTGTGCTCCACCAGCTGCTCTGTGCCTGCCTCCTCTGCCTCTCATGGCCCGTGGCCTCCCTCAGCCCAAGTTCACACAACCCTCATCCTTGCCTCTCCCCACAAATGGCAGAGAGCTGCAATGGCAAACACTTGGCTCAGGTGCCTCGGCATCTATGTGTAAGTCACAGAGAGGAAGTGACTGCCAGGCTTCCTGGTCCCTGAGGTCCTGTCCCTGCATTAGGCTCCGTTTCTTCATCTGTTAGTATGAATAGGATCCACTATTGCCTGCTATGTTGAGTAATGTAATACACACACACACACACACACACACACACACACACATACAAGACACAAACAGCATACACAGGATATGCACACATAGGCACAAACATACCACACATGGCATCCATGCATATATACCAAGCATGCACACACATGACAATGCACACATGCATTGTACAGGTGAAAGCATGCACACATCAGTGCTGTTGTGGGTTGGGCAGTGTCAAGTGCTGGAGTCATAACACTGGCACTGTGATTGTGACCTTCTCAGGAGATGGGGTCTTTCCAGATGCAGTCTGCTTCAAATAAGGTCTTTGGGATGGGCTCCATGCACATGACTGTGTCCTTATGAAAAATGCCACATAATAATGGATGCAGAGATCAGGGTGTCCTACAACTCATGGAACAGCAAGATGGCGGGCAGTTAGAGAAGTGGGCAGCAGGAAGAGCAGAGCAGAGCTTGGTCCAGCCTGTTTGCATCTGAGAGGCTGAGATGCAGAATCTCTGTTACATAAACCTGTTTGTGATGCTTTACTATTATGGAGCCAGCACACTGACACACCAGTACATGTGTGTGCATGCACACACACCCACTATCACACAGGCACACTTATGCTCACACACCCACTATCACACAGGCACACACATGCACACACACCCACTATCACACAGGCACACACATGCACACACACCCAATATCACACAGGCACACACATGCACACACCCAATATCACACAGGCACACACATGCACACACACCCAATATCACACAGGCACACACATGCACACACACCCAATATCACACAGGCACACACATGCAATATTACACAGGCACACTTATGCTCACACACCCAATATCACACAGGCACACAACCCAATATTACACAGGCACACTTATGCTCACACACCCAATATCACACAGGCACACACATGCACACACACCCAATATCACACAGGCACACACACCCAATATTACACAGGCACACTTATGCTCACACACCCAATATCACACAGGCACACACACCCAATATTACACAGGCACACTTATGCTCACACACCCAATATCACACAGGCACACACATGCTCACACACACCTGGTTGACACACTGATTTAGAGATGAAGCTCTAGAGGTGATTTAGTTAAAGTGGGGTCATCAGGGTAGTCCTTGATCCAAAATGTCAGTGTCCTTATAAGAAGGTACCAGAACACACACACACACACACACACACACACACACAGAGAGAGAGAGAGAGAGAGAGAGAGAGAGAGAGAGAGACTATACTGTTGGCAATCCCAGGAGGAAGGCCTCAGGAGGAATCCAATCTGCAATAGCTTTCGCTGAGTCTCCCAGGGGTGTGACAATAAGTACTGGTTGGTTACTTAAGTCCCTGCTTGAGAGTCTTTGCCGTTACAGCCTTAGGATGCTCAGAGCCTCCACATCATTTGGGGGCTGACCTGACCCCAATGCCATGCCTGAATTTGGTGTTGCAAGAAAAGAACTAAACACTGACCGACATGCTTCATAAAGTTGAAGAGAACCAGTACCTGGAAAAGACACTATACTCCTAACTGGAGTAACTTAGCTCAGGAGTGCCTGCCAGCTTCACTAACTACTGAAAAAGAAATGTAACTCACAATAGTAGCAGAATAAAAGAATACATATATTACATATGATTATATATAATCCTATGAGATTTCAATAAATGTGGAAAAGTCATCAAACACATACCCATTGTCACAGATAATTACTCTTTAGGTTAGAGATAAAATAAGAATCTTCCATAGGGTGGTGGTGGGCCATGCTTTTAATCCCAGCACTTGGGAAGCAAAGGCAGGTGACTTTCTGTGAATTCAAAGCCAGCCTAGTCTAAAGAGCGAGTTCCAGGACAGTCAAGCCTATACAGAGAAACCTTGTCTTAAAAACAAACAAAATAAAATAAAAACATTTCCAATCTTGCTTGGCTTGCCTATGGAAAACCTGTGGCTATAATCAGGTTTGTTGGTGAAGTGCTGAATGCTTTCATCCTTCTCCCCCTTTGAGTTATGAGTAAGGAAGGATGCCTGCTCTGGCTTAGCAGTGTACTAGAAATGATAGCCAATGCAGTATGGCAGGATAGAGAAATGTATGTCTGATGTTAAGGCGTACTTGCCACTGAGATCCTGATTTTCACTCTGGCTTCACTGGTATTTTTTATTCTGTTGCTGTGTTAAAACACCACATGACCAAAAGCAACTTGGGGAAGGAAAGGGTTTATTTGGCTTACATTTCCAGTTTATGATCCATCCCTGAGGGGAAGGCAAGACTGGAACTCAACCGCCAATCACATCCTCATTCAAGAGCAGAGAGAAGCCTGTGCATCCACGCTGCCTGCTCCCACCTGCTTATGCTCAGCTAGCTTCCTTCACTCTGACTCAGCTGGGGGCCCAGCTTCCAAAATGATGTCACCTACTTTTAGGTTGAGTCTTTTCTATCCCAATTAACAATCAAGACATGCCCCTCACCCCCACCTCCCACCCCCAACATATCCATAGGCCAACCCAATCTAGACAATATCTTAATTGCAGCTCTTCTCCGGTGATTCTAGGACAATGTTTCTCAACCTTCCTTATATTGTGATCCTTTAATACAGTTCTTCAAGTCACGGTGACCCCCAACCATAAAATTATTTTTGTTGCTCCCTCATAATTATAATTTTGCTGCTGTTCTGAATTGCAATGTAAATATCTGTCATGAAGTGTATCTGATATGCGACCCCTGTGAAAGTGTTGTTCATCCCCCAAAAGGTCGCCATCCACAGGTTGAGAACGGCTACCGTAGGGAGAGGGGGCAAAAGAAATGGGCCCAGGCCAGGTGGTGGTGTGGGGGCGCACGCCTTTTATCCCAGCATTTAGGAGGCAGAGGCAGAGGCAGGTGGATCTCTGTGAGTTCAAGGCCAGCCTAGGCTACAGAGCAAGATCCAGGACAGGCTCCAAAGCTACACAGAGAAACCCTGTCTCAAGAAACCAAAAATGAAAAAAGAAAAAAAGAAATGGGCCCAAATGCAAAGAATTAGCAAGAAAGGGTGAAGATTCAGAACAGCCCTTCACTGTTCCTGTAACTTTAATTTTCTTTTTTGTCTGAAGTTATTTTAAAAGAGAGCAGTGTGTGTGTGTGTGTGTGTGTGTGTGTGTGTGTGTGTTGGGTTAAGCTGAGTAAGAAACAGCCATTTCCTTCAAAGGGAAGTAGCCATATGTTCATAATCACAATAAGGAGGCCCTGAGTCCAAGTTCATGGGGCTGTTTGCTGGCAGTACGCTGAGGCTGCATATTTTCAAAGCTGACCTTAGCCCCCTCAAGGAGGGGGGCCACTCCTCTCTTCCTAATCAGATGTTCTTTATGGTGAAGCATGCTTAGGTTTTGGCTTTTGGTCTCTGTTAATGATGCCTTCTGGGTGAGCCTGTGTGTGCCTCAGCCTGCACCCCTCTCTCCTTCTTAAGAGAGTATCACTGTCCCTTGTCACATACTACCTACCCAGGGGACCCAGAACCCTCACACAATGAGCTCTGTCTGAGCACTAGAGGTCTGGTTCACAAGCAAGTAGACTCTCCTGCCTCTTAGGGAAGGGATGCTGAGTACCACAGTGTGCGGTGGCTTCCCGGCCTTCAATCCTGGGTGTCAAGATGCCTGGGTAGGAGGTGTGAAAAGAGACCTGTTTCAGATAGACAGAAGAGTGGCCAAGGACATCCTTTCCTAAGACCCCAGGACTGCCATAGAGACCTATGGAACCTGAGACCCCTGCTGTACTGGGTGATTAGTTTTGTCAACTTGACACAAGCTAGGGTCATCAGAGAGGAGGGAGCCTCAATTGAGAAAAGGCCTCTATAATGTTAGGCTGTAGGCAAGCCTGGAGGGCATTTTCTTAATTAGTGATTGATGGGTAGGGACCAGATCATTGTGGGTGAGGGTTCTATAAGAAAGCAGGCTGAGCAAGCCATAGGGAGCAAACCAGTAGGCAGCACCCTTCCATGGCCTCTGTATTACCTCCTGCCTCCAGGATCCTGCCCCTGCCCTGACTTCCATCAACAGTAAACAGTTAAATGGAACTGTGAGTGAAATAAATCCTTTCTTCTCCCAGTTACTTTTAGACCAGGCTGCCCTTGAACTCACAGAGATCCACCTGCATCTGTCTCCCTGAGTGCTGGGATTAAAGGCATGAGCCACCACTGTCTGGCTCCAAAGTTAACTTTTGGTAGTGATGTTTCATCACAACAATAGAAACCTTAGCTAAGACAAGTACCAGGATCATGGGGCACTTCTGTGACAGACCTGACCATGTTGTTTTGGGGAGGATGTGCAAGGACTTTGGAACTTGGATCTAAAAAAAGTCATTGAGGATTCAAAACTTGATGAGCTTTTCTGTGGGAGCTTGGGAGGTAAGAATGAGACCAGTGCAGACAATGGCGGCCTGGCTTGGGAGGTTTGAGTCACTTAAAGACTTCTATAAGGGACATTTGCTGTTTTGAGTTGAGAGTCTTTGGTTCTGGTTAACTGGGGCTGAATCATCTGCTTTGATTAATAAGAAACCAGAACCTTTGCTTTACTGGGATACTCAATACTGGGCAGCTGGAGCTAAGAAATTAGTGGTGATTAAGAAGAGACCATAATGGGGCTGCTGGAGAGGTGGCTCAGCAGTTAAGAGTACTGGCTGCTCTTACAGAGGACCCAGGTTCAATTCCCAGCACCCACATGGCAGCTCACTATTGTCTGTAACTCCAGTTCCAGAGGATCAGATACACATGCAGGCAAAACACCAGTGCACATAAAATAAAAAATAAATCATTAATTTTTTTAAAAAGATGAACAGAACAGCATCACAGATTGGAATTCCAAACCCAAGATCTGCCCATGGTCTTATCTTCCTGACAGTTAGAACTCCTCTTTTGAAGAGGTGGAGAGCATCCGTGTGCTCAGGCAGGCTTGTCTCAACCGTCCCCAGTCAGGCCAGGCTGGATGCATTCCTGTAGCTGGGCGCCTTAGTCATGAGACCAAGTGCTAGGACAATGCAGGTCTCGTGGGGGTCTGGTCCTTGCCGCCCTGCACCTTGGCTGGCTTTTACTGTCCTGGTTACCTTAAAGAAATTTAACCAAGAAGGCTCAGTGCAGGTCACATGGTAGGCACCGAAGTCTTACTGGAAGGCTTCTGTTGCCAACATTCTGAGAGCAGGGACCCACTTAGTGAGACTCTGGGGTCCAGGAAAGAGGTGAACAAAGTGTGGGAGTCTTTTCTCTGGCTGGGCCCCTCTGTGAGACCACTGCCCTGCAGGGTTCAGGCTCTCTTAAAGCCCTCCTGCACATCCAAATGTAAGAGATTGCAACTGATTTGATAGGTGACCTGGTATTGCCACTTAACCAGCTTCCACCTCCAAACTGTCATTTGACCTTCGAGTGAGTCTCTCTGTTAAGCCCCCCCAAACTGGGGTTCAAGAGCAGAGCTAGGTTGTAACACAAATTGCTAAACGGTCTTATTAATAATAATAAGAAAAACCCAGAGCCAGATATTGGGGTGAAAGCTGAAAGATCAGAGAAACAGAACAAGCCACAGCCAACCTAGCCTCATCAACTCCTGATCCTGTTTCCTCAGACTAAAAGCCTCTGAGTTCTCACCCAAATGGATCTCAGCTGAACTGCTGCAGCCACTAGCTTACCTCTATGAAATTCTCAGTCTCTAGAGAGAGCATGTTCCTGTTTCCTCATGCCTTATATACTTTTCTGTGTTCTGCCATACACTTCCTGGGATTAAAGGCGTGTGTCCTTCCCAAGCAAAGACATGAGATCTCAAGTCCTGGGATTAAAGGTGTGTGACACCACTGTCTGGCTCTGTTTCCAGTGTGGTCTCGAACTCACAGAGAT
The DNA here is from genome assembly GCF_903995425.1 of Onychomys torridus. Taxonomy (NCBI): domain Eukaryota; kingdom Metazoa; phylum Chordata; class Mammalia; order Rodentia; family Cricetidae; genus Onychomys; species Onychomys torridus. The sequence continues at coordinate 58,707,114 of NC_050460.1, read as the reverse complement.
CCAGATGGATCTCTACCTCCTAAGTGATAGGATTAAGGGTGTGTGTCACCACTGTCTGGCCTCTCTGTCTAATCTAGTGGCTGGTTCTGTTCTCTGATCCTCAGATAAGTTTATTAGAGTTCACAATATATTGGGGTACACAATATATCACAACACTAGGTCTTACTCTTTTAATAGCAGGGATGGGGCTGGGTGCCACTGAAGCCCCAACCCATTGCTCTGCTCAGGGATGCACTCTTGGAACCTCCGTTGGTCAGAGTGGAAGACCCCTGAATGCTGTTAGCCCCAGATTCTCTTGGCTTCTTGATACTTGGGGGGGCGGTGAAAGGGTACTGACTCCTTAGGCTTTGAAGATGGAACTGGTGTTAGGCGGCATCCTCATCACTGGCCAATGGTTCTGCACACCTCTCTCAAGATGCCGAGCCCCTTAGTGTATCTTCTTCATGGCTGCTCCCAATACCTATGACTTCTGGTTGCAGCCCCAGACAATGCTTGGTGGAAGATTCTGGTGGGGCATGACCAACTGGTCTCACTCCAAAAGTGAAATGGCACCCCTCAAAGACACCCAGGCACAGAGTTTACGGGAGAAGAAAGTCCACTAATGTCCTGCCCTATATGCTTGGCAGATGGTAGGCCCCACCTTGACAGGTATCACCTAAGAGGCTGGAGGAGGAGGAGGAGGAGGAGGCTGTCCTGGGAGGTCAGTATAGCATGAGAGTATACAGTTGTGGAAGAAGGTAGGAGGGGTTGGGGCACGGACTGCTGCTTGGAGGGGGATCCGTGTGATGCCTCCCTATATGTCCATCACTTCATCTTCCAGCGTGATGGTTGGTTCTGATTATCTACTCAACACAACCTAGAATCACTTGGGAAGGAAGTCTCAATGAGGGATTTCCAAGATTAGGTCTGTGGGCGTGTCTGCAGGGGATTTGTCTTGATTATGTTCATTGATACGGGAAGGTCCACCCACTGTGTCATCCCCTGAGTTTGGACCCTGGACTACAGAGGGTTAAGAAAGCTATCTGAGTACTGAGCGTGCTCGCATTCATTTCTCTCTGCTGTTGGCTCTGGATGTGACAGGACTAGCTGCTTCAGGTCCCTGTCTTGACTTCCTTGCAATGAGGGACTCTAACCTGGAATTGTGAGCTGAGCTGAGTCTTTCTTCTCCTGTCGCTTTTGCTGGGGCATTCTATCACAGTGGTGGAAATGGAAGAACACCAGGGAAGCCATGGAGAGTCTGGCTTGGGACAATTCTCCCTGCCTGTGGTCTTTCTGGCAACGGGGAGGTGGGTGCCAGACCTCCCTAGGATCTTTACATGCAGCAGCCACGACCCTTGGGTCCTGGGCTGACATTGGGACTTAGGACATGGTGGAGGGTATCAAGGGGCCTGCTCCCTATAAGAAGGGAGGATCATGGTAACACTCAGGTGGTCAGCAGATAGTGCCCTGTGGGAGCATCCTGCTGGGGGCCAAGGAAGCTGCCCTGCAGGAGGCCTGGGGTCCCTAGCGGAGGACGAAATGGGAATGTCCTCATGGGTTAAATGTTACCCACAGAATGGTTCACACTGTGAATCTGTAGCAGCGGTCGGTGTACTCCTTGACATGCCCCTATCCTTCCCTAGGTGCCCTGCCTCGGTTTCAAGTGAAGCTGCCGGTTTGATTTTTTTTTTTTTTCTTCATCAAATTTCTTTGAAATTATTATTATTTTTTCTTGAGAATCCAGACCTGAGCCTGGATGTAGAGAAAAGCCCTGGCCCCTCCTCTCATTTACACCCTGGTCTGCATTGCTTCTAAATCGGAGAAAACTTGAAGTGTTTTGTTTTCAAAATCACCGTGGTGACCCCAGCGGGGCAGGCAGCGCTGCTGTGGAACTGAGGAGGTCAGATCCTTGATGACCATTGTTGAACTCATGCCTGACCCACAAAGGTACCTCCCAGGCACCAGAGACCCTTGAGTGTTTGAAGCACATGATGCCTAGGTCTGGGGTGGGGGTCGAACTTTCAGCAGCTAAGTATTCCCTGCAGTGGGGTGCAGGCTCCATCCGATGAACTCTGCATTGGTGCCATGTCCCCCATTCCTGAGCATACTCACACCAAGGCTGAAATTTGGGCAAGTGTTTTTTGTTTGTGTGTTTGTGCTGTTGTTGTTATTGATGTTCTATCTCAAGGAAGTCCGGCATCTTTGTTTGCTAATGGCCAAGACATGCTCAGCCTTCTCAGTCAGCCGGAGGGGCGTGTACTCTGGTTCCTTGCCGCAGACTTCCTGTGAGGAACGTTTTCTCCCTCCGAAAGAGTTGAGAAACTCCCTGATGTCCTTTCACATCTCTCTGTTCTCTCTAGATGTAGGTGAACTGCCAAGGCTGGTGTGCTCTATCAGTCTGACTCTCAGGGACACTTCCTGGGGCCCTGAAAGACAGAGCCTGAGTGGTGAAGGCCTGACTCAGCAAGCTGTGGGCCCGAGGGGCTGGCGGCGGCCTTCCTTGCCTGAGTCAGTCTTCCTGTGATGCCTTCAGGGGCCTGAGATGAAGTTAGAGCTCCTCCCTCACCTTTCCACTGCAGCTTTTGGGGTTGAGAGTAGATTCTATTTTAGATGACATTTTCTTTATGAGATCCAGAAAGATGGTAGCAGAAGAAAGTGGGGTAAGGTACCCCCTCGGGGGCGTGGCGACCGCTTCTCCCAGCCTGCGCCCTGGGCATGGTGCCTGTCTTGGCTGCCGCATGGAAACTTGTGATTAGTCTTATGCTAACCTTCCTTCACTTCAAGTCTGCAGGTCCCTCAGCCAGGAGCCTGTCCCTCTCTACAAAGGAGTGCCACCTTGGCAAAGACAGGCATTGTGTTGGTTATGTGTCTGTGACGGCCAAGGCCTTGGTGAGAGCTGGGGAGCCAGAACATGGGGACAGGGGTACTTCCTCCCCCCTACTCTACTTGTTCCAAAGGATTAGACTGCGTGGCTCTATCCCTGCCCATTGGCATGCCGCTTACATGCACACCTTGACACATGCATACATAGGTGTCCAGGTGTGGATCATGGGAGCCCAGGGACAGTGACTCTGCTCTGTGCCCTCTCATCTCCAAGGACACACACTTATACTTTCTCAACAGTCGTGGGGCAGCTGAAAAATTTGGACTAGCTGTCTCCACTGTGAGCCAGATCCAGGGACATTTAGTTATCTATAAAGCCCCACATGACACAGGTATACAGACACCCCGAGATGTCTCCTCAGCAGTACCTACCAGGAGGCATCTCCAGGTCATCTTTCTTCCTCAGGCCTCTGCCAAGACCATGGATGATCGTCTTAGAAAAGGGTCCTGATAGGGTAGAAAATGAAGAGTCTTCAGAACAGGATAGCAATCCACACCTGGACTAGGACCCAACCGAGGGGCAGCAGTCTTCACATGGGCATCTATTCACCACACACACACATGTGCACCCACCGCACAGGCACATATGTTGTCACACACAACATGCCCACACCTGTCTGTGCATACGCATACAGGCACACACAAGCATGTGTGTCTGGGATGAGTAGCTGGGACATGGTGCACTTGGGATGGGTGCAGAAGGTGTGGAGCTATAGAGAAAGTACCTCAGCTGGGCTCAGCTGGAAGAGATAGCTTAGAGCAGAAGCTTCCAGAGGTTTTACAGATGTCTGGCATGGGCAAAGGGTTCCCACAGAGCTGGGATATGGGCAGGGAGCCAGGGTGGTGGTTAGTCTCCCAGGTCATCTTGCCCAACCCTACAGTACAGTTGCAGAAGGGCCTCGCTGTATCCTTTCCCCACCGGCTGGGTCTGAGTCACTCCCGAGGGCCACTCTGTTCCCAGGCCCCACTGACCCTCCTCTGAGCCTGGAGTCCTGCCAACTGCCTGTAACCTTGCTTCCAGCCTCCTCTCCCCAAGCCAGCACCACTGACCTCCCCACACCCACACAATCCCCTGCTGGTCCTACAGGAGCTGGTGAGGTACCCAGAGGATCAGGGATGAGAGGGTCTGACTTTTCTCCTCCTTTCTCCATGAACTGTCCTCCACACTTGGAAGCACACTGGAGGGCCTGTGCGCTGTAATGGCCCTCGACTGGAGGGAGCCACCTTAGGACACAGGAGGGGCATGCAGGACCAAACATTCTTCCTGAAAACAGCCAGGTGAGCCTCGGCTCTCACCTACCCTAGTCCTGAGGTCTCCCAAGTGAGAGCTGACCCTGATCTCAAGAGTTCTCTTTCTGCTTGGTTGAGCCTTGACCCAGCAGGACAAGGAGTTAAGTGGACAGAGGATGAAAGGCTGGTGCTGAAAATACATCTGTTGTAGCTCCTTCTCTGGACCCTACAGAGCAGGAGCCAAGTCTCAGATGAGCGCAAGCAGAAGGGACCCCAGGCATAGAACTCTGGGGTTTATGCGAAGATAAAGCCCCATGGGATACAAGCTGGCGGACAGCAGGCCTCTGCCCGAAGGAGGAGGAAAGTCCCGCTCCCAGGTTCCTGTAGACCCTAAACTCCAGGAATCAACCTTGACATATGAACGTTGGGAAAAATGGCCCTTGCTCTAGCCCCAAATGCTTGTCAAGATGCTGAACACAGAAGTTTTCTCCTTCTCTACCACTGCTCCCTCACCCCACCTAGGGTGGTATAGTCCCTCCCACATGAGTACTTGGTGTGTGTGTGTGTGTGGGTGTGTGATTGCTGCCTTTTCCCTCCACAAGAGGAAAAAGCAACCTAACTCTCAATGACTGTGTGGCACATTTCCTCTCCTCACAGCGGTAATTGCCTTCAATCATGGGGTTCCATGTGGCCTAGCTTCTGTTCTCACTGCTGTTAGGGGCACTGCTCGAAGGCAGTTTTGCAAATTGCAACTTACCTGAAGATTGTCACAAGATGGAAATCCCTGATTTCCTCTGTCTCAGACAAGGCTGGTCCTGTTGCCTAGATTAGAATAATCCTCCTGCCTCAGCCTCCACAGTGCTGGGCGTTCAGGTGTGCACTTCTTAAGACTTCCTTCTTACACAGCCCTCTTTGTTCTCAGGCAGTCCTACCCCAAACTTCAAACCCTCCTACCCAGCTTTTGCACTTATCTCCTGGTTAGAGAGCTTGGCTGGTCACCCCCCTGTCCCTTCAGACCCCCCTGACCTAAGACAGCTGGCCAGCTTCTCCTGGAATGGGTGCCTGTGGCTCATCTAATCGAGTAAAGCACGCATGGGCTGGTAACTGTGTCAGCCCATCTGGACGACACTACCACTGTCACAGACTCTCCATGGAAGGAACAAAGCCAGGTCCAGCCATGGACTGTGGACACCCCCACCCGTCTCCACTGCTGGGCTTACCCCAGCTGCTTCGCGCAAGGCAGCTGCGTAGGAATTGCTGGAGTCTGCTCACCCCATCAGGGTTCAGAGGGCTGTATGAGTCATATCCCGGCCACTTCCTTCTGGATATATTTCCCAAATATCCAAAATTTCACTCCCAACAGCCAAGAAATTTCCATCTGTTCAGAACATACAATTAAAAATAAATGCAAGCCAGAGGAAGGTATGACTCAGCAGGGTCCCTGAGAGCCACTCAGCAGCCAGCAGCCAAGCTGGCCAAGCTCTGGCTCCACCCCCTTCCTTAACTCACTCTGCAAATGCTGACCCAGCTCCCTCCGGGTGTCAGGCTGTGTGTGGACTCGCTTGTGCAGGAGACACCGTGTGCGCTCCAGCAGCCTGGCTATGACAGGACAAGCGGTGGGGCCCAGGGTGAGAAAAGGGGGACAGCTTCCTTTCCAGTCCGGGTTTGAATCTCAAGTGGTCCCATAGGCTCAGGCCCTGAAAGCTGGTTCCCATTGGTGATGCTATTTGAGGTGGAAACATTAGGAGGTGGGACTACGAAGTTGAGAAAGTAGGTCCCTGGCCCCTACTGTCTACTTCCTGCCTATAATAAGGTGAGCACTGGCCGCCACACATTCTCTCTTCTATGGAGCTCCACCTGAGCACAAGGGGACGGTAGACTAAATCTCTGAAACCAAGAGCAAAATACACCCTCCGTTAAGTGGTTTCCGTCCAGTATTTGGTTACGGTGTAAGAAGCTAACACAAGACCCACACTTAGAGGAGACAAAGAGACAGAGACAGAGAGAGACAGAGACATACAGAGAGACACATGGAGACACACAGAGAGAAACATGGAGACAGAGGTAGAGATAGCAATAGACAGAGGGGAAGGGGGGGAGAGAGACCAGAGACACAGAGAGACAGAGAGAGGTGGAGACACACAGCAGCATGGAGAGAAACAGAAAAAGAAATACAGAGAGGCAATGACAGAGAGGGGGCTGGAGAGATGGCTCAGTGATTAAGAGCACTTGCTGCTTTTTCAGAGGCCCAGAGTTCAGTTCCCAGCACCCATTGTCAGGCTGCTCCCAACTGCCTGTAACTCCAACTCCAGGGGACCTAACACCTCTGGCCTCCATGGGCACCTGCTCTGGAGACATCCCTGGGTCAGCTGTTTAGACTCCCATGGAGACGCCTCCTTGTTGTTCCATAGGTGTTGTCCTGTTTTCCTGCCTGAGCCTGGACCACTTTGAGACAAGAGACAACCTTTTGTCCTACATCAAGATGTTTCCAACCAAGGTCCGTGCAAATGATGTGGCTGTGAATGGTCCTGCTGTCTGTCAGTAGTGTGCAAGATCCTAGGTCCTTACATCTGACTCTTAGAATGGTGGTTTTCCCTTTGGTCTTGCTGCTAGGTGGTATCTCATGGTTTAATTTTCATTTCTGGGGTGAGGGGGATATGTGAGGTTGAACCTTTCCTAGGATGCTACACTGGGCCCTGACTAGCTAAGCCTGCATCTCGGATCTGTGTCTTACTGGCCTGAACAATCTCCATGAATTTTACACAAACGAGCTGTCCATTCTGGGAATGACATGTACCCCAACATCTCTCTGAGTTTTCATCCTCTTGGTAGGTAGGGTTCTCTGATAACTGAAATCCTTACTTTTTCCCCATGATTCCAGGACAGAACCCAGGGCCTCATGCATTTATTCCCCCGCACTGAGCTGCCTTCAGCCCAAGTTCTTGTTTTTCACATGGGCTGATGTGTCCCAGGTCTGATGAAAAAAGCTCATGATTATACCTTTCCTTTGTCACATTAAAAAAATTCTCATTTACGGGTTGTGGTAGAGTGTTTGTCTAGCAAGCACAAGGCCCTGGGTTCGATCCCCAGCTCAAAAAAAAATTCTCATTTACATTTATTTATTCTGTATATACATGTGTACATGCACGTGAGCACAGGGCACAGCACACATGTGGAGGTCAGTTTTCTCTTTCCTTTATGTAGGTTGGCGGATCCTCTAGGCAGTCAGGCTGGCTTTGTCCACTGAGGCATCTACAGATGCCCGTTCCTCTTCTTTTACCTTGTAAACTCCTTGTTTCAGCCTTTGCATTTAGACTGAGTCTGGAGAAGAAGGGGTAGTTCCTGTTCTCCCTACAGATGTTCAATCTACTTAGGACCTCACCAGCCAACTGGCCACTGTGATGTCTTATAGCCCACCTTCCTTACACGTTGCCTAGCAGCTGGGCACCCTCCTTTGACAGGGTCAGGTACACCTTTACACACCTGTCATTTCCTCCTTTCCGAATGTTCATTCACTTTTGTTTCCTATTTTAAAGTCCAGCTGTCAATCTTGGATGTCCAGTATGTCATCTGTCTAATGTAATTCCCAGCATTGGGGTGACGGCTGGCTTCTTGTTTCCCAGTCCTTTTTCCTCTCTTTTATGATTCTCTTTTAAGTTTTTTCAATGTCGTCATTATTCCACATTCCCACACAGTTTCCTTGCCTTTTATTGTTCTATTAACAGTCACTTAGACACAACAGGCTTCCTTGACTTTTAAGAATTACTACTTTCTTGTCTGACAATGCCAGGAACTTGGAACATTACTTCTGTTCCTGCACTGGGTAGAAGGATGCCCTATGCCCTTGTTTTAATTCCCAAAGCCTACAAAATTATCTGGGCCCGCCCAAACCCCTATGCTGAAGGGCAGTATGCCGGATAGTCTTGTGTCAACTTGACACAAGCTAGAGTTATGTGAAAGGAGGGAGCCTTAACTGAGAAAATGCCTCATAAGATCCAGATGTAGGGTGTTTTTTTAAGTTATTAATGGGGGAGGGCCCAGATCATTCTGGGTGGTTCCATCCCTGGGCTGGTGGTCCCGGGTTCTATAAGAAAGTGGATTGAACAAGCCATGGGAAGCAAGCCAATAAGCAGCACCCCTCCATGGCCTCTGCATCAGCTCCTGCCTCCAGGTTCCAGCCCTGTTTGAGTTCCTGTCCTGACTTCCTTGAGTGATGAACAGACATATGGAAGTATAAGATAAATAAACCCTTTCCTTCCCAACTTGCTTTTTTGGCCATGGTGTTTCATCATAGCAATAGAAATGCTAAGATAGGGCTGGAGAGATGGCTCAGAGGTTAAGAACACTGGCTGTTCTTCCAGAGGTCCTGAGTTCAGTTCCCAGCACCCACATGGTGGCTTCAACCATCTGTAATGAGATCTGGCACCCTCTTCTGTGTACATAATAAATAAATAAATATTTAAAAAAAAAAAAAAAGAAATGCTAAGATAGGCAGGCACTTGCTCATCTTGAGCTGGAAGATTTCATTGTGAGGAGGTCTCTGTAAGTGTCCCTGGTTTGGAGTGGAGGATATGGTGATAAGGACTGGGGGCAGCCTTCTCAAGCAAAAGCCAGCTGACAGCCACAAGGAAACCAGGACCACAATGGTGGGACCTGAAAGAGTCTTGGGGTGACTCTTCCAGGGTCTCTACAGAGGCCTTGAATAGTGACCCCAGCTGCTCACATGAGCTCACCATACAGAAGCATAAAGGGAAAGGTTGGAGCCACTAATCATACCCAGCAATGGAGGAGAGCACACCCCTTCCACTTGTTCTGCTACTAGCTCATGAATTTAATTTAATTCAGACAGGGTGTCTTAGGGGTTCTATTGCTGTGAAAAGACACCATGACCGTGGCAACTCTTATAAAGGAAAAAACGTTTCATTGGAGAGGCTTACATTTTCAGAAGTTTAGTCCATTATAATCATAGTGTGACAAGGTGGCATGCAGGCAGACATGGTGCTGGAGAAGGAGCTGAGAGACCTTACATCTTGACCCGTAAGCAGCAGGAAGCAGTCTCAAACACAAGGTGATATCTTAAGCATATATGAGACCTCAAAGCCCACCTCCACAGTAACACATTTCCTCCAACAAGACCACACCTACTCCAACAAGGCCACACCTCCTAATAGTGCCACTCCCTTTGGGGGTCATTTTCTTTCAAACCACCCCACAGGGTCTCATACAGCCAGGTTGGCCTTAAACTTATATAAAGCCAAGGATGACCTTGAATTTCTGATCCTCCTGCCTCTACCTCCTAAGTGCTTGAATTACAGGTGTGCACCACAATGCTTGTTTTAGGCTGCACTGGAGATAAAATGCAAGACTTTATACATACTAGGCAAACACTCTAACACAGTGGTTCTCAACCTTCCTAATGCTGCGACCCTTTAATACGGTTCCTCATGTTGTGGTGACCCCCAACCATAAAATAATTTTGTTACTTCATAACTGTAATTTTGCTACTGTTATAAATTGTAAACATCTGATATGCAGGAGATCTGATATGTAACCCCTGTGGAAGTGTTGTTCACCCCCAAAGGGGTCACAAGCACAGGTTGAGAACTACTGCTCTAACACCTGGGCTCCTGCTCCAGCCCTAGTCCAAGGTCACAAATTTTAATCTACATAAGTTTACCCACTGGACATCTTCAGTGACCTTGGCCAGCACTGCACACTCCCCATTCTATGTTGCTGTCTGCACCCTACTCCAAGTTTATTTTGTATTCATTTTTGTTTATGCGTGCTTGTGTGAGAGAATGCCACAAGCATGTGTGAATGCCTGAGGAGGCCAGAAGAGGGCATCTGAGCCCGGGGGGTTGGAGTGATTGTGGGCCACCCAGTGTGCGTGCTGGGAATTGAACTCAGGCCCTCTGCAGGAGCAGAACTTTTAACCACGGGAGCCACGGCTCCAGCGCCAAGTTTCTTTTGGTGTGTGATTCTCTTGCCTCGGGGATATCTTTTCATTTTCCATTGGAAACAAATTATTTCTGCTTTTGTTTGAAGTCTTCACTGCCTTCTTGGATGAATGGTTTCTCTTGCTGGGCAGATGATGCATGTCATAGACATAAAGATTGTGTTGACTTACAGCCCTTAGAATAAAGTAAACCTCTGCAAAGTCCACATTGAATTCCACAGTCGCCGAATGAAGGAGGAAAAAGGGAAAACTTAACAAGAAAATGTGAAAGGATACATTACAAGGAATGGGAGAAACAAACTATTCCATCACTGGTGTAGTCAGGACCTGTGCATGAGTGCTAAGGTTGGTGGGTAGAACTGTCAAAGGAAGGTGGGACATGTGCATGCCTTCAGTAGGCACCATTTCCATCTCCACCAGGTAACGCTTAGCATCCCTCCCGCCTTGATGCAGACTGGACCTAGGGACCCATTCCTCGTCAACAGAATGGAGGGGGAAACAGTGACTTGTGCAGGAGAAACTGGGAGGGTACCACCTCATCCGAGAGGCCAGGACCAGTGTTCTCGGTCGGAAGTCATGGTGGGCTCTGGACCGATGTGATGGGAAAGACAGTCAAGACCAGCGTTCTCAGTCATAAGTCATAGTGGGCTCTGACTCCCAGAAGTTCAGACCGCAGTCTAACCCTGAGAGGCACTGGGCAGCCCTGAGCTTTGCAGGGCTCTGCCAAGAGCTCTTCAAGAGTATCAAGGCCATGAAAGACAACAGAGACTGAGAAACTGTCCCAGGCTTGAGGAATTAAGGGACACTTGGCAAACACAACCAGGTATCCTGGAGCAGAGGACACTGGTAAAGTACTGGGGATTCCAGTGTTATTTGATTATACCAAATGTCGTGTCTTGGTTTTTTGATGATGATACCATAGAGAGCCTAGTCACCATATGTGGTGACTCTTAGGTAAATCTACATAGTTTGATTAACTAATTAAAATCTTACAAAAAAATCCATCCCGGAACTTTCTTTCTATACTTTCTAAAGACTTGGTTCTGCAGTCTTCTTGTTCAAGCTAGGCATGAGTCCTGCCTACTTTGGAAGCAGCAGCTGTCCATTCCTGCCGGAGGATCTGTCTGTCTGTAGCAGCCAACTCTGGGATGTGTGACACATCTTTGTATTTGTTGTGGTCTTGTCTGGGCTCGTTGACATCCCGAGCTAGTTGGCTGGTGACTCACATGGCTGTGCACGCTCCTTGTCCTCCCTCAGACTAGCCTGGGCATGGTCTGATGGTAGCGGCAGAGGCATGGGAGGAAGCAGGTTAACTGATGGTCTTCCTCAAAGCCTGGAGGTTCTCTGACATCATTTCAACGAAGAGTCATGCAGCTTGACCAGTGTGACTAAGAATCAAATCCCACAAAGATAGGATTCGGGGTTAAGCCCCAGTCTGTATTCCCAGCTTGCTACCGAGGATTGGCCTGTGGACCAGCCCCCACTGAAGGCCAGGCATCAGAAATATAGGGTTTGCGTGCTGCTCTGCTGGGTGCGGGGCAGCTCTGTCTTTTTAGCACAAGACAACGTCCCCTCAAAGTGAGGTCTAACAAACATCCCACTTAAAAGAGAAGCTGGGTTCCACTCTCATCCTCCTTTCCTACAGAAACTGCCGCAGAAGCTCTGGTGATTCCCACCTGAGGGGATTTCCCCCTTGGCTCTCTGTGAGGGTGTGGGCTGCTGAGAATTTGACCTGAGGGTCAGAATCAAAGGTTTGAGAGAGCTGAGTACCTACAAACCCCTCCAGGTCTGTGTTCATTGTCCCACATAACCTAGAGTAGCCCGTGGGTAAAGAAGACCTTGGAGCAAGGTTTTGCTGTGGGGATTCCCATGGGCATTTTTCTGAAGGATGAAGGGCTAAAGGAGGAGGAGCCATTCCAGAGTAACTAGAATCCTCCTGTCAAAGCCATTTGATTCAGTAGGTAACCAGATTCCCCAGGCAAGGATATTGTCACCTCCTGCCCCTCCTCCTAAGGTCCCCTGGACTAGGCCATCCTCCTCCTGGCAAGGCTCCAACCCCTTCTGCAGATGAGCCCTGGTCAAGCCCTGTCTTCCTACTGAGAATCCATGGTTAGCACCCTACCTCTTACTGAGGGTCCCTGCTCAGGTTCCGTCCTCCTGCTGGGGCCCTTGGTCAGGCTCTCTTTCTGGCTGTCCCACTATTGGCAAATTAGGTCCAACAATCCAAAATAGAAAGGGGCCTCAGTGGGCTGTCTCGGGGGGGCGGGGGATTTGAGGGTCCCTTCCCACCCTACAGGCTGCCATGAATCTTTGGGTCTGCCCAGAGTAGAAAGAAGTAGATGTTACCCACGAGGACCCACAGAGCTCCTGGTAGGCACTCTACTGTGCCAAGCAGAAAGGATGATGCCTATGGGTGCATCTATCCCCTAGCAGGAATGTATTTCCTCTCTAGTCCTCCATTTTTCTCCCTCCCTCCCTGTCCCACCCTCCCACCATGATGTCTCTACTTCCTTGTGGAGTCCACACTGGGGAAATCAACATTAACTTTCTTCTTTCCCATACTTTTCCATCCTCAAATTGCAAAATGGAAAAAGAAAGCAAGCAAGAAAATCACTTTAGCAGACCTCCCAATAGCCGGCATGTCTCCAAGCCCAGGCTCAGCCTTCAGAGTCAGCGGCTCTCATGATTGGTGGAGACCTGGTATCATCAGTGAGTCTCTTGGCTTCTGTTCACATCCCTAGATGGAGCTTTGACTTCTAGAAAAGCAACTTCAATGCTTTTGAATCACTGCTAACAGCAGAAGCCCAAGAAGTACTGGCTCTTGGTTGAGAAGGTCTGGGGACCACATTCCGGAACCACGTGAGGCCCAAGAGCACTCAGCAGCTACAGGGTCAATGATGGTGTGATCACTGTTTGTTTCTTTCTAGACAAAGAACTGGCTGGGGCTGCCACATGTCTGATGAGCATGGTGTGCATGTAAGGTAGGCATGTGTGTGAGGTATGTATGTGTGTGAGGTAGGCATACGTGATATAGGTAGGTGGGAGGTGGGTGTTGAGGAGACATGGGTGGGTATGTATGAGGTAGATATGTGTGTGAGATATGATGTGTATGCGAAGTGGGTATACGTGAGGCATATATGAGGGTGTGTGTGTGTGTGTGTGTGTGTGTGTGTGTGTGTGTGAGAGAGAGAGAGAGAGAGAGAGAGAGAGAGAGAGAGAGAGAGAGAGAAATGTGAGAACTGAAAGAGAGAGGTATATTTGAGAGGTGTAAGGTAGGTATGTGTGAGAGCTGTGTATATGAGGCAGGTATGTGTATGAGATGGGTGCATATGAAGTAAGTGTGTGAGGTGGGGGTGTGAGGTATGTGTGTCAGATGGGTATTTATGGGGTGTGTGTATGTGTATGTAGGCATGTATGTGAAGTGAGTATGTGTGTCAAGTGTATGTGTGAGGTGGATATGGGTGAGAGTTGTATGCATGAGGTAGGTGTAGGTGTGTGAGGTAGGTGTGTGTGTGAGGTGGGCATATGTGTGTGAGGTAGGTGTGTGTGTGAGGTAGGTGTATGAAATGGATGTACATGAAGCAGGTATGTGAGGTGGGAGTGGTGAAGCCGGAGTATGAGGCAGGTATGTCGAGTGACTATGTGATGTATGTGTATGAAGTAAGAGTGTGAGGTATGTTTGTATTTGTGTGAGGTGTGTGTATGAGTTATGTGCATGAGGTAGGTGTGTGAAGTGCATGTTTAAGGTATGTGTGTGAGGCTAGTGTGTGACCTGAGGTATGCAGGTGCACACCTCTCGCCTGCAGAAAGAACAGGTGTATCCATGAGCAGTCTGCTGCCGGGAAGCCCACCCCGAGGGCCCACAGTGGATTTACTGAGTCCTAATGAGCTCATCATTCATGCTTCCCACACACAACTTTGTCATAGGGGTCTCAGTGTCTCAACAGGGGTATGCTTGGGAGCTTGTTTTGATATGGTCGCTCAAACCCCAGACACACTAAGTTTGACATACAAGGACACAGGGCTGGGTGACAGTGTAATCTTGGAGCCATGGAGCCAGATACAGTTGTCCAGGAAGTGCTGGCCTAGATGGCAGGGGAGGATCTCAGTGGTGATGGAAGGGATGGTACCATTAGTGTGTGGACTGAAGCAGAGGGCAGTGAGGTTGGCTGAGGAATTGTCAACTGACCCTATAGACTGGATAGGAAGTGGGCTAACCTGTTAACTGGTTGGTTGTTAAGCAGAGGGTACCCAGCTGACAGACAGGAAGAGAGGGGAGGCCACTATATTGACTAACTGAATGGGCAGAAGGCAGAGCTTTCTGTTGACTGGTTGGGAGTAGAGGACACTTGGTTTTCAGACTGGATGGGCACTCCACTAACTAACTGGACTGCTAAGTGGCACCCCAGGAACTGAAAACACCCTGAGCATCTGTGGGCTTTTGTCCTGGGCCCTCACCGCTCCACAGGATAACTACAGGTCCCTGAGAAGCAACTGAGCCGAGCAGACACAGAGGAGCCCTGTCCATCATTCTGTGTCAACATCAGGGCAAAGCGTCCTTGTGTGCCTGTTCCCACTGCTGGGAAAACAATGATGTCTGTAATAGGAAGGACCTTACCAACAGACCTCATCCAGCACACTTTTCCCAGTCACACTCCCATAGTCCACCACACCCAGGAGCCTAGGCTCTCTAGCCCTTGTCTAGGCTTCCACACTGTTTATCACTCTCTATTACGATGGTTTGTAGGGCCCAGTATCTGGACTTCTTTGGGTTTTCACTCTCTGGAAAGCGTCCAAGCACATAAAATTTAAGCTAAATCTGTATGCCTTTCTTGTCAATCTGTCTTTTGTGAGTTTTATTTGTAGACCTCAGTAATAGAACACAAAAGGGTAGAGGCAATGCTCTTCGCCACACAAGGGTCCTAGACAGTTGTGCTTGCTTGGAAAGCCCACCTTAACCCCCTACTTT
This sequence comes from Onychomys torridus, assembly GCF_903995425.1. Classification (NCBI taxonomy): domain Eukaryota; kingdom Metazoa; phylum Chordata; class Mammalia; order Rodentia; family Cricetidae; genus Onychomys; species Onychomys torridus. The sequence continues at coordinate 58,692,097 of NC_050460.1, read as the reverse complement.
GTGTCACAGGATTGGCTGATGCACGGGTGACATCAATGTGACAGTCTTTTTTTTCTCTCTCTCTTTCTTTTTTTAAACATGGGGTACTAGCTTGTGTAGAGCCTCTCCTAAGAACCTGGAATGGAGAATCAGACTCCAGATTCCCACTTCACCAGCCTCCTGGGTCAGAAAAAAGAACTCAGCCTCACAAAAGCCCAGGAATGTCTTGGTTTTCCAGGGCTCCACAGTGAGCTGAAGTTCTGTGACTTCCCTGGGACCTGATTTGGGGGAGAGGAAAGGTCATTTCCTCCTATTAGTCACCAGTATTTGTGTTTATTATTGTAGTCTTCCTCAGACATATGTTGGAGCTGGTATTTATTTGTGGAAGGAAAGAAAACATTAAAACATTTGCTTTGTTACAAAATAAAAGCCACATTTCCAGGAGCCCCCCACTCCTATGTCTGTCCAGCGGTGAAGCAATGGAGCAGCCAGCCCCTGAACACTCTAGGACAGAGAACTCTGTAGGAAGCCCCCAGGCTGTTATCCTTCCCTCTGGCTTCATAAATAAACCAAAGTCGAAAGCTAACCTCCTGCTGAACCTCAAAACTGAGCCACATAGAGAATCACAAACCTAAGCTCAGCCATTTGTCCAGGCTGGGAAGTGGGTTTTGATGTGTGTGCTCACACTCTCTGCTATACACAGCAAGAGCAGGCAGCTGCCAGGTCTCAGCTCTCTAAGCCCTCTGAACATAACAGTGGGGCTGATGTGGTGATATTGTGTTCCCCAAAATATTGTGCACCCTAATAAACACTGGAAACAGCCAGGTAACAAGAGCCTTTAATCCCAGGAAGTGATGGCAGAAAGCAGAAAAGTATATAAGGTGTGAAAACCAGGAACCTGGGCTGGTTAAGCATTTAGGCTTTTGAGCAGCACAGTTCAGCTGAGGGGCTTTCAGTCTGAGGAAACAGGATCAGCTAAGGAACTGGCAAGAACCTTTTAAGATTCGTGCTACAGGCTGGGGTCTCAGGCCCAAGGCATTTGAAGTCTGATACCAGGTACTATCCCTCCCCTTTCATGGGCCACCCCAGGTATGGCCTAGAGAGGCAGTGGCTCCTCCAGTAGCCAGGATGGCTCTACTTTTCTTAGCAACACTCACAGAAGGGAACCATCTGGGTTACTTTACATCCTGTTGTGGTTGGAACAAAAATGGCCCCCAATAGGCTGATAGGGAGCGGCACTATTAGGAGGTGTGACCTTGTTGGAGGAAACGTGTCACTGGGGATAGACTTTGAGGTTTCAGAAGCTCAAGCCAGGCCCAGTCTTTCTCTCTCTCTCTCTCTCTCTCTCTCTCTCTCTCTCTCTCTCTCTCTCTCTCTCTCTCTTCCTGCTGCCTGCTAACCCAGATGTAGATCTCTCAGCTCCCTCTCCAGCACCATGTCTAACCTGTGCATGGCCATGATGATAATGGACTAAACCTCTGAAACCGTAAGCTTCCCAAATTAAATGTTTTACTTTATAAGAGTTGCTGTGGTCATGGTGTCTCTTCACAGTGATAGAAACCTTGACTAAGCAAAGGAATGGGTTCCTCAGTATACCTTCCTAGGGTCAAAGGCCTCACTTGCCCCTTGGCTTGATGCATCTCACCTCCAGACCCCCAGGGGAAGCTCATTCTGTCTCATTCTCCCTTCCCCTTTCTCCTCAAAACTTCTTCCTTCATGGTGAATGTCACTACCAATTGTTTGACCGGATGGCTTCCAGGTCCTCCCTACCCAAGGTGTCACCCACACCCAAAGCCTCAGCTCCCCTCTGCACCCACAACTCTGTAGCTTCTCTGAGCCCCTGCAGCCAACTACCAACGTTATTTCTCCAACTAGATCTTTCAAGCACTAAGACCTGACAGACATAAACCACACTTCACCTCCATCTAAGTTCAGTCTATGGGACTGCCTCAGGAACCCACACTCACAGGGTCTCACCAAGGAAGAGGACAAGGATGAGGGTCAGGGACGTGAACCTAGCTACAGTGAAGAACGGAGGTGAGCCACGTGAGCTTATGTTAGGGCCACTTCTCCATAGCACCCATCCAGGGAAGCCCCACGTCCTGATCCCAGGAAAATGCCGCTGACATTTGAGCTGCTCTGTCTTCTTAGTTTATCCCATCTGCCAGTTCACTTCAGTGCCACCGCCGGGTACAGGAATGGCACACGCTGTCTGTGTTCAGACTCGGTGGTGGTGTGAATGAGAACGGCCCCATAGGCTCATATATTTAGATGCTTAGTGGCCAGGGAGCAGAACTGTTCAGGAGGATCAGGAGGTGTGGCCTCATGGGAGGAAGTGTGTCACTGGGGATGGGCTTTGAGGTTTCCAAAGCCTAAGCCAGACCCACACTCTCCCTCTGCCTGAGGATCAGGATGCAGCTCTCCACTACCCTCTCCAGCACCATGGGAACCGCCATTCTGTTTGCCATGATGATCATGGACTAAGGCTCTGCAACTGGAAGCCAGCCCCTGATTAAATGCTTTCTTTTGTAAGAGTTGCCATGGTCATGATGTCTCTTCACACCAATAGAACAACAACTAAGACAGACTCCATCCATCTCCCACTCTTCCTCTGTTTTTCAGTCTGTCCATTCACCCACCGTTTCTGTCTGTCTGTCTATTGCTCTCTTGCCCCTCCACATACACACTGACACTTGGACACATAACATTCTCCTTTTCTAAAGCTGCTGTACCACCACGTGGGAACTAGCAGATGCTCCCCCAACACGTCCAGCCTGCCATGAATCACATGGACCCCAGGATGGCTATGAATGTGGCCTAACACACAATTGTAAACTTAAAACATGAATTTTAAAAACACAATGGTATGGTCTGTCCTCCTCTGGGAAGGCTATTACTAGCAGATCAACTTGCTCTCTAGTAGAACCCCATCCTGCCTGGACCAAGTCTTCAGTGGTTCTCTGGAGAGCCCAGGCAACAATATCTATCCCACAAGATTGAGTGCTTAGAAGGCCACAGTCCCCCACTGACGCACTTATTGTGCCCTGCAAGGGGTTGGTCAGTCAACCCCTAGAAGGGGACAGGGCCATCCTTCAGATGGCATAGAACCTAAGTCCTAGCCCCCCTACAACTGAATTCTGGGAGGCCCCATTAGCCATATACAGGGGCTACCATGAGCCCCTGAAGTAGAAACAGTGTAGCTCTGAATGGTAGGTGAAATCTGAGACATTCCAGAAACAGGCTCTTCATTGAGGTGAGCTTTGCCCCCAAGGTGTGGCCGACTCAGACAGTCTCACATTCTGGAAGCCCTCAGGGGCTAGTGACTGAGTACTTACAACATGACTCTTGTCCTGCCCTTGCTAGACAGGGACTCTTGCAAGGGTTTGTCACCTGCACGATCTGCACGATCGATCCCATGGACAGTCCCTGTGGGAGGTTCCAGGCTGTGATGGGATTCAGCTCTCTCAGTGCCATGAGCTGAGATGGTCACGGGGGTGGGGGGGTGGGGGGGTAGGGTGGTAGTGGTGGTGGTAGTGGTGGTGGTGGTGGTGGTGCCATTAAATAGAGAGGAAGACTGTGTGTGGCCAGATGGACAAGGTCCCACATGGGGGCTGGAAGAGGCAAGAACATCCAGGTGCTATCACCATGCATGGACAGGCTCAGCTCTCCTGTCTTGACGCTCAGTCTATGAAAAACACATCTGCCTCGGAGCGCTGGGAGGTCGGGTTGATGCAGAATCGCAAGATAGGACAATTATAGGGCATGGAACGGGAAAGAGTCCTCACCCTGGAGCCTGTTTGAATCCTCTTACAAGGGAGAATTCTCCCATAATTAACATCATTTGCTGTGATGCTGCTAACTCAGACATAGCATTCTTTATGTAGAAAAAGATTCCTTGTCAAATAGCAGTGATCCAGGCCTAAGTCCTGAATGTGTATCCTCTTGGGTGGGACCCCATTCCTCCCCAGACACTTTCTGGGAATGTCACAAACAAGACTGTTAACGTGTGTGCATTGGAGATATCCTAGCTTCCTGAACTCCTGAGATCTAGAGTTTTAACTTATCAATTGTAATCATGTCAGGTGCCCTCGGAAAAGATCCTGTAATGATCTCACTTAAATTCCTTAGAAACCCTTTGAAGATAATTACTTTAAGACGCACCAGAATCTTACCTATGACTACAATGGAGGGCCAGGGAGACGGTTCCATGAGTCACCTGTGTGCCATGCAAGCATGAGGTCCTAAGTCAGATTCCCTAGAGCCCATGAAAAGCAAAACAAAACAAAACACAGGACACGACAATGCATACCTGTCGTTCCAGCACCAAAGAGGTAGAGGCAGGAAGATTCCTGGAGCTCAATGGCCAGTCAGTGGAGCCGGTTGGTGGGTGACTCTGTTCCAAAAAATAAGGTGGAGAGAAATCAAGGAAGACACTAGATGTCAATCACACACACACACACACACACACCAAAATAAGTAAAAAGTTCTAATGTATGTGTGTGTGTGTGTGTGTGTGTGTGTGTGTGTATTTAACTCTGCATCATACTGACATTCTTTTCTGCGTTGAAGCCAAAAGTCTGGGTTTTATGTTAGTAGAGGTCTCTGTAAAGAAATCCTCAGGCTGCTTGGGTGACAGTGCTGAGCTGAGCCTCATCCCCGCCATCACTGCCAAGGTGAGGGATCTGCACAGAGCACAGTGCAAATTCTGACAGCTAGGGCAGCTAGCTGTCTTCAGATCTAAGAGGTAAAACATTTTAGTGAAGTCAAAAGCCAAATAGTGGTGACAACGTCGTCACTGAAATGACTTCTGTGGCTGGGTGGAAGCCACACCGACAATAGCCAATGGTGACCTGGGTGTCGTGTTGGGAATTTGCACTAGCAGCAAAGGGGAGACCGGAACGCTCTGTGGAGGCTGAAAAGCTATGCCGGTCCCTATGGTGAGTGGCAGCTACCAGGTGGGTACAACATGATGCAAAGCTCCTGTGAGCCACACGAAGGGCTCGCATGCTTTTTGTTTATTTACCCACAGTCCTTAGTTGACTTCATCCTCTGCCTTCATTTTTTTTTTCCTAACCAAATGTGCTTTCTTAGCAATGAGAAAATAGACTTAAGTTTTGAGGCACTGGTACCTCTAAATAGAAGAGGGCTTGGCCTTTGTCTTCCAAGATCCCTGAAGCTTGGCCAGAGCCCTGGCTCCTGCAGAGAGTCTTTGGTGGCCCCATCTGTTCTCCACAAGTTCTGTTTCCCATACCCTAAAAGTAGGGACACAGTACAGAAGTCAGCATGAAGGCTGGGAGCTGGGCTCCGTCCCTTTGGAGTTCAGTGACCTTGCCAAGCCATGGTGGCATGACTGCAGGTCCCCTCCCTGTGTGTAGTGAGGTTGACCTGATAGACTATCTCCAGGTTCTACAACTTTCTAAGCCATAGAATCTAAGGGCTTGTGACCATTTTGTTGTGTCTGGGAAAGAGAAGGATGAGAGATGGAGCCCAAGGTAGGTAGGGGTGGGGATGGGGTGCAGCTGCTGTACCTGAGCTGCAAGGTGATGGGGTGAGTGGGGCTAGAGCAGGTGGAGGGGCAGTGGGCTGGCCAGTTTTAGCTCAACTTGACACAAACTCAAGTCATTCTAGAAGAGGGAACTTCAATTGATAAAATGCCCCCACCCGGTTGATGCGTGGGCAAGACCATGGTTCATTTATTTGATTGATGATGTCTGTGAGAGGGCCAATCTGACTGTGGGCTGATGGTCCTGGGTGCTGTAAGAAAGCAGGCTGAGCAAGCCAGTAAGCAGCGCCTCTCCATGGCCTCTGCATTAGCTCCTGCCTCCAGGTTCCTGCCCTGTGTCAGTGCCTGCCCTGACTTCCCTCAGTGATGGACTATACTGTGGAACTGTAAGCTGAAATAAGCCCTTTCCTCCCTAACTTGCTTTTGGTCATTGTTTATCACAGCAAGAGAAACTCTAATTAAGATGGGGCAGAACCTTCTAGTTGTCCCTGCCCAGTGGGAAGAAAGTGCAAGACACAGGGTCTCATTTCCTGCTGCTTTATGCCCTTCAGGTTTCAGGAAGGTGACCCTGACACCAACTCATAGAAGAAAGGAAAAGACAAGGCATGGCCCCTCTGCAGCCCTCAAGGGGTTCTCTGCTTCAAGGCCCATGCTCTGGGAACACCTGGGATCAGAATCTACCCACAGTTGAACAGGCTTCTCCACAGCAGCCAGGAGGGCAGTGTGCCTCATCACAGACAGCTGGATCCTGCTCTGTTAGATAGCAAAGTCTATGACCTTGCAGCCCATCCATGCAGTCTCAGATGGAGAGAAACTTCACTTTCTACATATCACCCCCAACTCAGAATTCCTGATTTCATCCCCGGAGTTTATCCATTCCTGTGTCCACCAGAGCTGAGCTGGGCTTCAAGTGGGGAAGGGCAGAAACTGAGGTGTAGATGTGTGCAGCCCATGCTGGGTTCTGAGAAACCATATTCTAAGTGTCCAGGCTCCAGCCACCCCCACCCCCCGACCTGGGCTCCCAGCTATGTCAGGAATCCAGCCCTTGCGCAGCCCACCAGCATGGGGTGGCTGCCATGGCAACGGGCATGCAGGGTCAGGCGCATCCCTTCATTGTGAATTCCCCAGCCAGCAAGCCAGGGCTGGACAGGGCTGCTCAAGTGTCCAAGAAGGTGGGTGGTCCGTGGCTACAGACTCTTCCCCCTACCTGATCTACGCTCACAAGTGCCCTCAGGGAAGAGCTTTAGCTGCACTGCTGCTGAAAACGGATTTTGGAGCTGCAAGCCTGTGTGAATGCCACTACCTCCGCACCAACTCAACCTGCAAGAGCGCCAGACCATGTAGGTCTCTGTTCTGTGAGGTCCCACTCAGTAACATAGCACTCTTAGCCCACAAAAGTCACAGTGACCTTGAAGAAACCCTGGCTACTTAAAAATGAGCTATCCCCAGGGACAGCACGTGATTCATCCAGGGACAAATCTCGCCTCTGTTTCTCTTTTAAAGATAGCATTCAGGGGTATGCTTGGAACCAGCCCTGTTGACTTGGGAGCAATTTACCTATAACTTGAAGATAAAAGCATCTAGAAGACACTGTGACCTGCCTAGAGGTGGCAGGCTCTTCTCTCCCTGCCCCACAGTTCTGTGCTATGGGCTCAGCACTAGGGAAGTGACTCCAGGCAATTCAATTCTACTGCATTGCCCAGCTCAGCAGTGTCCCTGGAACCGTCAGAAGGGTCAGGCTTTGCCTCACAGGCCTCCTGAACAGCACCTGAGGATCCTGTGGCCGTAAGACTGGCAACATTGCTTTCCCACAATGCTGTGTGCTCTCTCTCTCTCTCTCTCTCTCTCTCTCTCTCTCTCTCTCAAGTTTCTTTTAAATAAAACACAGTGAAGTCTCAATGATCACAGTATATTTTCAAATTCACATTCTGGATAAAATTTACTTGCAACTCCAAAATCAATCTCTGTAACACTATCATGGTTATTCATAGAAGATAAAGGTCACTGAGCTAAGGCCACAAGCAATATTCTGCTTCCTTGTGTGTGTGAGAGAGAGTTTATGGTGTGCAAACGTGTGTGACTGTGTGTAAAATTGTGTGGCTGTGTGTGTGAGAGAGTGGGAGTGTGTAAATGTGGCTGTGTATACACTCACCATGACTGTTCCTCAGTGTCTCCCACAATGGCTGTGCTGAAACTTCAGCCCTGGAGGTACATTGGGGCACATTAAGGCTCTTGCCTGACCAGAAACTTCCACAGTAAAGATCTTGCTCCTTTATCAAACTCCAACTGAACGTGAAAGGAAACGGATAGAGCAAACTCCTGGGGGGCCCTGACTCATGTACAGCTAACGGAGAAGTTGGCTAGTGCCTGGCCAAGCACCGGCCTCCTTCCCTTGCCTGTTTGGAGACGATCCCTGTCTGGAGATGGTGATGGGTGGCAGGACATTGAGGCCATACTCCTTCTCCTGACTTGGATATTGGATGTGCTCTAAGATCCCTGGAAGAAGGAAGTCCAGAACCCCACCCCTGTTCATGGAATGCTGGCTGCTTGCACTGGAACCCCATTGCTCTGAGAACAGCTTCCGGTCCTAGCCACAATACTCTAAAAGGAGTGTTCTCCAGAACCCTTGTATAGAGATTTCCAGGCCAGATATCAGCGGCAGACCATGCTCAAGAACATCTGTCCAGTCCCCAAAGATCTTGTGGCCTGAGGTCGTGGCTTTCTCCGGCTCTGAGGAATTCAAAAGCTATTTTGGACACTGGCTTTTCCAGGATGGCCCAGCTAGACCAGAGGGACTGCTGACGGGGTGGGGGGGGGGAGGCGGGGAGGCTGGACCCGTGCTGGAGTGAGGGGATGGAGTCCAGGATTCCCTCAGCAGAAGACAAGCTTTCTTCCCTCCAACCTTAGGTTCTCAGCCTGCCAGGCTGGCCTGATACAGGTCCTGTGGGGGATGGGGGGGGGGGGGGGGGTGGAGTGGTTGCTCCCTCTGCCTGTCCATATAGGGAAACCATGTGTATTTTTTACTTTATCTTCTGTTCTCTTAAATGATGTGACAAGTGACCACGGCACCAGTGAGACCCTGGCTGAGGCCTGCATTGACTTTGAGTCCAGCCAAGTTTGCTGCCAGGGGCATCCTCAGGTATTCTCACCTTCCTGTAGCAGGAATCTTAACAGGTCTTATTAATAAAATCAAACCTGGAGCCAGGTATTGGGGTGAATGCTGGAAGATCAGAGAAGCAGAACAAGCCACAGCCACCTCACCTCGCCAATTCCTCAGCTGATCCTGTTTCCTCAGACTGGAAGCCTCTGAGTCATCATATCTGAATGAATCTCAGCTGAACTGCTGCTCAAAGCCTGAAAGCTTAACCAGCCAAAATCTAAACCAGCCAAAAGCTGAACCAGTCAAATGCTTCTAGTTTCTGGTCTTCACGCCTTATATAATCTTTCTCTTTCTTCCCCCACTCCCTGGGATTAAAGGCGTGTGTCACCAGGCCTGGATGTTTCCAATGTGGCCTTGAACTCACAGAGATTCCGCCTGGTTCTGCCTCTCCAGTGCTAGGATTAAAGGCATGCGCCACCACTGCCTATCCTCATGTTTAATATTGTGGCCGTCCTGTTCTCTGACCCCAGATAAGTTTATTTCGGGGAACACAATACCACCACACCTCCCTGCTTGTTCTCTCCAGCTGACTGCGTGGCTTGTCTGTGTCTGTGTCTTGGTGTCTTCAGCTAGATAGAAGAGGTCATCGGTGTCTGCCACTTTTGATTGCTGGCCTTCCCTTTTCTCCCTTCTCAAGGAGCTGTGATGGCTGCTCCTTTGTGTTGATGGCCATATACCGCCTCATGGTGTGCCTAGGTCCAAAGTACCTGTGTGGATTCGTCTCTGGGGCTCATGCGTGTGAATAACACTGTTATGAACACAGGCATACACACCAAGAAGTCAAATTGCAGCTCCTAGGGTTCCAATATACGGGGCAATCTCAAAACTCTTCCCAAAGTAGTGGTTGACTTTTTTTCAGCTGGGGCTGAAGCCATGTGTTGCTCTCCTTTGCTTTGGGCTCTCCAATCACTCCAATCTCTGGCTGATCTCCCATCCCCTGCCTCTGTCTACAGGCACATGGATTTCCTGTTCTGTTTTTCCCACTCTTCTGAGATGCCTGCCAGCTTGCTGGCCACTCGGAGATGTCCCCTACACAACCTCATGACCCGGCTTTCCGCATTAAACATCTCTCCCTGTTGACAATTTGCTCACAAAGGACAAACATCCTCCACTTAAAACTTTCTTTCCCTCTTCCACAACTACCCCCTCCCCGCTACATCCCTCTGGGTCTGGGACTAGGAGGAAAGACTGGACTGTGCTCCCTGCTTTCTGCCTCTGAAGGGGTTCACCACAGGGTGGCTCTGCAGGTGGGCAGAGCCTGCAGCAGGACGAGGTGGGATGTGGTCCTGGGCTTCCTGGAGGCCAGCTGTTCTCCAAGGGCTCCTAGGCCCTTGCTGTGCAGGGCTCTTTAAACCCTGCATCAGCCTTTACATAATGTCCCTTTCAACTTCCCCATAAACATCCCTCCTGTGTCCTGGCTTCTTGCTGGGACCCTGATCTAAACTGCATGAGCTGTGTTTATGAACTTGTTTGCCCTCCCAACCTCTGAAGGAGAGTCAGTCACTTGCATTTTCCGCTGATATTGAACTTAATCTCTTGGGAGGGGCTTTCACTTTTCCATATAATACCTACTCCTTTTCTAGTCCTATCATATCACTTCCCCTTTCCCGCTGACCCTGTACCGTCTGCCCCACCCATGTACAGCCTGCCTCACTTCTCTCCCCGGTCCAGGCACCCATTTGTCTAACCTGTCAATCTTATGTCACCCTGATTGTGCGACTTACCTCAAGATTTTGTTGTTGCTGTTGAGGCTGTGGCGACAGTTCTGTTCTCTTCTTGCTGTGTTTGTTGTTGGTATACAGCAGCAGTTCTCAACCTTTGGGAGAACATGCTGGTGTGGGGGTCAAAGTGTGCCTTTGTTTTTATGGGGAGCCCTGTAAGGCTTGAAGATATCCTTAAGAGGAGCCTAGACCAATGTTTTGCAACATGTAGGTCTCATAGGAATTGCATATCAGGTCTCCTGCTTATTAGATATTTGCATTACATTCATAACAGTAGCAAAATTGCAGTTATGAAGTAGCAATGAAAATAATTTTATGGTTGGGGGTCACCACAACATGAGGAACTGTATTAAAGGGTTGCAGCATTAGGAAGGTTGAGAACCACTGTGGATATGTCGGGGGTGGAGGTTGGAGTTTGGGGGGGCATGTCTTGATTGTTAATTGGGATAGAAGAGACTCAACCTAAAAGTAGATGACACCTCTACCTTCTCTTCTTCAATCCCTAAGGTAGTATTAGGCAGATTTAGGTTCTAGGATAGCAGTCACATGGTATTGGGTTCAAGTTCAATCAAGAAAGACCTCTCTGGCAAATGGAGAAGCACAAAGTAGAGGGAATGCCTCCATCAATGGGCCTTTACAGAAAGGTGAGCAGCATGCACACATTCTGGGCAGCAGGAAGGAGGTTAGAGCCAATGCTGAGTAGGCCTGGGTGGTGTTGAAATGCCTCCCAACCATGCACGATATTTTAATATTCTGGTTTACTCCCTACTCTTGAAAGCTCAGAAGTGCTTCTGAAAGTCCAGTGTCTAGAGGCTGGGCAACCTGCCTTACTTCCTATCTGAGTCCAGGTTCCCTGTGCCCAAAATGGGGTGGAGTGGTCACAAGTTTCCTGGAGACTGGCTTGCAGCACCCTCATCCAAGGGTATACATCGTTCCTGCCCCCTCCTACCCTCCCTCTTCCTACCTTAGCCCCTAAGCTTGGATGCCAGCTCACTAAGCTGACCTATGATGGGAACCACATATAGCTGAGTCCTACTGCAGACTCTGATGGCCCCCTGGGACATGTGTGCCTGAGAGCAGCACCAACAGGTGCTGAGCTTTAGAATCAACCCCTGGCTTGATCTTTCACAGGTCACCTTGCTGGTATGGGGCAAGCCTCTTACCTCACAAGTTGTATGTACCTTTTGAGGATATGCCCCACAGACTTTGGTGTAGGGCTGAAGATCCATGGCCTCCTTAGTTGGCTTGAGGAAGGACATGGAGTGGGAGATTCAGGCATGAGAAGCCCAGCTGGCTATTGTGTAACAGTTTCCTCCAAGATTGAAACATTCCATTCTTCAGAGAAGCTCCTTAAGCAGAAAGGTAAACAAATCAAAATAGGTTCAGGAAGTCCCTGAAACTGACCAGATTCACTAGGCTCCTCTTCCCTGTCAAGTAATCTATAAAAGCTGAGAGTCAGTGGGCGGATACACCACCAGCTTAACTCCCATGATCCTGTGCAGGCTCTCTCTGCAAGGGGGAAACATGTCTGGCGGCTTTAGCACATCTGGGAGGCTAGAAGGCCTGGCTGCCCATTGGACTTCAGGCATAGACTGACCCCATAGTGGGATCAACTTAGAGAGACACCCCTGTATGGGGCCAATTTGACGTGGGACACAGAATAAACTAGAATCTTCGAGGTCTCAGGAATGGGAAAGGGCTCCATCCTTACTTGGCATTTGCCTCAAACAGAGCACAAACCCTATGCACACTTCAGACTGCCTTTCTGCAGGCCCATAGGCAAGCCCTGGGAGGACAGAGCAGACAGCTTGTGTAAGAACTTCCATCCTGGAAGTTACTGTAAGTAGAACAAGAGAACCAGGGCTGTAGCTCAGTAGTGGAGTGCTTACTTAGCATGTGCAAGACCCTGGGATCCATTCCCTAGATAGTAAAACAAACAAGTAAACAAACACAAGGAAAGAACAGGCAAATACTAATTATGATTCTGGCCTGTACTGTCCCTGGTGCAGGTCACATACTGCTCATCTATCCTGCTGCTACCTCTGTGCATCTCCTGCTATCCTTGCTGACACAGAGAATACCTTCTCTGCTTGCATGCCCTCAGGTCTCTTCTGTATATAACACCCTCATTAGTCCTGCCAGGATTAAACTCAGACTTCTCGACAGCAGCCATAAGATACTGCAGACCCAGACTCTGCCTCTGTCCACAACCTGTGCAGAATCAATCCACTTGCCTCATTCTTGGTCCTTGGCAGGTCTTCAGTCATACATATCCAGGGACATAGAACCATGTGAGAGTTAATAGGAGCTGTGCTTGCATACATCAGTACCTACCCGGTTTATAGCAATTGCTAGACGCTGTCAACCTTAGTAATGGTTGACCCAGTGTGTGTGTGTGTGTGTGTGTGTGTGTGTGTGTGTGTGTGTGTGTGTGTTCATGTATATGGTTATATGCATGGAGGTAAATATATATGTATGTATGCATGCATATGGAAGCTAGAGGACAACTTTGTCATTTCTCAGCTGCCATTCACATCGTTTTTTGAAGCAAACAAAGTCTCTCACTGGCCTAAAACTTGTCAAGTACTAGGCTGGCTGGCCATTGAGCTCCAGGGATCTACTTGTTTTTGCCTCAATAGCACTGGGATTGCAAGCACACACCACCACATCCAGTTGTTTGGTATTTTTGTTTATTTTTATTTTTTATTTTATTTTTTTCTTTTGTTTTTTTGTTTTTTGTTTTTTGTTTGTTTGTTTTTTTGAGACAGGGTTTCTCTGTGTAGCTTTGCGCCTTTCCTGGAACTTACTCTGTAGCCCAGGAACTCACAAAGATCTGACTGGCTCTGCCTCCTGAGTGCTGGGATTAAAGGCATGCACCATCACAGCCTGGCTATTTTTTTTTTAACATGGGTTCTGGGTATTGAACTTTAGCCCTTGTGCTTGCAAAGTAGCACTTCATGGACCAAGCTATCTCCCCACCCTCCCTAGTGTAACTTTTAAAAATGTGTCTTTACTCCCAAGGATACCCTAGATTAGATGGTAAATTACATCTCATTATAACCATGTCATCCATTGCCCTTCCACTGGGAACTCACTGTAGATCCCTTGGGTCAGACCCTAAGTGCCATTCTGGGTAGACGGCCACCATCACCAGTGACTTCTCTAAGGGCCTGGCAGAGGATTTTTGTAGGAGCTACCTCCTAAGATCCATAGCAGGGAACTAAAGCCACATTGATACTCCAGCTCTTGTCCAAGGGCTCAGTCTCCCCATCTGTCAGGACAGGGGACCATGCCCCAAGACTAGATAGACAGTGGGAAGGTGGATCGCAGGGCAGACCTTCCAAACACTGTCCAGTGCCTCTTAGGTGGGACCTGCATCTCTCTGCTAACCTATGCTTTGTAGTCTACCACATATAGCAGAGCTGGCCAGCTTCAGGATGGGTTCTGTTGCTCTTTGCCACACTCACTTCTGGATACAAGGGCTGGTGCTCAGCTCCAAGGCAGAGCAGGGAAGCAGGGAAAATCAGCTTCAAGCTCTGGAAGGACTCTTCTACAGCCGTGTCATGTAACATACAAGGCCCGAATGAGTGAGATACCAGGCCGCATCAATTGAAAGGACATACCCAGCCAGGTCAGGCTTGGCCAAGGCTGTTGGCCTCGCTTGAGCTCTCCTTGGGCTACCCCTGAGTTTGTGTTTTCCTCTTCCTCCATTCACAGAAACCCCTAGAGGGAGGCAGGGGTGAGGGCTGGGCAGAAAACAGGAAAGGGGGAAGCAGATGCGGAGGCAGGGTGGAGCTGGAGGAAAGTGGGAACAATGTGAGAGGGAAGGGGGGGGGGGGGGGGGCAGGGGAGGAAGGGGATGAGGTGCAGACAGGGCTGACAGCAGCCTCAGAGCACAATGAAATGAATAACAATGAAGCCCTGGCTTGGGTAGGGCACCTGGGCAGCTCCCTGGGCTCAGCTCACTGAGCCCTGGACTTCATTCACAGTTCCTTATTTTTCTCACCCTACAGTGCCTTCCTGTACCCCCAGGTCTGCTCTTGAGCTGGGGCTAGAAGCAGACACCCAGTGTCTCAGGGCACTCTGGGGACTGAGGGAGTTTTGTCTGCATGGACTGTCTCCCACTCAGAACTTTGCTAGCGAGTTCAGTTTTGTGGGAACGTTCATTGACAATTGCCTTTCTGGTCTTAATCATTTTTTCTTGTTGTAGCGTACTTTAGGCAACCAAAGTGCCGTTCCTGTGCGCATGTGTAAGTTAAAGAATAGTAGCATAAAAATCACCCCCAAGCACACTGCAGCTCAGTGTGCGTTGTTCCAGATGCTCACTGTGGATGACTGACGCTTCCTGGCTTGAAGAGCCAGGCAGAGTGGTGAAGAGGCAGAGAGGAGCCACCAAGGGGCATGCTGTATGTTCTGCTGCCACATGGCCTCTGTAACTTAATCTAGACATAGATTCAGGTATCTCCTAGACCATGCTGGAGAGCCAAGCTGGGAGCATCTGTAGACCCAGTAGACCATTCTAGGGACATCTGGAGATGAGACTGAAAACATTCTGGAAACATCTGGTAGACCAGGATGAGGACACCTGGTAGACCACTCTGGAGCCATCTGGTAGACCATTCTGGAAACATCTGAAAGACTACTGTGGAGACATCTGGTAGACAACTCTGGAGCCATCTGGTAGATCATATTGAAGCCATTTGGTAGACCACTCTAGAGACATCTTGTAGACTTCATGGTACCATCTAGTATACTAGGCTGAAGATATCTGGTAGACCTCACTAGAGCCATCTGGTAAACCGGGACCTTATAAACTTTTTGCACTTATAACCTCTTTTCATCTGAGATATTTTTATGCAGTGCATTTATGTATGTATAACAGGTATATAAATCAATCATTTATTGTTAATAAGTCATAAAAGTGTTTACAACAATCATTTGATACACATATAATTTTACAGTGTATTAACATGAAATCAAATTTGTATATCAATAAGATAGATGTGCTTGTTTATTTTTACAATAAGAATTAAATTTGAAAAAGAATTAAATTTCAACTGACTATTTCATATTTTGGGACATAACATCTTTAACATTTTTCAGAGTTGATTGATATTTTGATCTTATTTGTCAATTCTAAGAAGGCCACTTTATATACACATGTAGAACCAAATGGCAGAAGTATTTTTAAGGATATTTGAGAAGCTGTTGGAAATTCTGTCTTGAATTGAATTTGATTTTTTTCACCCTTCTTTTGCTTCTCCTTTTCCTTTTTGTCAATGTTTAGTAAATGTGTAGATGGCTATCGCTGGATAGGACATTATATCTCAATGTATAAGTGAGATATATCTGTGTATTTGTGTGAGTGTGTGCGCGTGTGCGTGCTCATGTACCTGCTCACCTGTGCAGATGGTATACATGTCTGATATAGTTCTGGAGGACATAATTATCTGGTATACTCAATTAGGGAAGTTTCCCAACTTACTATAATCCACAATAACGCCTTTCAATATGTTTATTCATTATGTTACAAAGTGAAAATTTGTGTCCATGGAATCATAGAATACAAACTCTTTGTGTACAGCATCTATCGTATGGTGGTATGTGTGAGTCTCACCCACCCTGCTGTGTGTAACTGCCTTCATGCCGAAGTTCTTCACTTGTGAATTTAACACAGCTTTTGCATTTTACTGTGGATGGGCTATGGACTCTGATGACCAGTTCTGCTGTGAACATTCCTGTTCATGTCTTTAGGGGATATGCATAACTGTGTTTGTTGGATGTATTCCCAAGAGAAGGTTTTGCATGCTTCACTTTGCTCAATATGGCCAGTTTTCCAAAGAAGTTCTACTAATTTATGCCTCTACCAGCAGGAAGTGAACATTCCAGATGCTTGTGTCTTTTCTAAGACTTGGCATCATCTGCACTGTTCTTTTTGACAGTTTTCCTGATGAGCAAGAAAGGGGTGCATTCACCTCTCATCTCTATAGGCAGGTTTGGTTTGGGTATAACTTTCTCACTCTGTTGCCATGGAAATCTGATAAAGACAGAACTTTAGTCAGGGTTGGTGCTCATGGCAAAAATGATTCCTGTGTGCCTCACTGCTCTTGGAATTACAGGTCTCAGCATGCTCTGGAAACAGCTGGAGGTGATGCCATGAATATGGGTGAATGCATGGCCCGCACATGCACTGGCTCCTTGCTGGAAATCATTGCTGCCTCTGAGCTTCACTCAGAGTGTGGGGATCTAAGTGGGTGGTGTCACCCATCCATGCAGGGCTTGTCCCTCACATCTGAGAAGATACTGGTAGGACAGGAAAACCTGGGCATCTCTGTGAAGATCCATCTCTGGATTACTATTTTCTCTCTCTCTCTCTCTCTCTCTCTCTCTCTCTCTCTCCTCCCTCCCTCCCTCCCTCCCTCCCTCCCTCCCTCTTTCTTTCTTTCTTTCTTTCTTTCTTTCTTTCTTTCTTTCTTTCTTTCTTTCTTTTTTCTTTTTTGAGACAGGATTTCTCTGCATAGTCCTGGCTGTCCTGGAACTCACTCTGTAGACCAGGCTGGCCTCCAAACTCAGAGATCCAACCTGCCTCTGCCTCCTTAGAACTGGGATTAAAGGCATGTGCCACCACTGCCTGGCATGGGTTACAATTTTATTCACTTAAGTTCACTGGTATTTCTACCCCTCTTCCAATACTGCTCATTTTGGTTATCATAGTAAACTACAAAATGTAAATTTATTGTGAAATATTGAAAAAATTGAACACATTCTTTAACATGTTTTTGTTGTTGTTTTCCAATATCATGAACTACCCTTAGTCCTTTGTATTTTTGTACAAACTTTATAAGCAGCATGTTGGTAGTTACAAAACAAACTTGCTTGAGCATAACATGGGTTTGTGTATATTTCTACATCAATTTAAGGGAAACAAAATTTTAATAGTTTTCAATTTTCTGACTTAAACACATGCTGTAACTATCTTTTTATTTACAGCTTCTTCAATATCAGTAAAGATTAATAGATTTTTGGCACACTGATATCAGACAGGCATATTGAGTTCACCTCTGGGTGGTTTGTGTTTTGTTATAGTTAACTTCAGCTGTCAATTTGACACAAACCTAGAGTCACCTGGGAAGAGGGAACCTTAACTGAAAGGTTGCCTCAATCAGAGGGGCCACGTGTGTGAGGCATTTTCTTAATTGCTCATTGATGAAGGAGGGCCAAGACAACTGTGGGTAAGGCCATCCCTAGGCAGGAGGTCCTGGGCTGTATGAAAAAGTTAACTAGGCATTACTGGAGCAAGCCAGCAAGCAGTGTTCCTCTGTGGTCTCTGTTATGGTGTCTAACAGAGCAACAGAAAAGCAAACTCAGTTAATGTTTTTAAGCGATTGTGTATGGATTGCTTTAAACAACAACAACAACAACAACCTCTTCTTTTTGCATTCTTCAATCCTTTAGCAATCACCATTCTGCCCTCTCCTTCTCTGGGTTCAGTTATTTTAGATTCCATGGGTAAATCAGATAACAGTGCCTGTCATCTGTGCCTGGCTTATTTCACTGAGTACAATGTTCTCCACACTCCTGCTGTCGCCATTGGCAGGCCTTTCTTCTTTGGCAGACGAGTATTTTATTGGGTTGTACTACATACACCTCCTCTACCTACTCATCCGATGGTAGATGCAGAGGCTGATTCCCTTTGATTATAAATGGAGCTGCAGGGAACACGGGAATTCTGGTGTCCCTCTGACACACCAGTTTCATTTCCTTTGCATAAGGACCCAGAAGGTGGATTGCTGAGTTATATGGTGGTTCTGTTTTTACTTTTCTGAGACACTGCCATACTGTCCTTCAGTGGCTCTGCCAATTCCATTCCCACCAGCAGTGTGCAAGGACTCCCTTCCCCCACATCCTTGCCTGTACTGTCTTTCATCCTTCTGACAGTGGCTGTCTTTGCAGGTGTGAGGTGACATCTGATCCCATGTCCCTGATGTTTAGTGTTGCTGGACATGTCTTCTCAGGCCTGTTGGTGACTTGTGACATCTGTTGAAAACCGGCCTCTGGGTCTGATGCCTGTTTCTGGGGGTGAGCCATTTGTTTCAGTGTGCTGGCATTGTCGGATCTACCTTGGATTCTCACCCCTGGGCAGATGAACCCTTGGCAGGCATTTTCTCCACCTCTGCGCCTGTTGCTTCACTGCTGATCGTTTCCTTGTCTCAGCAGAAGCCCTTGAGCTCGATGTAATTCATTTGTCTATTTTTTCATTTGTCAGGAAAAATGATTGTCCAAACACAAGTATAGAGTGGAGCTGTGTACAGATCCATGTATCAGCTCTGTCTAGAACCGTGGATGGAGCCTTGTCCCCGGCTACTTTTTCTGGTAATCCAATTTTTTAAGAACCTAAATTTAATTCTCAATCCTTTCTGAGCAGACTTTTACAGATGGTGTGTCTAAGGTCCAGTTGACTTCATTTTTTTCCGGTACATAGACACAGTTTTCTCCACACCATTTATTGAAGGGACTGTCCTTTTCCTACCAAATGGTCTTAGCACCTTAAAAAAATAAAAAATAAATAAAAAAAAAAAAAAAACCCAGTGGCCATAAATGTGTGGATTTGTTTCTGAGATCATTGCTCTGGTTTATTCCAAGTGCCATGGTGTTTTGACTTCTGTAGTGTTGAATGTACTTTTGAGTCAGGTGGTCTGATGTTTCCGGCTTTGTTCTTGTTCAGGATTGGCTATTTGGGGGTCTTCTATGGTTTCCTATGAATTTTAGGTGTTTCCCCCCTAGTTCTATGGGGGAGAATGCTCTTGAAATTTTGATGGGGATTGTCTTGAACCTGCAACCACTTTGAGTATTAAGGGCACCTTCATAATACTAATTTTTCCTGCTAGAAAAATGCAGGCTATCTTCCAATTATTGGTGTCGTCAGTGTCTTTTACCTGTGTTTTACAGTTCTCAGAAGATAGAACTTTTGGTCTCCTCATTAAAATTTCCTCCTAAGAATTTCATTTGGGAGGATGCTATTATAGGTGGGATTTCCTTCATTTCTTTGGGTGGCTTTGTTGACTTTATATCCCACAACTTGAGTAGATTTTTAGTGAAGACCTTCGAGGTTTCTAAACATGAGTTTGGGTCATCTGAAAACAAGTCATTTAGTTCCTTTATTTCCTTTTTCTCAGTTTGGGTGACTTTTATTATATTTTTTCCTCTTATTTTTATCCAATACTTCTTGTAAGTATTGTTTGAGTTTAAATTTTGAATTATTTGTTATTGGCATCAAGGACTATATTTATTTACTTATTTATTCTTGCCCTTATATTTTCAATTTTTATAACTTATAATCAATTTACCCTCAAATAACCTTTGTCTATTTCGCACACATTGTGAGGATCCAGGACAGTATTTTCTTAGCCCTTTCTTCCCATTCTTCCTGATATCATTACCATGTGTTTTTGCCTATACATATATGATTAACATAGAACGGTACCATCGAGTTTCCTATAAACAGCTATCATTTTCAGCAATTAAAATGCATCAGAAGCTGGGAATGGTGGCACATATCTTTAATTCCTGCATTTGGGAGGCAGAGACAGGTGGACGCTGTGAGTTCAAGGCCAGCCTGGTCTGCACGGTGAGGTCCAGATAGCCAAGGCTTCATAGTGAGACCCTGTTCAAAAAACAACAAACACCAAATGGATTGTATTGTAAATAAGTTTCATTTTATTATCATTGTGTCTAATACTCATCACTCTTTTAGATGTAATGTGTAATCTGATATATTCTTTCAGCCTCAAGTATGTCATTGGTCATTTCTTTCTTTTTTTCTTTTTTTCTTTTTTTTTTATTCTGTTATTCTGTTTAGTCCTTACTGTCCTGGAACTCACTTAGTAAACAAAGCTGGCCTCGAATTCAGAGATCCACCTGCCTCTGCCTCTGAATGCTGAGATTAGAGACATGCACCACCACCACCCAGATTGGTCATTTCTCCCCCCCCCCCCCAAACAGGGTTTCTCTGTGTAGTTTTGGTGCCTGTCCTGGATCTCGCTCTGTAGACCAGACTGGCCTCAAACTCACAGAGATCCACCTGGCTCTGCCTCCCGAGTGCTGGGATTAAAAGTGTGTGCCACCACCGCCTGACGGTCATTTCTTATAAAGTATGAACTATACAGTTCTTGTTTGACTGAGGTAGTCTGTCTATTCTCAGAGTGTTTTGATTGAAGACTGGCCTGTGGGCATCACGTGGGCAGAGGCTTTCCCTGGACATGAGCGCCTTTGCCCAGAGACATGGGTGCTTCCACAAACAAAGGTGGAAGCAGGGGGAAGTCAGGAAGGTACGCAAGAAGCTCTTTTTCCCCCGAGCCTGTGTCTCCATTCCTGCTACCCTCATGGACTTCAGCTTCTTCAGCCTTCCAACACCCATTCATGCTGGGGGGGGGTGTCCAGGGACACTTCCAGGCTTCTGTCCTTGAATGAAGCTGTTCTATTGGTACCAGATTCTCACAGTGAGCAGCTACTGGGTTCTCTGGCTCTTCAGCGTTATGGCCGCTGTTGGACTACCCAGCTTCCAATTGTGTAAGCCAATCTAATGACTCTTGATTAACATCTGTATAGATGCATATGTACACACACACACACACACACACAAACACACACACACACACACACACACACACACACACGTGCGCGCGCGCACACACATGTATATGCACCTTCCCCTGCCCCCCCAACTCTATTGGTTCTGTTCCTCTACAGAAGTCTGACTAACTTTCTCTCTCTAGTTTGAATAGAATGCGTGTGTTTCTTTTTCTGTTTTATTTTGTTTTAATTTTTTGGCCTTTGTCCTACTAAATGTTTTCTGAGCTTCTTCAATTTATGGTTTTGCATCTGTCATTAATTTAAAAATTCTCAAGCACTATTTCTTCAAATATTTCTTCCCCTCCCCCTGCATGTGGGCTTGTTGGAAAGTATCCTCTATCACAGGAGAAAACTCCCATCGTTTCCAGTGTATGTGTGTATGTGTGTGTGTGTGTGTGTGTGTGTGTGTGTGTGTTCGTGTGTGAGGGTGGGCAGCTCCTGAGGCCCTGATTTCATAGTCACTGCCTCTCCCGCTCACAGGTCCAGCTTGCTGCTGAGCTGGCCAGAGCCACTCCTACAGCCTTACATGGTAGTTTCCATTCTGGCTGCTGTATTTCTGTCCTTTCAAGGAAGTATATTATTTTAAGCAAAAGTTCAAGAACATCTTCCATGATGGGATTGCTAAGTCAGGTGCACTGGTTTCATGCCCATCACTTAAATGCATGTATATACATTAAACTGCAAAGAGCTGGGGTACTTTGTGAGTTTAAAAAACAAACAATCAAAGATAAAGCTTTAGGACCATGGATATTTTCTCTTGTAATTTCTTTTTCTGAAACTTCACAAAACAACTGTACGTTTCTAGAAGAACACACATCTGAAGAAAGACCCCAAGAGGATAGCAAGGACACTATCAGGTAGGAAAGAGAGCAGAGAGGAGAGGTGACCCTAGGGTCCATTAGCTCCAGCAGCAACATTTGGCTTTTAAAAGGAAATTATAACTATGGTCCATCTATGTCTTCAGATAGCCCACAGCTGGACTGGGGTGAGGGTGTGGGATGACGAGGCAGGTGCATGCATAGCTAAGATGCAGGGTGCCAGGAAGGGGACAAGGTCAGCAGGGCGGGGGGCACAGGCCAGCCCTGTCATTTAGGATCTACAAATGGCTGCAGTGAGAAAGCACCCTGGGAGCCTTGCCGCAGCTGGGACACAGCTTGCCTGCCTTCTTACTGCTCCTGAGACACAGCTTCACCATGCCCACACCAAGCATGGTTGAGGGCACTGAGTCAGTAGGGCCAAAGCAAGGATTGCTTCACACAGGGCCAGAGAGGAGGGTGAGCCGGAGCATGGGGCAGAAGACATGAGGCATGGGTCCCAGGTCCTAACTAGCCACAGGTAGGATCTAGGTCTACCCTAGTGTGGGAGCTGATAGGAGGGTTGCATCAGGGGCAGTGTGGGGGGATGAAGGTCACATGAAAGTCGAGGGACAGAAAAGTGAATCTGGCTGGGAGAGCTTTAATACTGCTTTGAGGGTCAACAAACCCAGATTTTGTGGAAAGAGGGAGAGAGAGAGAGAGAGAGAGAGAGAGAGAGAGAGAGAGAGAGAGAGAGAATGAGTTATGGTTTGTCTGGTTGTATGTTTTTATGGTGTCTTTGTGTTTACCTGTAATATTGTGGTATGAATACTTGGGTACTTGGGATAGTTTTTGTTTTATTTTGTTTTTTAAGACTTATGTTACTGGGGTGAGGGGGATACTGTGATAGAGTTGGAAAAAACTAATTAATTAATAAAAAGAAAAATTATTTATTTTATTTTTATTTATGTGTATATATCTGCGTAAGCACATGGATGTGTGTGGATCCCCTCAGAGGTCAGCTGTTGTTACAAACAGATGAGCTCCCCGACATAGGTGCTGAGAACCATCAACTCAGACCCTCTGGAAGAACAAGTGTTCTTATCCACCCAGCCTTTTCTCCAGCCCCTGCTTGGGATAGTTTTGAGCCGTGTGGTCCTCCCGGCTCTAGGCAGAAACCATGTAGACTGGAGTGAGGTCTATCATGCCACTAGCCAGTGGGTTTCAACCTTCCTAATGCTGCGACCCTTTAATACAATTCCTCATGTTATGGTGACCCCCCAACCATAACATTATTTTCATTGCTACTTCATAACTGTCATTTTGCTACTTTTATGAACTATAATGTAAATATCTGATATGCAGGATATCCGATATGCAACCCCCATGAAAGGACCATTCAACCCCCAAGGGGTCTGGACCCACAGGTTGAGAACCACTGCCATCAGCTGAGTTACACCCACAAGGTGAACATGGGAAGAGGGCCGGCTGGCTGGGCACAGGCTTCACTGCTAATGGGGCCTGGCCACTGTCTATAGGGCAGGGGAGGGAGAAGCCACTTGGACCTCCTTGTGTCTGGGGCACCAGCAGCGGTATGAATGCCAAAGTGATGTTTCCTTCCACTGGGAGCCTCAGCCCTGTGGGAACAGAGGCCTTAGGTCTCTGTGTGATGTCCGTGAGTGACAGGAAGCTAGCAGACTGACAACTCATTTCAGGAACGTCAACAAATGGGGCACAGCACACAGGGTAAGGAGGTGGTTACTACAAACCTTGGAAACTGCAGACTATAGAAAAGCCAAGTTGGAAGGTAACTGTCCTGCTCCGAGACAGCTGCTTCTCACAGCAGGCCCTCTTCCTACTGCAAGTGTGCTGTTGGACAGGGCTTTTTCCATGGTGGCATCTTTAATTCAGGTCTCTTCGTGGGGATATGATGTTTTGCTTTGTGAGTGTCCTACCACCCACTCACAGTTACCAAACCCTGCCGTGACACATTCCCTCACGCACAGCTCGGGAGGTTCAGCTGACCAGCCCAGGGATGCTTGTCAAAGACTGCCACATTGCTGAGCCCCAGCCACAGGTGAGACAAGATGGAGGGCTGTCACCCTCAGCTGAAGAGGAACGAGCTTTTCCCCCCAACTGTGGAACTATCTACCAGGACCAAGCCAGAAGCGGTGGAGGTGGGGCTACGCCATGAAGAAACAGGGTCAAAGGACAGCTCACATGGGCACCAGTGCTGTGCAGACACGGACTGTGATGGAGCCAGGGGACATAGTCCAGCAGAGGCCAGAGCACAAGGAATGTTCTGCAGGTCTCAGGAGGGCGCCCACAGCCTGAAAGTGAGCAGCTGTACTTGCGTGCTTAGGTTCAAGGACTCCAGGGTGGGGCCTAGCTGAGACTAGACTTCCGATATACATCTGTGCTTTGCACAGCTACCTGGCCCATTCTGTGGTTTCCCCCTTCCTGGTGAAGTTCCTTGGGTGGCCATTGTAATTTGGATCTTACGTGTTGCCCCCAAATCCATGTGTTGAAGGTTTGATCTGCAGTCTCTGGTGCCTTTGGGAGGGGGAGGAAAATTGAGGGCCTAGTGGAAAACTAAGTCATGGAGCATGCTACTGGAGGGGCTGTGGGGACACTACCCTTCCCAGTCTCCATCTCTCTGCCTTGTGACCACCACGAGGTGGGCAGCCTCTTCTGCCATAGGCTTCCGGTCGTGATGTTCTGCCTGCCCTAAGGTCCCAACGTGACTGGGCCAACCATAATCTGAGCCCTAAGAAATTACAAGCCCAAACAAGATTTCCTTCCTTCTAAGTTGATTTTTTTCGTGTTTTTTTTTTTTTTTTTTTTTTTTTTTTGTCACAGCAACAGGAAGCTGACTCACATGTAGCCCACATCCAACTCCATGGTGCCTCTCTGGACACAGGAGGAGCAGCAGAGCCTGCAGTTGGCCAGGCCAGGCATCAAGCTGAGGACTGATCTCTCTCTCTCTCTCTCTCTCTCTCTCTCTCTCTCTCTCCCTCTCTCTCTTCTCCTCTGTGCCCCTCAGTTGCAGAGGATCATCGAGGGGCTAGATCTCCTGAGCTCTCCTGAGCAAATCCCGTATTTATGTGGAAGAAGAGGAGAGCACAACACATAATATTAACTGAGATTTGCCTAAGTGCACACCTGTATTTTCAGTCCCCCACCTTCTGTAGTGATTACTTCTTCCTTATACATAGGAAAGGAACAACAAAGCCATGACTATTATGGGACTAATGAGGACGCTGTGGTGACCCGATGGTAGGCCAGTGTAGAATGGACGTGTTTTAGCATCCAGTGTTGCATCCCAGTACCACGCTCACACCAGGGAGCTCATCTTGGTACTTTCTGTTGTCTCTAACACTGTCTGTCACTCAGGCCCTTTGAGGACTCCTCTTCACTGTGTCTGGGAAGGACAACCGGGCTCCCCTTCCGCCCTCCCAAATGGACTCATCTCTGCCCTGAGGTGTCAAACAGGGGAAGGAGGGAGGCAGCCAACCCCGCAAACTCTGAAGCCTGAGGATGGCTGGGACTGGCATGGCCCCCACCCTGTTTCAGGATTCCTCTCGGAAACTTCTGGCAGCCCTGGGGGCTACATCCTGCTGTCTGCAGAGCCTGCTTTTTTGGATCCATAGCTGAGCTCTCATCATCTGACTGAAGATTGAAGAATTAGGTCTGCTGTGGTGGAAGGAGACAGGCCTGGAAGGCAGGCAGAAGAGCGGAGAGTCCCCTCCTCCCACCTCCCCACAACATGCACCTCAGACTCCTCACCTGGGGCATGGCTTCCAGACAGATAGGCATGTTAACAAAGAGAGACAGGATCATTGAGATCCAGGACATGCTCCTACATGCATGTATGCACGAATGCATGGCAGTTGACACACATATGCATACTATGTGTTACTGTGGAAACACACACATGGTCTTGGGGGTACTCAGAAACACACAAAGACCTGCCAGGCACAGCCAGTTCCTAGCTCTATCCTCCTCTGAAACAGTTTTGAAAACGAGTGCAGGACCATCAATCATTTCTACTCTTAAAAAATGTGGATCCCCGATTCTCTAGACTGCCTTCTTCCTCACTCTACCCTTTTCACCCGGACAAGGACTCCAGGTTTGAAGGCAGATGAAGTGGGGATGTGGGCCAGGAGGACGGGCGAGACTGGGCAGGCCCCTGGGTCTGGGGCAGGATCCGGCCTTTGAAGCCTTGGAGAGGAAGGGGATGATGTGAGCAGATCAGAATCCTAAGCAGGCCTCAGGCTGCAGCTGCAGAGCAGCGGGCATGGGGAGGGCAGAGCCAGGCTAGGTCAGGAGGTAATACGGGGAAGGCCAGGAAGGGAGGATTGAGAGGGGCTGGGAGGCTTAGGAGGGCCTTGGGGTGGAGCTGAGCGGTGGTATGGAGGGACTTGGTCTCCCGTCTACAAGAAAAGTATGAGTTACTTCAGGTGCTACAGGCTGGGGGTGGGGGTGTGAGAGGGTCTGGGGAGCCAGGCTATTTCTCTGTGGCCCAGGAGATGAGCCAGGTCAGGAAGGACAGTGGGGATGGGCAAAGATGAGGTACAGGGAGTTAGAGGGAAATGCCACTGGGTTAGTGGGCATGGCTTTCTGGAATCTCAATTTGCTGCCTGATGGATGTGAGTATCTCTGGTTTTGTTAAAGGCCAGGCCAGGAAAGAACCTAGAGTTAGGTCAGGTAGCGGATCAGGAGTGAGAAACAGGGTCTTTGCTTGCATGCGTGTGTGTGCGTGCGTGCGTGCGTGTGTGTGTGTGTGTGTGTGTGTGTGTGTGTGTGTGTCTACTCGAAGGTGCCTCCTTCTCTCTGGGTGCACCAAGAATGGGACGGAGGTAGGGGCAGGGGTCACTCCTGGTAATGGCAGGCTTCCTAACATCTGTACACCTGCAGGCAGCTGTTGGAGGAGGTGCCATGGGGATGCACCATGGGCAGTGGTTCAGGGAGAGCTACTGCCCTAGGCTGGAAGCCAGTGGTGGGGATGTTAAGGCTGGTAGGACCCCCATGACACACCCAATGACCCAAGAGTGGAGGGGGAATAAGAAGTAACCAGTGTCTTTTTCCCCCGTGTCCACTGGGGGTAGATATCTTTCTTCAGATCGCTGGCCTTCTTAGCTGGGAGGTGGTAGCACACACCTTTAATACCAGCACTCGGGAGGCAGAGGCAGGCAGATCTCTGTGAGTTGGAGGCCAGCCCGGGCTAAAGAGTGAGTTCCAGGAAAGGCGCAAAGTTACACAGAGAAACCCTGTCTCGAAAAACAAAACAAAACAAACAAAGAAAGAAAAAGAAAATTAAAGAAAGAAAGATAGTAGGTCACTGGCCTTTCTGGCAGTCCACCTCATAGACTGAACACATATCCTGCAATGGTCATGCATTAATGAATGTGGGACGTCCCTACACCTTGCTATGGGTTTGAGCCTGGATCTCACATGTAGCCACTGGCAGCTTCGTGAGGCAGCTTGGTATGAGGGAAGAACACGCATTGGACACATTGAGGAAAGGGAGAGATCGCCACTCAGGGGGTACTCGAAGCTGGGATAGATACCTGTCCTTGTCCACTCTACTTGTCCCCAGGTTCCGAATCCATGGGATCGCTCACGAGCTCTCCTTGGCCCAGCCCAGCGCCCTGCGCCCCGCCCATTGGGCTGTCCCCGCCCCGCCCCGCCCCTGCTCGCCCCTGCCCGCCCCTGCCCTAGCCGGCGGCAGCGGTCTGGAGCGCTGAGGGCAAGCGGCTCACCGAGGCTCTGCGCGCAGCATCAGGGGCGCAGACGGCCTGGCCTGTGGAGATGGCCCCCAGGTTCTGGCTGCTGGCGGGTGCAGGGTTAAAGGGTCCGAGGAAGTGGGGGACGCCTGGGGCCCGCTAACCTGTGGTTGTTGTCCACAGGTGGCACAGGCTCCGGCGGCCGCACCTTCTGGACGTGCTCACTAGTTTGGTCTTGCTGCTGGTGGTACGCGTGGCCTGGGCAAAGCCAGGTAAGCCCGGGTGGAAATATAACTTGGCGTCCCAAGTCCGTCCGGTCTCCCGCGCCCTTTGTGCAGGTCGCTGGCTTATCCCGGCGATAGCCACCTTTTGCTTTGCGCGTTCCGCAGGGAGGCAGCGGCGTCCGGGGCCCTGCCTAAGCGCAGGTGGCGGGCGGTGGCTGGAGCGCGCAGGAGTCGCGCGGTGCTGGCACTTTCAGCGCTGCGCCGCTTATGCTAGCCATTCATTCTCTAGACTCCGGGCGCCTGGGGTTCCGGGGTGCGTTTGGGCCAGGGTGGTGGGAGGACCAGACTTAAGCAGCTCTGGGGAGAAGTTTGTGCGCTTCGCCAGCTGCGCGCTGCCGGTGGCCAGTAAGGAGCCGAGGCACCCGCCGGTGGCCCACCTCGCCAATATCGCCCTCGCCGGCTTCATTCTCCGCAATGCTAGAGCTAGCGGCCGCCGCGGGTCCCACCAGATCCTCGGGAGGGACCGTGGGCGGAGTTTGTCACGGCTGAGAAAGACTGGGGAAGATCGTTAAGTGCATGGCGTCATCTTTGAGTTTCCAACCTGTTGAGGCAAAACTGCGCCTATTTCCCCGGGGCCGGACTCCGGTGGCCGGCCAGTCTTTGTGCGCCGCTGCAGCGCAAGGCCCCTGTCCCCCGCGCCTGCGGTGGTGTCGGGTTGCGCGCGCGGTCCCCTTTGATGCTGCTGAGCGCCAAGCGCAGCCAGGCCGGCAACAATGCTCCAAAGCCCACGGATTCGTTGCCCGAGGCTCCCTTGTCCCGCAAGGACCGCAGCATGTGCGCACCGAGGACTTCCTTTGCTCTGAGATCCAGTGGCTAACCAGCAACTGGCTGCTCTCCCCTTGCTCAGCATGTCCACAAAGCCCCTGAATAGGGGGCTGGTGCAATGCCAGACTGTCAGGGTGGAAACCCCGCGCTTTATCACAAAGGCGCCTGCGGGTGACCTCCGCAAAGAACCCAGTCGGTTCTCTGCCGACTCTCTGGATAGCAGTATCACCTGTGGTGGTCACAGGCCTCTTGCCACAGCATCACGAAGGATAAAAGGAGGGAAAAATGACTTGGTTCATGGCTTCTGTGGCTTAGTCACATCGGGCTAAATAACAGTACAGGCAGGCACCTTTAAACAGCAGATCTGAAAAACACCTGTTGGCCGGGTAGCAGCTAATTCTCCATTTATTTGTGTTAACTACAGGGGGGCAGAGGGTAACGCCTTGCAACTGCCAGAGATGGGTCTTGGCTAGGCCATTCTTACTGACCACATGGCACTTGGGGCTATTAATCAAATGAAGGCCTGGCAGGGGCTGCAGACAGGGTTTGTAAGCCTGGGGCCTCTTCTGTAACCCCGGATGACAAAGGAAAGATGTTGGAGAGACCAGCACATCCCAACCCCCACCTGGACTTGATTTCCAGTGTAGAAAACAAAGGTGGATGGGTTTTAATTTTAGCCTTTGGCTGCAACAAACCTGTGTGTCAGTGAGCTTTGGGGAGATCTTAGGATAGTGCTGGGGGAAGGTGGTGTTTCTCTGCTTGCTGTGTCTGTTTTTGGGGTTCTCAACCTTGTACCCTCAGGGGCAGGAAGGTCCCTCTAGAGATGTCCAAGGAATGCGGTTCTTCGGTGTCCTGGAGGTTGAGCCAAAAGCCGCTCAGTGGGGCTTGTGTTCTTACACCAGCCCCTCCCCCAACACGGCCACAGCTCCTCATCCCTGTGGGGCTGAGTCCCCTGGACCAGGATAACCCGTGAGCTCTAAGTTATTGGGGGAAGAGCTAATAGGCCTGAAATCCTGACTGGCAAGGTGTGATTCGTTCGGGTCATGTGGAAACTGCCCTCAGCTACCTTGAGGCCCGCATCTCCCAGTGTCCCTACGTGGAGCAAAGCCCTTTTCTGTGTTTTGGACTGGTCCTGTGGTCCTGTGACTCTGTGGTTTAGATGCTCTGAAATAGCAGGTTGTATATTTACCCTCAATCTGCCTTTGACGTGGGCGCAGCCACACCACCTGTGACTCCTAGGATACATAGGTCCCTGTCTGTCTGCAGTTTCTTCTCTTGTGGACTCACATATGCGCCATGTGGTTATGGACTTTGGGGAGGGGTCTGTGAGGAAAGAGGACATGCCAAGGAGGCATCTACAGGATGCTCATGGCCACACTGGAGCTATCTTTATGTCTTGTCTCTAGCTTTCCATGTGCTTGACTCCCCTCCCCCCCCACCAGATTCCCTGTGCTCTGTGTTCTGCTCCCCACTGTCAAGACTTCTCACTGTCTAGGGGCGCATTAGCGCACAGCAGTGCCCTCGAGCTGCATTCCCTCAGTAAGTCTGCAGGGATGGTGCACATGGGCACTTGGTAACATTAGACTTTAAGTTAGTGGGAAGGGGCTCCTGTTCCCGCCTCACCATTCACTGGGGAGTCTTCAGGATTCAGATGCAAAGGCCTGGAAGATAGTTTTGAATTTCAGCAAAACTTGTTTTTCAGGGTCCTCTTGTTTTCCTTCAAGGGAAAGAGGACAGAGAGAGGGGAAGCCCTCTTCAAGGAAACCTAGAAGGAGTAAGCTGACCTCCCCAGGGTGCAGGTAGCTGATGTGGCTAATCAGGCCAGAGTGCTACCTCTCTCCCCAGTGTTCCGCTTTGAAAATGTACCATATAGACATGGATATTCATGCATATGTGTGCTCAGGACACAAGTGTATATGCAGAAGTGTACATACAGATATGCATACATGTCCACAGAATGCAAACCACAATGTACTCACACACATAAATCCATTTATATTCGTGCCCCCCACACACACACCCATGTGTACATTCATACATAAATGTGCACACAAGCCTGGCAGTGGTGGCTCACGCTTTTCATCCCAGAGGCAGAGGCAGGTGGATCTCTGTGAGTTCAAGGCCACCTGGTCTACAAAGTGAGTTCCAGGACAGCCAGAGCTGCAGAGCTGTTATACAGAGAAACCCTATTTTGAAAAGCCAAAAAAAAAAAAAAAAAAAGAATGCACATAAACAGGCGCACATTCTCACATTCCCATGCAGATGCACACCATACATGCACATGCACACACACACACACACATATATGCAAGCCCCACCCCCCCACCAGTGCAACATCACCCACAAAGGGAAACAGTAGTACACACTTGCGCATGGAAGAACATGGGGCATGCCAGAACAGTTGTACATGGTGTGAGGATCACTACTCCATGAATATCTCTTGGACTAGAGATGTAGACTCAGGACTCAGAACTTCATTGGAGGCTCTCTGTTAGGGGTTACCAGCCAGAGAAGAAACCGGTTGCAACAATGGTGTCTATCTCAAGGATGAGCCTGGTAATCTAAAATGGAATGACGTTTCCTGGCTGCCAAGGCCCTAGAGAAATTCCTAAGATTGGATGCTGGAGTGTGTGTGTGTGTGTGTGTGTGTGTGTGTGTGTGTGTGTGTGCGCATGTGTCTGTGAAACACTGGGAACATACAAATATATTTGGTATACTTATGAGATTTACAAATTTGGTACATTTTGAAATGTAAATTTCATGGCTAGATGATAGAACAATTTGGGGGCACCTGACATGTACTACATGGGCTGAACAGCTCTGTTCCTCTAAACCAGGAGAGCTCCTTCTCTAGATCTGTCTGTCTCCCACCCTATGTTTCAGGGCTTGGGATTCAACTTTTGCCAGGCCCGGATTCCTCTCTTGGAGCCATCTTGGCAGCCTCCCCGACACTGTAGTGAGGTCATGCAAGGCTGTGTGTACTCCTGAAGCAGCAGAAGATGGGGCAAGGCTTTGTCCTATGTACCCAGATGGTATGGTGGCTGTCACTTATTCTTGAAGCCAGGAGGCTTCTTCTCCCTAATAGGAGAGAAGAAAGAGCTCCTTGCTTGGTGCTGTGGGCAGTGGAGAACCCTTTGG
The DNA here is from genome assembly GCF_903995425.1 of Onychomys torridus. NCBI lineage: Eukaryota > Metazoa > Chordata > Mammalia > Rodentia > Cricetidae > Onychomys > Onychomys torridus. The sequence goes on along the minus strand of NC_050460.1, from coordinate 58,660,395 downwards.
TAAAGCTGTTTGCACTGCCCTTTCTGTGATGACACTGACTTTTTCTGTTATTCAGCGGGTCTCCTCATCTCGTGGTAGGGCTGTTTTCACGACATACAGTGTATCTGTGCCACTTACACTGTGTCCCTCCTGGGATACACAGCCCTTCAGGCAGGACCCCGGGTGTTTTCGTCTGTAGCACCAGCCACGCTGGTTAGAGATGTGGGAATAAGGTTGCTGGCTGAGAGATGCGCGTCAGGTTGGTGGGTCTGTGTTCATGTGGGATGGCTGTCAGGGAACTTGTGATCACAGATACCTGACTCAGGTCAGCTTTGGGCTGCAGGCGCATGTCTAGTCCTTGCCTGTGAGAGCATAGCTTCTCCCTGCCTCCTTTACACGGGCAAGCCTAAGCACAGCCATCCTGGCTGCTGCAGTTGGAGCTAGAGCATGGAGAAGCTGTCCACAAGCCTGTACATCTTCCTGGAATGCTGGCAGATGGGGGTCACTACCAGGCTGATCTCCTATGGGCACTTTGTATGTGTGTGGGAGGTGTGACAGGTCAGGTCAGAAGTAACCAGTGTCAGGTCCTCAGCTTTCCCCAGTTTCCAGAAGCTCAGGATGTTCTAGAGGTTCATTCGAGAAGTGTTGGGTTCAGCTAGTTACCAGCATTGGCCATGGGTGAGGGTTGACTTGGGTGTCCCACAGAAAAGATGCTCAATAGACAAAAGGCTCAGAGATGCTACAAGATGAGGTGGGGCTACCTATGGAGAGGGATCAGTGGTGGGTTGTGGGTAGAACCTAGGTTTAAATTCTTTTTCCTCCTTTCTTTCTTTCTTTCTTTCTTTCTTTCTTTCTTTCTTTCTTTCTTTCTTTCTTTCCTTCCTCCCTCCCTCCCTTCCTCCTTCCCTCCCTCCTTCCTTCCTTCCTTCCTTTCTTTCTTTCTTTCTTTCTTTCTTTCTTTCTTTCTTTCTTTCTTTCTTTTTCTTGAGATAGGGTTTCTCTGTGTAACAGCCAGGGTTGTCTTGGAACTCACTTTGTAGACCAGGCTGGCCTTGAACTCACAGAGATCTGACTGCCTTTGCCTCTCAAGTGCTGGGATTAAAGACATGTTCTACCATACCGGGCTAAGGTTTAAATTCTGCAGGTGGCATCACATTGTTCATCTACCTATCCTTCTATCTGTCATCCATCCATCCATCCATCCATCCATCCATCCATCCACCCACCCATCCATCTATCCATCCATCCATCTACCCATCCATCTGTTCATCCATCCTTTCCATCCATCCATCTATCCATCCATCTGTCCATCCATCCATCCATCCATCCATCCTCCTCCACTCATTAATTGTGGTTGAGAATTTTGTTTTGTTTATGAGTAGCTTCATAATTAGCAGCAACCAGGCTTCCTATTTCAAAGCTGAGCTTAGATGTCTTTGAAACAGTATCAGGTTTCTGTAGCAGGGTCCCCATCTTCAAAGAGCCTGCCAGCACAAGCCATTCACTGTGAGCAGGAGGAGCAGTGACTTGTACTGTGGTCAAAGCTGAGCTGGAGCGAGCTGAGTGACAGCTTGCCTTCGTGTAGTAGTAGTGAGCCTTCTGCCCAGCCTCACCTGGGAGTGTGGAGGGCCGGGAAGAGCAGTGGGGTTTAGCTGCCTGGGAGATAACACTGTGTGAAACCCTGCAGACCAGAATCCAGATGCCCATGCCTCTAGGACAAAGGTAGACCTTTCCATGTAGCAAGCAGAGAATGTCTTCTGAGAAGTCATTGCCTGCACTTGGATGGCTGTGCTGCTTGGCTCTGGTGTGTGTGTGTGTGTGTGTGTGTGTGTGTGTGTGTGTGTGTGTGTGTGAGTGAGTGAATGTGAATGGTGTTTTCCCTCCTGCTGAGAGCATGGACAGACATGGGAGAGAGGGCACAGTCTCCTTGGGCCTTTGCTAGACAAAGCCCCAATCCATTCAGTAGGCCCCGTACAGGGCAATCCTGCCTTCTCCCAAGGTCCCTCATCCTGGGGAAGCCAGATGTCTTCATGGGAGCAGCCCCTGTAGCTTCCAAAGTAGCTACAGAGGCCAGCCAGCAGAGTGGTAGCCAGCATTTGTGGGCAACTTCAGAGGCTTCTGGTTGGTCCACACCTGGAGATACGGGGCAGAGAGGCCACACTGGTTACCTGGCAGGTACCTTGAGGTGAACCTCACTCCGCTGCTGTCCCATTCAATCATGGGTTTTTCTCTTCTCTTGTGTATTCTCTTGTGTATGTTTCTGAACACCTCAGTGCCTGCTCTGAGAAAGGGAAGGAAGGTAGACAGCGTGTGTTTCCAGACGCCAGTAGTCTGGGGGCTGAGGGAAGAGTGAGTGGCGATGGGGAGCAGGGCCTACTCTTATCTCTGTAGAGGCAGAGTGCCCAGGGCCTGGGTTCCATCCAGCTCCATGTTCTCACGGTCCTTATCTTGGGAGCTTCCAGTCAGAGTTGGGGCTGGGTGCGGGGGCTGTGGTTGGGCCTTCAGGAGAGGTAGGGCCCCTCCAGATGGGTAGAGCTGACTCTTGTCAGGTCATGCCAGAGCTCGCTACTGTCACTTCAGAAGTCTTGCTAATTTGGTCAAACGTTTTGGAGTTAGGCTATTTGAACCATCTTACCGCTACCTTCTTGGGTATTTCTTTCCTTATAACCTTGTGTCTGTTTGTGGCGGTAGCTCTGCATGCCACATCTGTGTGTTGGCCTGGTTTGCGGCCGGCATTTTTCTTCTTTTTTGTGACTTGTAATTCATCCCTAGTGGCAGAAGCCTGGACTGGCAAACACCATTTAAGGATGGACTCAGCTCAGGGAGGTCGTCTTGGGCCGGTTTATTCCTTTTGCTCGTCTCAAGGCAAAGGACTACATGAGATGAGGTGCCTGCTCTGGGAAGCATTGAGAGAGGCCAGGTACCTGCATGGGGAGGGTTGTGTGGGGCTGGACACTTGTGTAAGAGAGATGTACGGTGCGTGTCGATTGCTCTCCGCTGGAATCCAGTTCTCGTAGCAAACAGTTGTAGAGTTATCAGATCCCGGGGATTACATCTGGCAGGAAGCCTGGCCTTCAGCTGTGCCCTCATAGGTGGAGGCTGATGGGGTGGCTCTGTTCCCAGGGCTGTGTGACAGTAGGTGGCTTCCTGGCCCTTTGAGTGGGGCTGATGATGGTTCACTTGCCTTGAGGCAATGTGAACCTGTGGCCTATCCTAAAGAGAGTATAGTTGTATCTCCGTTTCTCCCTGAGTCCTGGCAGTCCTGGGCTGGCTTCAGAGGACCCATAGTGCCCTGTGGGGGCTTTGTCCCAGCTGCCAGGCAGTGCCCTGGAAAGGTTGGCATCGACAGGAGCAGGTGTGTCTCTTACTCAGCTGTGAGTTGGACCTGCTACTGGGACATGTTAGGAAAAGTAGCCACTCTGTCTCTCAGAGTTCTTCCTAGACTACCTGAGGTGCCCAGCGTGGTGACATTAACTTTCCATGTACTTTCAGAGAGATTCCAGGGCCACCTGCCTGCTTCCACCTACCGGACATCTTTATAGGGTCATCCAGGAGACTCCTGGGGGCTAGTACCTCTTCTTAGGGAGTTTCTATCCAAGGGTTGAGTCCTGGACTCAGGCCCTATCTGGGAAACAAAGAAGAAAACCCTCAGCCTCTTTTTCATCATCTCCATAGCTTGTCATCCAGGAAACTGAGAACTGTCTTCAATTATTCCCTGCCTGTGCAAGCCTGGGTTCCTCACCAGCCCTGGCTGTGGGTCTGGGTAAGGCCAAGGCCTCTGTTGTCCTCAGCTTCCCTTCCCCTTCTCACTGAGAGGTGATCCTGGGTCCTTTCTGGTTACCTCTATGCTCTGTAGAAACCTCTGTGCCTGAACCTGAGGTTCGGTGAAGGCAGGTGACTAGGACATTATTGAAAAGGGTTCTAGTTGAGACAAGGAAGCCCAGGACAGGATCCTGTGACCAGTGAGGTCCTCCAAGGTGGGAGACTTCAGAGCTGAGAGCTCACAGCCTCACTTCCTGTATGTCTAGCCCGATGGCCTCTGAGCCCAGGCTTCTACCCCGCACCTGACCCCCTCTCTATCTGTCTCTGTCTCTCTTCATCTCCACTATGCAGCAGACCTACATCTTGCTGGCAGGGTCATAGGGCGCCTGTTCTTGGGAGGCAACATTAGTGATGACCTCTGGTTCATTCTGGGTCCTTGGATAGCAGCCCTATCTCCTGGAGCAACCCCCTTCCTCAGGGTCACCATGACTTAACTATTTTCTTGATGAAATGAGTCTTTAACCTAAAGGAAAGCAACCCAGTGGAATGCCGTGGGAGGTTTGTAACCGAAGAGAAGACTCCCACCCTCCTTCTCCCTTTCCTGTGTCATTGTTGTGTGTGGGAGAGGGGACATGCTGATCCTTTAGACAGACAGGCAAGGCTTGAACCCTGGTGCTGATGCCGGCCTAGGCCTGGCCCCAGTGGACAGCTCCCCTCTTAGCGGCCAGCGGGTCTGTGCCAGACTGGAAAACACAACCAGTCTACCAGTGAGGACAGACGCCAGACTCCAAGGATGGGAGGTTTAGTAGGCAAGATGCATGGCCTCATCTGGCATGTATAGTAGGCTGAATAAGTGTCCCCCAGAGATGTCCACATCCCCATCTGCAGACTGTGAAGTCAAACTTCCAAGTTCAAAAGCACATTACACCTGGGGTTAGATTGAGGATTTTGAGGTGGGAAGATGACCAGAGAACCCTTTGTGGTTGACACAGTTGCAGGGTGCTTACCAGGGGGGCATAGGCAGGAGAGTCAGTCAGATATGAGGATGGGGGTATGATTATGAGAGTGGGAATCTGAGGGTAAGTATGTGAGGACAGAGCACCATTTGGAGGATGCGGCGCTGCTGGCCTTGAATATGGAGGCAGCCATTAGGTGACACACCTGCCTCTAGATACCTTCTGGGAAAGTTGGGTGGTCTGCCCTAGAGCCTGGAGAACCCAACGCTGCCGGTGCCTTGGCTTTCTATGTATGACTTCCCGAACTGTAATAGAATAAATTGGTGTTTTGTGTGGCTGACTGTGGGCGTTTCGCGTAACCCTTGGAAACAGATGTGGAGGTTGGTTGGCTCGCTGAATGTAGCAGCTGAGAGGAATAAGGTGCCTGCTGCAGTGCAGGAACCCCTGAACTGTTTTGAGGTCTGATCCTTTCCCAAGCAGGATGCCACGGAGAGTCTCTAAGGGCCACTGGCCAGAATGCTGCCTGTTCCTTTCCGCATAGCTAGAGCCACTGGAGGCTGAAGGGGCTCCCCCAACCAGCGAAAGATGAACCCCCACCCTGAGGACACTCCTTGACCTTCAGTGGACTTTACATGGGCGGGTTCCCCCAACATAGCCTGCACAGCAACCTCTGGAGCCGCTACATCTCAGGGCCTGGGCTTAGAGCCAATTGGCCAAAATGGGAGGGTAGGGGACAATTGTTGGTGAGCAGAAACTCCCCTTTTCAGGGAGTGGCTGCCAGGAGCTGATGGGGGGAATGTCCGTGAACACTCTCTCTGCTATCCCTGAGCTATAGGGGGAGTTCTGCTAGACAGGACTCACAGCCTAGGGGCTTTGCAGAGTGGCGTCTGTCCACCCCAAATCAGACCATTGCCTGGGATAATGAGATACATAGTATAAAAGCTAGCTCCTTTCCATTCTGCCTGTCAGTCCAGCGCCTTCAGCCTCTGGGTGCCGCTCAGGCCAGCCTCAGGACAACAGTGGGACTGGAAACATTTTCCTAAAGTCAAGTAGATGGCCGTGTGCCCAGCAGGCTATCAGTACTCCATCAGCCTGTCTGTGGACTAGCGGCTGCCAGTCTCTGGTTTTCTGAATCCGGCCCAGGCCTCAGCTGTCCAGAGTGATTGACGTGTGCTCGTTTGTCCAGAATGGACCTGACAAGCCCTTAGTCCATTGCAGAGACATGGTGACAGATGTAGGTCTAGGAACTGGACTTTTTTCCTTATGAAAGTGACCAAACCGCACCTACCACTGAGTAAGTGGGCTTTTAGAAATTTTAAATTACATCTTTCATTTGTATTGGGCCGAAGTGGCCATGTCAGGCTCTCATCTTGTACCTGGGGATGGGACCTTTCTCTAGAGTACACATGATTGCAAAAGCCTTTGAGCTAGCCTTTGGTCAGGTGTGCAGCCTGGCTTCTGGGCCTGTCCAAGTTCAGGAGGAAGTAGAGGGGTTTGCTTATATCCCAAGGGGAGCTGTGGGCTACACCTAGGGCCTATCAGGGTACAGGGCTTGCTTCCTATTGCATCTCCAGACTTCATCTGTCATGGAAGCTAACAGGCCTCCCTGTCACCTCTTGGGGTCTGCGATGATGAGTCAGCCATGTTAGCCTGGGCTTGAAAGTCAGCCAGCCCTGGCAACTCTGCTGAAGGCCACTAGCTGGACAGAGGACTGGGCCACATGCAAACTTCAGATTAGGAATCCTGTTGTGCTCAGGGAAATGGCACAAGGCTGGAGGCTATGGCCTGAGGACAGTAGGGCCTGGTGGCATTTCATTTTTCTCGTCCAACTCAGGAATTGAGGGTGAGGATTTAGAGGCGAGTGTTATTAGATCAAGGTGGTGATTCTAAGCTCCAAATGTCTTATCTTACCCACCGGCCTCCTAACATTCCATCACTTCCTTCTTTGCCTTCAAATATATCCCATCCTTCCCTACCAGATCCCCAGGATTCCTCCTCTATCTTTCCCAGCACCCCCATTCATTCCTTTCCCTGTCTTTCCATTGTCCTCATGCCTTCTTTTCGAGCCCTCCAGTATCCCCACCCCTCTTCTCTAGGGCCCCTAGCGGCTTCGCCTCATCTTTCCAAGCCTCCCAGTATCCCCCCCCACCCCCCATCCCTGGGGTCAGCCTATATCTCAGCAGGTGTTAAGCTCAAGCCAAATTTGTTTCTGAACTTCAATTATTTAGCAGCAGTTAATCGTTGAATTATAATGTCACATCCAGCCCCTCCCCACATTGTGGCCTCTTTGTCCCCAGCCCCCTTCAGAAGACTCCATTTCCTCCTTCTGCATGTCATTGTCCTGGCCAGTCAGCATTCCTCCTGAGATAAGATGAAAGATACAATTCCGTCTGGTGCTTTATCTCTTGGGTTCTCAGGCAGTCCGTTTGACCTTTGCCCTCCAGTTTTAGTGAAGGGTTTATAACATTTTCTCTCCTGTCCCGCTGACTGGTCACTGTCCAGGCAATGTGCACCTTGGGGATTGCTCTGTGCAGGATGCTCTGTGCTGTGATGGAGTGGTTCTGTGGCCCATTGCTCTTCAACTCAGCATTACTCAGCCTAGAGCAGATTCAGCTGCCTTCCTACCCTGGACACAGCTCATCTTGGTCCCGCCTGGGCTGTGTCCTGATTCACTCAGGCCTGACCAAAATGTCACCAACTGGCATCATCTAGGCTCTGGGCCACTTCATTTGCTCCTCCTGGTGAATTGTTGCAGTCTGGGCTGCCCCGCGGACCTTCACTGGGGTTCCCCATCCCGTGTCAGCACTCACCTGGGGTTCTTTTTTGTTTGTTTGATCGACACAGGGTTTCTCTGTGTAGCCCTCTGTGATACCCTGGAACTCACTCTGTAGACCAGGCTGGCCTCGAACTCAGGGATCTGCCTGCCTCCGCCTCCTGAGTGCTGAGATTAAAGGTGTGTACCACCACTCACAATTTGTCTGAGGTTCTTCACTTTCCTCTTTGGAGCTATATCCCTCAGCAGTAGTTCCACGAACTTCCTCCCTGGCCTGCCTGCCTGCTGCCCTGGGGCTGGGCAGTTTGTGATTCTTGTGGTCACTGTGGCTCTTCAAGAGCCCCCAACCTTTTGTCTGTCACGGTCTGTACCCACTTCCGCTTCCTCCTACACTTAAGGGGACCTTTAAACACACCTGACATCCCAAGCTGAACCTGTTCTTAGTGACAGCCTGAACACTATTAATCTGATCTCAGCCAACAAGGCTGTGGTTTGGACTGATTTTTATGTGTCGGGCAGAACCAGGCCACTTCCATGAGACCTCCTGCCCCAAAGCTCTCCCAGACCTGCCCACTGTGACTCTCCCTCAGGACCTCCCTCCCTCCTCTCCAAGCCTTTTCCTGTAAGTCTTGGTGACCTCCATGTGGCTGATGAGTCCTGCCCCTGAACCAGTGACACCCAGTCATGTCCTTGCCTATCCTTGCCCAGACAGGCCAAGAACCTCAACAGACATGGAGTCCCAATGAATACTTGTATCATAGTCACCTGAGGCCTGCAGCTACGTAGTGAGTGGAAGAAACACACATGTACCGGGGAACGATCCCCCACTAGCGCTGAACCTGCTGTGGACATTTCTGGATGTCACCTTTTATGAAAAAGGAAGGGAGTGACACAGGAGTGTCTGCAGTTATGGGACTTGTGTATGACTGGCCATTGGGAGACCTGTTGTCTCAGTCTTTTCTGGCCCTGGACATGACCACAAGTACTAGTAACCATGCGTTCCCTCCTGGGTCCTGTCATCTGCCTAGAAATGCAAGCTTTAGCCTGTTTGAACAATTCCCCTTCTCTACTATCTCAGGGATCCTTAAGTTCTTAACATGGCCCCCAGGAGGTGGGTCCTCCATGTGGTACCTAGAGTCCCAGCTTAGAGTGCCTGAGGCGTTCACAGGCGCAGCTGATATTGAATAGTTAATGTTTTAAAAGATGTGTTTTTGAGCCTCTTCCGGTCTCTTTGGCCTCTGCGGTAGAAGCAAGATGAGGAAAGGAATGTCATCCGTTGTGCCACCGCTGTGGCTCGAAGGCCTGCCACCTTCGGAAGTCCACCTGTGGCAAACGTGGCCATGCTGCCAAGCACAAGAGAAAGTGTAACTGGAGTGCCGAGGCTAAGACGCGAAACAGCACCAGGACTGGGCAGATGAGGCACCTAAAAATTGTCTATCGAAGACTCAGGCATGGATTCCGTGAAGGGATAACACCAAAACCCCAGAGGGCAGTTGTGACAGCATTCGGTTCATCTTGAGGATTTCAATCAGTCATAAAATAAATGTTCTGGTTTCAAAAACTTAAAAAAAAAAAAAAAAGAAAGATGTGGTTTTGAGGTAAATACTCAGAACAGAATTTCACATCTCACCGGTGCATAAGCTCTGACAGAGCGGCTTTAAGTGGCTCTGATGCTGCCCAGCCATCCTGCAGAGCCGCCAGCTTTGCCAAGGAGCCAAGCTGCGGAAGGCACATTTGCACCGGAAGTTCCTAGTGGGCTCTGGACCAGCATCCTCCTGGGCAGTTTCTCCTGACACTGGTAAACACAGAGGCACCTCCTGCAGAGGGGGTTCCTCACCTGTGACTCTTACTCATTCCTCTCTCACATCCCATGCCCTCCTCTGTCTTCCTTCCATCCGTGACACTGTTTTCCTTGGCTCTTGGCTATCCAGGGCCCAGGGCCACATCACCTCCCAGGGGAACCAGTGTATCTCTTAGGACTGGCTCCCTATTAACACTGGCTCCTCTCTGCAATCCCTCTGCATGCCTCCTCATGCAGCCCTCTTCTGTGCGGGGGGCGGGGCGGGCGGGACTGGAGTGGGGGGGATCTGCGTAGCCCCTCCTGGTGCATACTTTCTGTGTAGTCCTTCACTTCTGCATCCTCTCTCTGGCCCCTCCCCTATTCATCCTCCCTGTGTGGCCCTCCCCTATGCATCCTCTGTGTGTGGTTCCTCCCCTATGCATCCTCTGTGGCCCCTCCCCTGTTCATCCCCTCTGTGTGGCCCCCTCCCCTCTGCATCCTATGTGTGGCCCCTCCCTGTCAACCTCTGTGTGGTTCCTCCCCTATGCATCCTCTGTGGTTCCTCCCCTATGCATCCTCTGTGGCCCCTCCCCTGTTCATCCTCTCTGTGTGGCCCCTCCCCTGTTCATCCTCCCTGTGTGGCCCCTCCCCTCTGCATCCTATGTGTGGCCCCTCCCCTGTGCAACCTCTCTGTGGTCCCTCCCCTGTGCAACCTCTGTGTGGTTCCCCTCCCCTGTGCAACCTCTCTGTGGTCCCTCCCCTCTGCATCCTCTGTGTGGTTCCCCTCCCCTGTGCATCCTCTGTGTGGCTCCTCCTTTATGGCCTGCACCTCTGGCATGAGAGGCTCCACCTATATGGATCCCTATAGAGGGGCTTATATTGCACAGGCCCCGCTAAGGCCCCCTGGACTGCTCACAGAACCAGGGGGTGGAGAGGTAATGCCTTCCACAGAGTAGCCAAGGCCAAAAGAGGGCAGTGGTAGGTAGCAAACTGGCTTCATTCTGTCTTAAGAGATGGGGAGGTGGGAAGCTGTATTGCCTGGGCACTCTTTCAGAATGGGTCCAACAGCTTCTGGTCTGTGAAAGGCTCGTGCTGTGCTTTGTGACGGGTATACAGAGAGCTCAGGAGCCTGTTCCTGTCCTCCTGCTGAGCCTCAGGTCCTCTGGGTGGCCTGTTCCATTCTTGGGGCAGATGACTGACTGGCTGGCAGTTCATGTGAGCACTCTCCCTGGGGCCACTGGGTGCTCCGCTGAGGCCACCCTCCCTATTCTTGCAATATAGTGGAAGCTGGGTTCTAAGTTGGACTTGTTATTCTCCACCGGGCACACATGGTTTTTAGCAGGTTTACTGGGCATTTCAAATGAAGGCCAGCAACACAGGCTGATAGAGGAAAACCATGATGGACCCACCTCAGAGCCTCAGTGAGCATGTGCTTGAAGGAGGAACTGTCACCAGACCGCATCCTGACCTCAAAGACTCGATCCTCCGGTCTCAGCCGCTGAGGGCCATGTGCGTGCACTGCCATGCCTTGTTGCATCTTCTCATTTATTTATTGAGACAGTGTAACTTAACATGGCCTTGAACTCACCCTCTTCCCAGCTCTGCCTACGTCCTGGGATGACAAGCACGCACTGCCATGCCTGGCTGAGCGCCTGTTTCCAGATGCAGACTGTTTAATCACATCCGTAGCCACATTCTTGTTGTGGGCCTGGCCGCTGGTCCCAGGTGGGTCTGACTCAGACGAGCTGTTTAGATCCATGTATGGGCACACAGAATCAACTTGGAGGGCCAAGAACTTAGGCACAGGTGTCCCCCACCTTGACCTTGTGTTGGTGATGAATTCTCATGTGCTTGAACAGCTACGGAAGGACAAAGGTTCTCTCTTCCAGCCTTGGCTCCATAGCTTTCCTGACAGTTGGCAGCTGAGGTAATGCTGTCCTAGGCTGGTAGCAGGAGGATCCCTGCCTGGCTGGCCCTGGGTACCTGTTAGACATGTTTGCAGTGTGGGGTGAAATACCTGGCCATTAGCTCCTTGTGCCCATTGGCTGGCAGGACTGTGGGTAGCAGAGAGTTAACTGGACAGGGCTCCCTGCAGGCGAGCCCAGTGCTGGGAGGCCGCGATCTCCAGTTCTTTCTTCTCCAGTTCTTTCTGTGCTAATTGAAGACGTGACATTCCTGAGGATGAAAGCCTCTTTGTGTGGAGCCGGCAGGCAGCTGGGCTCACAGCCCTAGGTCGCCTGTGCACAGCAGCCCCAGAGCAGGTAGCGCATGGCCCTGGCTGAGGAATGTCCCCACGAGGCTCCAGAAACAACTTCCTCCTTTATGCGGGCTATCAGCTCGTGCCTGCCGATTTGGGTCCCAATTATAGGTGGAGAACCAGGAGAAAGGTTGTGCTGTCTAGACACTAATCTTGAGATCAAGTTTCTTCGGCACTGTATCCCAGCAACAGGATTACAATTGGTGGGAGGTGGGGGTGAATTCTCTGGGGCTGGGCCAGGGGACCCCAGCTCCTTCTTCTCTGTTCCATACGTCTGACTTTCTGGTGTGGGAAGTAGGGCAGGGGCGGTAAGGGAAACCCCTGTGGAGAAGAGGTTGCAGGACTCTCCCAGCTACTGCTTGTTCCCCAAGGTCTTAAGTAAAGTGGGGGAGGCTGAGCAGTAACCCGAGGAGCCATGGGCAGCAGAGACCTTGGTGGGGTCCACCTGTGGTCAAGGGCATGCACCTGCTCGGCTCTGTCTCAGGCTGCTCATGTGTCCTGACTGCAGATTGCTGTCTTTTCAGGGGCCAGAGGGCAGCCTCTGCTTCTGCTCCTCCAGGCTCAGAGACTCCAGCCATGCATCCCTCACCCACTCTGCCCCTTCTGATTGGCTTCCACCATGACTGTGGTAGCGCAGAGCGAGGAGATTTGTGCCGCCTGTCTGCTCCATGCTTTGCAGGCTCCTTGAAGGAGGCTGATAGGCCGATGGCTGGCTTTACATGGGACTGGATTTTACCTCAAGACAGGACTCTTCCTCAGGCAGTGTGGCCCCCACGCGTGTTTGTTTTGCTTTTGCTATGTCAGGGCAACAGTTCAAATCAGGTGCCAGGCGGCTGTGCCCCTTACATAGGGACTTACTGCTGTGTTCACAGCCAAAGAGCTTAATAGATGTCCTGGGTGAGAGTCAACATCAGCTGGCTAGACGAGGCAGAGCCACAGAGGCACACAGACCAAGTCGTGTGGCTCACATCATCGTGTGGCTGAGTGCCGGTGGGAAGGCAGGGGGAGGCAGCTTTGTAGACGGACACTCGGACACTCCGACATGGGTATGTATAGATGCAGCTGCACTAACAGATCCCATGCTTCAGGAGTGGAGCAGCAGAGGTGGTGGTCCGCTGTGGGCAGGAAGGAAGCTCAGGCTGTTGTTTGGGGGCCAGCCAGCTGTTTGGGGCCAGCCAGCTGTGCACATTCTCTGGCTTTTATGGAGACCCTGATGCTTTTCACTTCCCGAGAATCAAGCAGCCAGATGGGTGAGTGAAATGAGAACAGCCTTAAAACCCCAAGGCCCTGCCCTGTGTGAGGGTGCTCACTTATCATCCCTGTGCTTGAGAGGCTGAGGCAGGAGGATTGCCTTGAATCTGAAGCCGGCCTAGGGTACATAGTGAGTACGTATCTCAAAAAACAAAACAAAAAAAAAACAAAACAAAACCCCCAAACAACAACAATAACAATAACAACAACAACAAAAACCTAAGAACCAAACCAAGACAAAACACAAACCTCAGGCCCTAAAATTCCAGGAGCTGCTGTCCCATGATGCTGTCCTCAACATCTGTCTTTCCTTTGGGGATTCTTCGTAAGTGTGTAGGTGCTCACATGTACAGATACACGTGTGTGTGTGTGTGTGTGTGTGTGTGTGTGTGTGTGTGTGTGATGCTTGTGACTGTGCCTGTGTAGCTCAGGTGTCAGTCTTTACTTCCACTTTCTTTTTTGTTTGTTTGCTTGTTTTTAAGATTTATTTATTTATTATGTATACAGTGTTCCACCTGCATGTATGCCTGCAGGCCAGAAGAGGGTACCAGATCCTGTTATAGATGGATGTGAGCCACCATGTAGGAATTGTCCCCAGGTCCTCTGGAAAAGCAGGCAGTGCTCTTAACCTCTGAGCCATCTCTCCATCCCCCTGTTTCTATTCTTCCTGATATGGGTTTCTCATTGGCTTGGAGCTCAGTGACATTGGCTCAGCAGATTGGCTGGCTAGTGCCTCCCCAGCACTGGGATTACAAGTGTATACCACCGTGCCCAAATTTTTAATGGGGTTTTGGGGACCAAACTTAGTTCCTCATGTTTCCATGGCAGGCGCTTCACCAACTGCATTACCTCCTCAATCTCCCACCTTTGGGAACTCTAAGCACTGTGTGTCATGTATGTAAAGCCTGCAGGCTTTCATCCATGCTCCATGCTGCCCATGGCATGGTAGGTCTCCTCTCATCCCACATTGGCACACGCGTGCATGCATATATACAAACAAGCTAAGGCAAACCCTGAATCCCTGGAATCGTCCAGAGACCACCTTATATCTTCCCTACTCTCTGCAGAGCCCCAGCTGCCATGACAGTGCCATTATGGCCAACACAGAGCAGACAGGAACAGAGCGGCAGGAGCAGAGAGGGTTGCCGCCTCAGCTCAGGATGGACATGCACTGGCTCCCTGGCTATCACTCATTGCAGGATAGGGGTGAAGGCGGAGGGTGGGGAGGATGCAAGGGCTGGACTCTGTTCAGGATAGGGCAGCAGTTCAGGGACTCTGGCTTAGCACACAAGGCAAATGTAGCCACTTGGTGGGGGACTGTTCTATAGGACTCTGTGGGGAGAAGGGAGTCTACCTGTATGTACTGACTGGTGCTTGATTGCACTGGTACAGGGATTTCGTTTTCCTTATCCATAGGCAAACGGAGTTTGTAAATGGCCTTTGAGCTTAGGGGAATCGAGAAGGACCATGTGCATGTCTGATTTCATCAGTTCCTTGAGCTGGGCCACCATCTTTTGCTGAAATGGGTGCCTTCTGGAGCTGCCAATGCTTGGCGGAGAGAAAGGTGTGGGAGTCTGTGTGAGTCACACTTAAGCTGGGCCTTTGACTTCTGTGGAATGTGGCCTCATTCCCTTGAGACTACATCTACCTGGTATCTCCTCCCACTTCCCTCACTAGATGTGGCCCATGCTGTGGGCTCTAGGCCACTGAGTCACCATGAGTGCTGAGTTCCTGACTATGAGTTCCTGTTAAACATTAACAGGTGAAGCTGGCCCCTGTTGAAGAATAACCCGTTTACCCTCCAGGCTATGATGTCCCAAAAGGCACGACTGACTGTGCCCTCGAGTTGGCCAGTTTGGGGTCCACTCTGATCAACACTATGCATGGTCCTTACAGGCAGTGGCTGGGCACACCCAGCTCCACAGGCCAGAACACTTCTGTTTGGTGTTTTGATGAGGAATCTGAGACGTGGGCGGTGGTTGCAGTTGCTTCCCAGTTGGTTCAGATGCGCAGGGCAGAGAGCCATTGTGTTGGGTTATCCGCAGCTGTCCAGGAGACAGTCAAACCTGGGAAGCTGGCAGCTGGGGCTGGCGGAAGAGTCCTGTGGGGTTAGGCCCCAACCTGTGGGCTGTGGAGAGTCTCCAGTAGCATCTGACCTGCCCTTTGCAGTTCACCCAGGCAGCTGAACAGACTCACACTTCCTCGTGGGGCCTGGTGTGGCTGGCAGGGCCGCACAGTGCCAGCTTGCCCCTGTCTCTGGTGAAGAAGCAGCTTAGGTGTCTGTGGCCTGTTCTGTGACTTCTTATCCCGTAAACCTCTCTGTTCCCCATGTGGACCCTGGACCTTCTCACTACTGCCCTGTTTGTCTACTGTGCAGCAACCTGCTGTGTCCTGGAAGGGAGGGAGCCCAGCCAGAGTGGGGAGGTCTTGGCTGACATCCTCAGCTTCTCCACCTGTCTAGACCTTGCCTTTCTAGGTCTGGCTCCTAGTGAGAGAGGAGTGAGGACTCTAGGCTTTGGGCTTAAGTTAGCAGGAAGGAAGTGCCTGGAACTGCTTATGGAGACGGACATAAGATCAGACAGACCCAGAGCTGAGGGTTCTTCTCAGGGCCCCGAAACAAATGACTGAGCCTTGATTTGAACTTGGGTTCCAGTTGTTTATTATTATTATTATTATTATTATTATTATTATTGTCATTATTATTATTAATATGGTCTGTCTGTATACCAGAAAAGGGCACCAGATCTCATTACAAATGGCTGTGAGGCACCATGTGGTTGCTGGGATTTGAACTCAGGACCTCTGGAAGAACAACTAGTGCTCTTAACAGCTGAGCCATCTCTCCAGCCCGGGTTTCAGTTTTAAACCCTATTCATATCCTAGGATGCAGGAGGGAGATGGAGGGATGGCAGAGAAAGAGGGACCGATGCTAAAGGTCACCTCAAGGCATCTGTCCTCATTTGAGGTCACAGAGTGGTTCCTTAGTGCCTGCCCCCTTGTGTGAAGGGTCAAGGTCCCACCTTGACAGTGGACCTGTTCCCCAGGCCTGGACCCACTGTCTGTGCTGTGGCTGATTGCCACTGTTCCCACTAATGTGGGAGAATTTAGGAAAGTGTTGAGTGTGCCCCATCTTGCCTCCTTCCTGGTCCTGGCCCGAGTGTAAATCAGTGCCAGTTTCTTAAGCCACATGTTTTGCATGAGTGCTTTGTGAAGATTTGAGTCTCTTTGCAGTGAAGCAGGTTCCTTGCCCAGCTCCTTTTGTTGGTGACGCAATGTCTAATGCACTGCAGGATTGCAGCAGCAACTTCACAGTGAGCCTACAGAGCCCCAAGGCCAAGGGGTTCACCTGATGGCATCTGCCAACTTGGTGGAGTCTGAGCTGACTTTGGGATGCTGGGGACAGGAGGGAGGAGCTAGACCCCAGCCTCACTTTCAGGTGAGGAGTGGCTGTGCCCTGAGACCACAAAGCAGGGAGATGTCTTTATGCCCTGGGCTGACTGGTGTTCTGGGGAAGGCCAGTTGTAGCATGAATCTTAAAGAGTCTTATTAACAAAATCAAACCTGAGGCCAGTTATTGGGGTGAATGCTGGAAGATCAGAGAAGCAGAGCAAGCCACAGCTACCTCACCTTGCCAGTTCCTCAGCTGATCTTGTTTCCTCAGACTGGAAGCCTCTGAGTCTTATCCAAATGAATCTCAGCTGAACTGCTGCTCCAAAGCCTGAATGCTTAACCAGCCAAAAGCTTCTAGTTTCTGGTCTTGACGCCTTATATATCTTTCTGCTTTCTGCCATCTCTTCTTGGGATGAAAGGCGTGAATCACCATGCTTGGCTGTATCCTTGAACACACAGAGATCCAGGTAGATCTCTGCCTCTGGAATGCTAGGATTAAAGGTGTGTGCTACCACTGCCTATCCTCTATGTTTAATATTGTGGCCGTCCTGGTCTCTGACCCCAGATAAGTTTATTAGGGTGCACAATGTTTCAGGGAACACAATACCACCACAGCCAGTGGTCCAACAGTGGTGGGGTGAGGACCCAGGTAGCAGGCTGAAGCAAGAATGTGGCTTTGAGTGTCCCTGAATAGGGCCACACCTGGTGTAAAAGGCTTAGCCTGGGGTCAGTGGCAGCTTTGGCAGAGGAGGAACCCTAGAAATGTTGAGAGAGGTGGCCGTGCCCTCATAAGCCAGTAGGTGCTTCCTGGAGGAAGTTCCAGGGACTCTTCAACTTTGAGAACATACTCCGAAGTCGGCCTCCACAACATAGCCAGCCCTCTGGTACTTAAAGTGGCCAGCAGGGGAGCAAGTGGGCACTTTGGCTCTAAGCCATCAGGTACCTGAGAGCGCCTTAGGGCTGGAGTTCCCAGGCAGAGGCGTTTCCTTTGGTTGGTCTTTGTGGCCCTGAATGGTGGAGGTCAGCATCAGGAGATTGAGCTGACATGATGTTGTGACAGAGTTGTCGCCACCGAGGAGGTGCTGTGCAGTCCTTACAGGGACACTCTCAGGCACTGCCTTTACTGCCTTCATGAAGATAATGAGCCAGAGGAGAGCATGGGCCTGGGCACTTGCTGAGCTGCCCAGCCTGGCCCCGCCCGACTCCAAAAGCAGCTATGATCCTGCCCTGTCTGAGAGGTGATGGCCTGTCCCTTGGAGTGCTAGCCCCCAAGGGGAGACCTGTCCTGCATGTCTGCAGCATCTGCTGGGGAAGCGAGCTGCCATTGTCGTCCTCTGGATGTGTAGGTTGGCTGGCCATTCTGTCCAGCAAGTTTGAGGCTCTTGCCCAGCTCGCTCCAACTCAGGCTACAATAGTCTCAACTCAGGCCCTCCAGGAGATTCAGCGTGGCCTGGTGTCAGCTCAGCTTGGAGGACTCTGGTGTCATGCTGTGTCCTTTCCTACCATGTTCAGTGCCCGCTCCTGAGACCCACGCATTTCCTTCATGGATGTGGTGAGGGGGCTGCCATGAGGGTGAGCAGCGATCTTGGGGAGTTTCTTCCTGCTGTACCTCTCGTGGGCCAGAGACTGTGGTAGTAGCTACATCTGCACAGAATCCCCTGGGGCACTGTGTGTTCTCGTTTCCCTGAGGCAAGTGTTGCCTCTCTTACCTCCACTTCAGCCAAGGAGACCTGAGAAGCTGTAGCGTGCATGTGTAGTGTTGCCCCTCCCCCACCCCCTCCCCTGACCCTCTGCTTCCCCTGCAAGATTCTTTTAGCTGGGCATCGGAGGATACTGGAAGCTATACTAAGCTAGAGCTAGGACGTGTGCCCTGTGGCATGGGCTGAGCTTGTAGCAGCCATGTACCGACTGTGGGCCGCACTTCTGGCTTGCTAGGGTTGTGTCGTTTATCCATGGGACATGGCTTGCTGGCTGAGAATGTCATTTGGGTGATAACTTGGGTGTCCCTAAGGCTTTGCCAGGGGTTCATCTCCCAATGGCTGCGCTCCTTGGCATTGATGCCACCTGCCTCTCACCTGGCATGCTTTCGTTCTCAGGCTGCCTCTGTCCTTTCTCAGGGATCTGTGGTCCATTTGAGGGCTACAGGAACCAAGAGAGACTGTGTGTGTGTGTGTGTGTGTGTGTGTGTGTGTGTGTGTGTGTGTGTGTGTTCCGTGACACCGACACTCTCACACATACCCTTGAATGGGGGCTGGATGGGGATGGGAGGAACTATGTCAGGCTGCATGCTGCTCCCAAACCCTGCCCTATTGGCTGAGGCCCACCCAGGAGGATGGATTCCTAACAGCACCAAATGCTCCCCACTTCCCTTTTAACCTCTTGTCTAAACTATTCATGTATAGATACCATTTCTTAAGCCAAGCTCTCTCCTAGTATGCTCATGAGGTTCCTAGTCACACAAAGTCCATAGTCATGAATGGGCTGCACACCAGCAAAATATACTTCCTGTTTATGCTTTTTTGTGTTGCATCCCTTATCCTTTTTCATCTCTCTTTTTTTTTAAAAACTATTTTTAAAATATTTATTATGTATACACTATTCTGCTTGCATGTTTTCCTGCCCGCCAGTAGAGGGCACCAGATCTCATTATAGATAGTTGTAAGCCACCATGTGGTTGCTGGGAATCCCGAACTCAGGACCTCTGGAAGAGCAGCTGGTGTTAACCTCTGAGCCATCTCTCCAGCCCCCTCCTTCATCTCTTACTCAAGGTCACTATAGACCTGAGAGAGGCTGAGTGAGACCCCCCCCATAGTTCACATGCTGCCCCTAACCCCCATTTTT
Source organism: Onychomys torridus (assembly GCF_903995425.1). Lineage (NCBI taxonomy): Eukaryota > Metazoa > Chordata > Mammalia > Rodentia > Cricetidae > Onychomys > Onychomys torridus. The sequence continues at coordinate 58,641,406 of NC_050460.1, read as the reverse complement.
ACCTAAGCGACCAGTGTCTACAGGGCCTCAACACTACATTCTCCAGCTCCTTCCACACCTCTCCCCAAGAGGGGCCCCTTCTTGCTCCACGCTAACCCCTGACTTCAAAGCCTCTGCAGCTGTGTTAATATGGGCAGATGGGAGCAGACTCCAGGTGGAGAGGAGAGAGCTTCCTGGGGCTCTGCACAGCTGCAGTGACCGTGGACTCGGTTGTGGATTGCAGAATGTGCCCGCTTCCGCTGTCTGGACCTGCGGTTACTTGCTTCAGTCTCTTTTCTGTACAGGGAGGGTTCCCGGGGGCTTCTGAGCTCCCCGCTCTGGCCGTCCTCACACTGAGCTCCCTTCTCATTTCCTTGTCATCAGTCTGCTGGGGCAGGTGCTGGGCCTGTGCTGGGTCTCCAGGCTGACAGCGCTGCAAAGGGGGAGGCTCAGGAATGTGCTGGCACCTGGCCACTCCTGGGCTCTGAGCTCAGGTCTGACTAATGAGGTGATTCACCAGAGCAGCCGGAGAGCCTGAGGCAGCCTCCCCAATAGTTTAGTCCCTTACCTCGAAGAGCTGGGTAGACATGAGGCCTCTTGGGTGGGGCCCACCGGGGACCTCTTCAGAGTGAATAGTCAAGGCCATTAACACCACTTCCTATGTTGTTCATCCCCCACGGCCACCCTTGGTCACTGTATGGCACTGTGACTGTGCACCTTGCTGTGTTGTTCAGGGTGGTGGCCTCCTGTGGGCTGGATTGAGTCCAGCTTGGGTTGGAAGGTGTCAGGGTTTGGATTTGAACTGTCCCTCACAGGCACATGTTTTGATTGCTAGGTCCCAGATTTTGGTGTTACTTGGAAGTTTGTGGAGCCTTTAGGGGGTGGGGCCAAGCTGCTGGGAGTAAAGCATGGTGGAGAGGGAGGGAAGAGCATTGAAGATTCTGCTTCTACTCTGTCTCTACAATCTGCTTGCATCACATGGGTAGCCACTGATAGAGCTGTGGATGGTAAACACCGCGTTCATGAAGTTTCAGGTGGGAACAAGGACTCCATTGGGACCTGGGTTAGAGGACAATGAAGTTATATTCCAGAGAAGAACATGATGGCATTCTTCCTATCTCCTGAAAATTGGAATAAAGTTGAATTAAAAAGTAACGGACTAGTGTACATGGCAGAGACCCCTCCCAATGAAGACTCTGGGGTATCAAAATGCAGATGTTGGGGTATCAAATGCAGATGTGTTAGAACTTCATTTAAAAAGCAAGAGCTAAAGGGGTGCCCAGCAAGGAGCTACCCAGGGAAAGGTTTGTCCAAGTTTAATCAGTTGGACACTCAGAGGCCTTTGCAGCTGTGGTCTAGGGGTTCCTGGCTACTTCTTGAGTTGGCTGCAGAACTTGGTGTTGTCATGGCTTTACAGGCATGAGGAGCATTTAAGAGTTGTGAGGTTAGGGACTGGAGAGGTGGCTCAGTGGTTAAGAGGGCTGGCTGCTCTTCCAGAAGTCCTGAGTTCAATTCCCAGCAACCATATGGTCATAACCATCTACAATGAGATCTGATGCCCTCTTCTGTCATGCAGGCATATGTGTAACTAGAGCACTCATATACAAAAATAAATAGATCTTTAAAAAAAAAAAAAGAGTTGTGAGGTTAAAAGGGGGGAGGGGGGTTGGTCAGCAATGGTGGTGCATGCCTTTAAACCCAGCACTCGGGAGGCAGAGGCTGGCGGATCTCTGAATGTAAGGCCAGCCTGGTCCAGGACGGCCAGGGCTACACAGAGACTGTCTCAGAATGTCTAAAAAAAAAAACCAAACCAAACCAAAGCAAACAAAGAAAAAAGGAGATGTAAGGGATCATGCTAAGGTTTAAAAACAAACACAATTGTGAGGCCAGGCAATGTGTGGCAGGGTCAGAGTGCCTGGGGAGGTCCCCAAACAAGGCAATGCAGGAAGCTTTGAGGGTGAAGCCCAAGGTAAGTGGAGACCCCAAGACATTAATGATGTCAAGAACATGGAATATCTGCCAAGGAAAGCTGTAGTTGCTTAGTAGAGCTAGCCCAAGAGGGAGGCTGTGTGTACTGCCAGCGGCAGGACCGTAATGGCAGGGCTAGAGCTAAGCCAGTTGGAGATCACATCTCACCGCGTCAGGGATGCTGGACACGAGGCTCCAGGGCTTGGTGTTTGCTGGCTTTGGCCAGCTCTTTCCCTGCTATCCCCCACATTCCTCCCTCTGTTTAGGAGTGTTTATTTTGTGCATTGTATGTTGTAACTATGCAGTTTCTTTCTGGTTTTGACCGAGACTCACCGTTAAGGAGTTGGCCTTGTGCTTCAAGGGAGACTTTGGACTTTTGAACAGCGTGAGGGCTGTTAAAACATTTTGCATCATGAGAGATGGCCGTGAGCCTTTGCGGGGCCAGCAGAAGAAATTTATGGTTTAAAATGGAAATGTCCCCCACGGGCTCACGTTTTGAGCACTGGTCCCTAGATTGTGATGCTGTGTTCCAGGAGGCTGTGGAGTCTTTAGGAGGCGAGGCCTGCCTGGCGGGAGTTCAGTTCTAGGGGTGGACCTATGAAAGTTTGGTCCCTGGTTCTGTCCCTTATTTCTCTGCTTCCTGGTTGCACCTGTGAACAAGCCCCTGCCTCACACTCCCATGGCCATGAACCCTACCATTCTTCTCTCCCTCATGATGGACTGTAAGCATCTCAGAACCCCAAGTCCAGATGAACCTTTCCCCCTTGTTTCTGTCACAGTGAGGTCAGGTCACAGTGAGGCAAAAATAAGGAACCTAAGTGGGCGGGCCCAGGAAGATGAGGTTAACGTATATGTGGCTTCAGGTAGTTGCTGTGCTTGCTGGGAGACTTGACTGAGCCGACTCCAGGGGAAGGTAGGCTGGGAGGGGCCACCCAGGCTGACTGGAATGCAGAGCATGTGCAGGAAGGGCCTGCAGGCTAGGAGACTTCGAGAAACCATGACACATGGCGGCAGCTTCCTCTGGTGTCCCGTCCTTGGTCTTCTCTGCACGGGGAGCAATGGGATCCTTCTACTTTTTCATTGTGGCAAAGTTCTCATAGCATAGACCTGAGCATCTCACAGTGAATGATTCAGGGATATTTGATGTTGTCCAATAATCACTGTGATCTAGTTCTAGAACATTCTCATTATCCTAAAGGGAAACCCTGCATCACGGATGGTCCCAGGAAGCCACGAATCTATGCCACCCCTGAATCTGTCTATTGTCGCCTCCTGATTGGGTAGAATATTCCAGGTGTGTCCTGGACTCTTATATGTGTGGAACTTGCATGAGTTTCTCCATGACCCCAGTGTCTCTAGGTCTGCCTGTGTAGCGAGCATCAGGCTGTGCTATTCCAGCTGGCTGGTCATCTGTTGTACTGCTCTCTCTTTGAAGATGTGTTTTCTGAACTCCATATATCTAACTGGAGTCTGTGGCCTTTTTACAGCCCTGGTCTCTCTTGGCTTTCTTCTCTACATGGCTCCCAAGCTGCAGCCTTTGCAGATGACAGTGAAAATCTCAAGGCACAAAGGCTGTAGTTGCCTAGGAGGAATGGAGGACAAGTCTCTGTTCCCTGGGTTGCAGCTCATCCATACCATGGGAATCCATGCCGCCTACTGTGCCCCTGTGAGAGAGGGATGGTTCCCAGTGGAAGAGACAGGAGGAATAGGGAAGACTGTCACATCAAAGCCAGTTCTTAGGGGGTATTCATTCATTTACTGGCGTGTTTGCCCATCCATCCATCAGTCCACCCATCCGTCTGTCTGTCCGTTCATCCATCCTCATACTTGGCTAGAAAATTCCCCGTGTGCCTGCTCTGAATCCATCTCCTATCTTGGTGACACAACGCTTCCTGCCCATCCCCAAGGTTCACTAAGGGGATGAAGGATCCTTCTCTAGTTCCAAGCTCACACATCCCACACCTAACAGGTCATGTGACTCCCTCAGGCTGCAGGCTAGCATGCAGGGATGGTCAGTCCTCGGTGTTTTCTTTCTTCCATGGTCAGGACCTTGCTTTCTTTTCAGGTTGTTTGTTCCCACTGTTAATGTCCCTTGGACCCGTGGTTTTAGTGTCTTCCTAAGGTATAGGATGGCTGGCTTCCTTGACACTGACGACGGCTTTGACACTAGGTTCTTCTGCCTCAGCGCTTGGGCCACCTCTGACACTTCCGTCCTTGGTTTCCCAGTACGCTCTACTGCCTTGCTGGGTACTTGTGTGGGGATAACAGTTGTGTCTATGCTGAAATATTGTGGGCCCATGGCTTATGGCTGGGGGTCTCCTCCTCACTAGCCTCCTACCTTCCTTTTGTGTGCTGGACTCTCCTGTGGGTCAGAGCTATAGTTCCTCACCAGCCGAGGCCCCTAGCCCATAATTTGCAGTGCTCTGGTAGTTGATGGCTGTTTTGTGGACAGTCACAGGCAGGAAGAGATGGACCCCAGCCACCTGTATGTTTGAGCGGGGTTCATTCAAAATGAATGTCCTGGGCTCCTCCGCTTGAGCGTGGACAAGCCCTCAAGGAGGGAGGTGGGCTCAGGCCCACCCAGGGCAGGCTCAGGGTCATTCTTTGTGACCCTGGATCTGGTTACAAAGGCAGATGGAGAGCGTGGGTGGCTGGCTTAGTCCCTGGAAGCCCAGGAATGTGGAGCAGACTCCTCTCAGCCTGGGGTCCTAGGGTGGGTAGCGTGTATTTACCTTTATTCTTAGCAAAGAGCACAGAGTGATAGCTTTGAGGGCCGCTGGCAGATACTGCTACAAGCTCAGGCCCAGGTCTCCATTGGCTGAGCACATGTCCAGAAAGGCAGGCTTTGGTCAGGTGAGCAAGCCTGTCAGATCCATTGTCAAGCACAGCAGAATCTGAAAGGACAGGAACAGCCCCCTGTGGAGAACAAAACCCCAGGGATCCTTCCATATCTAGTCCTTGACCAGCCCTAACTACTTGTCTTCCAGGTGGGTCATTCCTCTTCAAGGTGCCTCTCTATCTGGAGGATGGCTGGCAGGGGAGGGTCACATTCTATTTACCGTGGCTTGTCGTGTCTGTAGGTTGCCCTAGGAGGGGTGTGGCCAAAGGGTAGGCTCCTTGTCCCCTCCACTGTGGACTGATGGATGCCTTCACTGAGGCCCGAGAGCAGCAGGGAGCTGTAGTGACTCCCACTGAGAACCTGTTGGTACAGGGATTAAGGAGGGGGCAGGTAGGTACCAGCTGCCCGATGTGGGAGCTGTGAGAGCCAGGGAGAAGCCAGACCTCTGTGGCTCAGGGGTATCATTCTGATACCTCTGAGAGATTGTGACTTTCCCAAGGCCCCTCAAACCCTGTTTTGATTCTCCTCAAGGCCTTGGACTTGGAGAGAATCATGTGCTCTCAGTGTCTGCCTTTGATGTGGTTTAGGCATGCTGCTCTGGATGGCCTGAACCATGAGCGTCTGTAGGGAAAATAGATCCACTGCCTTTGGTCTCTGGGGCCACAGCAGAGACACCAGCTGGTCCTACTTTGGGTATCCTTGAGTTCGCTTGAGAATGGAGAGGGCTGGTGTGGCCAGCATGCTTCTGTCCAGCAGATGCTTTCTAGCCCAGGGTGTCAGCCATCTTTACTCTTCCCTTACCCGTGGACACCCTCTGTGGGCACCTGCCCCACTGGCGCCTCCCGCCATGCCCACTGGCTTCCCTCCCAGCACTTGAGAGCAGACCCAGGTTGAGAGGAAGGATAGACAGTTGTAGAGCCCAGGGACAAAAAGCCCCAGGCTTCTTCCTGCCACCACCAGTAGGATGGCTTGGCTGGGGGTTTTGGGGGGATCCCAGCAGGATCCTGCCAGAGCTAAGCAATTGGTACTCCCACAGGGTCTTGGCCGACCTAAGGCTGGCAGTGGTGGGACTCCAGGAGAAGGTAATATCTAAGGTGTTGACCCCAGCCTCCATGTCTTAAGGCCACTTGGTCCAAGTACGTCGCTGTCAGGTTTAAAGTGAATAAATACGAATGGGGTAAGTGGTCCATAGTCTGGGGTGATGAGTCATCTGCGGGTGGGGCATTTCCCACCTTGACTCCATTTCTACTGCTGGCCACAGGCTTTGGAGAGAGCCACACTGTCACTCTAATCTACACACATTTTTATGTGAGGAACCCTTGTGTTCCAAATGTGGGGTCCTCATGTTTGCCTCTTCTTGTTCTTGGGCTCTAGGAGGACCCTCGGGGCCATACAGCTCGGGGAGTAGTCAGGGCCAGCAGGAAAGCAGTCCATTTCTGATTGGTCTAGGGGCAGAACCGCCTTCGATTCTATCACCGTGCATGCGGACGCTTCCTTGAGCCCTCCTTGGGCCTGAAGCTCATCTTTTAAGTAGGCAGTACAGGATATGTGCGGGCTGAGAAGAGCACACTCCTTTTTTATAGTCCCATATACCAAGTTGTGAGGACCTCAAGGTGCCCGTGAGGAGGAAAGCTTCTGCTCGAGACCCGTCATGTTTCCCGTGACAGAAACCAAAGTCTGAGAGAGCACTGGAGTTTCTACCTCCCTGCCTAGCCCCCTCACCCGCCTCTGGACTTCCAGAGAGACTCTGAATATGCCATAAAAGCCTCTCTGGAAATGTCTCCTGCAGGCAGAGGCGCCTGTGCACTTCCCTGTACTGACGGTGACAAGCCCTGATAGGGTCTGAAAGCCAGCCGTTCCCACAGATGATTGTCGGCTTTGAAACTCTGAAACTAGCTCAGCCAAAGAAAATACCAACAACCCTTCCCATTCTGAAAGGGTCCAGGATCCCTTTAATGTTTAACTTTGTTTGACCTTGTCAGTTTCGAGAAGGACAAGGAGGGGGCCCTGCTGTTTGTTCAGATGGAGATAGACGCTTGGAGGAAAAAGGGACATTTTATTCAATTCTTAAAATAAGAAACGGTTTAAAACAAAAACAAAAACCTCTTTGCTTGTATAGTTACCCATTCTTAGAAGATTTTAAAATACCAAGTCCCCAGACCTCATCTCAGGTCCTGTGAGGAGGCTAAGGACCTGGGTTTGCCCTCCCGAGAGTGACCCTCCCTGGAGGCCAGTCCTCAGAGAGAGGGGGGCAGTGGGTGCAGCAGTGTGCACAGGGCTCCAGTCCTCAGCCCCTGTGTAAGCTCTGTCCCGCTCTCTTTACATGGACCACTATCGCCCACTCCTTCCATCCGAGGCCCCACTGGGACACATGGCTTCTCTGAGCCCCAGAGTTCCTCTCTTGCAAATGTGTAGACAGAGATAGGCGGTAGGCACAGCACCCCTTGCAGAGGTAGATGCCCTTTGTGGACAGGGGTTCCAGAAACCTTTACACTCTTCTATGGGTGATGCGATTGGGCATGGGTTTGGCGGAGCAGCCATGTGATGCCCCCCCCTCCCCCAGTGTCCATTGCTCAGCTGTGTCACAGAGCCCTGGCCTCTGCCCTGAGCAGAGACCCATTGAGACCAGGCAGCCATCCCGGGTGAGCCTGGGGCATAGGGTTACCCACTTAGGCGAGGGAGACCCAACTCGGCTCACTCTTGTCAGGTGAGGTGCAGGAGGTGGAGAGGTCTGGTGAGTGCTGCATGCTGGGACAGCGGCCCTCTGTTACTGTTGGGGTCGTTTGTGTGCTGCCCAGGGCAGCCTTGAACTTGCTGCCTCCCAGGTCCCTCTGCTCTTCCCTTGAGCCCCTCTGAGCAGTATGTGGGTGCCCCGGCCTTGTCTGTTTGTCCTTCACACCAGAATAGGAAGTGCTAGACAGGGCAATGGTTCTACTCACCTGGGTCTCATTGGAGGGGAAAGGTCTGGGCACTGGGGCCTTTGGTTCTTCTTGGGGGCCGTCTCTAAGGCCAAATGATTTGGGGCCCTTGAAGACAATGCCAAGAAAGGTTTTAACGATGTTTAAAAACCCCACCTACAAAGCTCTCTCATTTCTCCTGCCATCCATATGAGTGATGGTGGTCCTAGCAGTTGATTTCTTCAAGCTGTACGGGGGACCTCTTTGCAAAGTGGGGGTCAGTAAGGCCCTAGGAATAGATGGAGAGTAGCCCATTGTCTCACCTTTAACCTTTTTGGTGAACACGCCCTATCTCTGTCTTGGGCATGCCTCCATTGCAGGGTACATGTGATGAAGAGCTGTGCGTGACACCCCTTATAAAACATGCCCGAGCCAGGCAGTGGTGGCGCACGCCTGTAATCCCAGCACTCGGGAAGCAGAGGCAGGCGGATCTCTGTGAGTTTGAGGCCAGCCTGGTCTGTAAAGTGAGTTCCAGGACAGGCACCAAAGCTACACAGAGAAATCCTGTCTCAGAAAACCAAAACAAACAAACAAAACATGCCTGTCTTGTGAATCTTCTGTGACCCCACCCCCACCCCGAGACCACCATTCCTTGTGATTTTGAAGCTCAGTGTGGAATCCCCACTCCCATATAGAGTGAAACAACTTTTAAGTGGGCAGAATGGGCTTTGTTGGGGCCTGCAGGCTGGGGCTAGCAAGGCACGGGCAGCTCACTGTCTCCCTGTGGGGGCTGCAGACTGGGAAGGCAGTGGAGTTGAGTGGACTCGTGGCCAGCAGCCAGGCAGGCAGAGGGAAACATCTGCCCACAGCCTCTGTTTCTTAGTCCTGTCTGCCTGAAGCATGATGGGCCAAGTCACCAGCGGTCTAGGGGGGCCCCCGGGGTGGTGGTGGTGTTCTGCATCTTACACGCTCACATATACAACACACTCAAAAATACGCCCTTTGGGCTTTGGTCTTGTGTGTTGGCAGCTTCTCCTCAGCAAAGGGAAGGTGGGCTCCTGGGCTCCTGGATCCTTTGATGGGTGCTGATCTCTGTGTGCTTCTGAAGGCTCTGTGTGGGGCCAGCCCACAGTTCCTGTACCTCACGTGGGATGGAGCCTCCGTTCAGTTCTTTCAGAGAACAGCTTGTTTGCCGAATGGCCTTAACAGATCTGTCTGCAGCTGGAAGATGCTCTATGCTGACCTGTAAAGATGATTTCCAGATGGAAACCTAAGGCTCCTTGGGGTGAGGTCTGAGCCTAGGGCAGTCCATAAAGTGCTTGTTCAGAGAGTGGTATAAAAAGTGACATGCTTGAAACCTTTATGGCTACAGTTTTATTGTATTTTACAGGATTATTTGTCAATAACAGATGAGGGGCAGGACCAGGCCTTCCCATGATCAGAGAAGCCGTGGCCTAGAATCCTGATATGAACAGGAAGTTCAAGAAACACTCAGATCTCATTTAGGAGATCCCAGGGCCTCACACAGAGAAGCCCGTGCAAAATGAGGCCTCAGAAGACAAAGCAGGAGGCCTGGGGACGGGGGATGGGGGGGCGGGGGGGGGACACAGGGGATGGGGGGGGACACGGGACAGTGGGGGTGGTGCAGGGTGGGGCCATGTGCAGAAACTCTGGATCCCAGAGATAGGTCAAGGCTGCAGAGAAGGCTCGCACAGCCACAGGTAAGACTGGGCCTCCTGAGGCTGCTCTAATGAGTTCTTGGCTTAAGTGTTTATCAGTACCCAGCTGGAAGCAGGAAATGTGTCTGACTGGCTACAGTCAGGAAGTGTGACAGGCAGGTTCCTGCTGGGAAGCCATTCTGCCTTTTCTATCTTGTAGAAGCCACTCAGCTCCTGTGATTTTTCTACCCCAGGGCTAGCTAGCAGGGCCTTGGTGGGGAGTCCCTCCGGCTGAATCTCTTCCCTCTTCCCCCTAACAGAACCCTGTGGGTCAGGCTGCCTCATCTTCCTGGCTTCCAGGGTGAAGTCGCTGGCAACGTCCTTGCAGATGAATCGCTGCCAGGAAGCTCAGCAATCATAGCTTCCAAGGATGAGGACGGGCACCTTGGCCATGGTTCTGCTGAGCTCACAGAGGAAAAGACAAAATGGGTCATTTCCATAAGGCAGGGCTGAGCTGTGGCTCAGTCAGAGAGCGCTTCCCCGGTTAGGTGGGCAGGAGACCTGGCTTCCTCCCCAGCACTGGTGGAGGGGGCAAATCCACTCCCAGTGTGAGCTGTAGGGCAAAGGAGCTGCTCTGTGCTTTGCTGTCCAGATTCTAGGGTCTCCATCCCTTCGTACCCAGGGTTCCACTCTTGGAGTTTGCCCTATACATGAAAGAAAATGCCGTCCACCAGGAGATAGCACAACACTCTGCTTGTAGCTATGTGGTGCTGGACCAGGCAGGTTCCTGGTGATGCAGGCGGGGAGGAGGGGCTCAAGAGACTGCTGCCAGGACTGGAGCTGCCCACATACCTTCACCTGAGGGTGGCCTGACATGTCCTTCAAAAAGGCAGGGCCCAGTAGGGGACAGGCCCCATCTATGTCTATGGGCTCCTCCTGTGTGTGTCTGTGCGATGTGCCTGTGTCTACTGTATAGGTGTTCAGGTGTGTTTCTGGCACATATGGATGTGCCTGTGTGTGTGTCTGTGTGTAGTTTGTGGGATGTATCACTGTGTGGTCTGTGAGTCTATCTGTTGTCTATGTGTTGTTCTCTCTGACACATAGAGGTGCTGCGTGCATGCGTGCGTGCGTGCGTGCGTGCGTGCGTGTGTGTGTGTGTGTGTAAGAGCAGAAGAGGTGTGGACAGAGGTGCTGTGTGTGTTGTGGGCTGAGAAGTTATTCTCTCACTTTCTGAATTACTGTATTTGAATTCCTTTCCTGTTACAGTATCCCACGAAGAGCCAAAGCAAAGGCCTTAGTTGAAAAGCTTGCAAGTGGCTAAGAAACACTAGGTCTGCGGCTCCCTCTGGTGGCTGGCGCCTAGTTGGAAAACTTGTCCAGACGGTCTTGTCTGCTGGACCACATGTTGAGGGGATTGCAGATCCAGAATGTTTTCCTGGGGTCCCTGCCTCAGTGGATATGTGGAGGCTATCACACTTGAGGATGCCAAAGCCTGACTTTGAAGGATTCTCAGAAGATACGTAGGCAGCTCAGTGCTCACTAGGTCCTGCTGAGTGAATCATGGTGTGTGCGGTTCAGCACCCTCAGTGGTGTGGGTGGAACTTGGAGAAAACCCCTGGGAAATGTTTGGGTGAGGGCATGGGCCACCCACCCACTTCTCCCATGTTGTCAATGGTCCAGAGCTGGTGGGAAGCAGATTTGGGGTGCCAAGGCTGGGCTGGCTGACTCCCTGGTGTCTTCCACACAGCTTCCAGGCTGCAGGAGATGGAGAACAGGGGTGTGTGGTCCGGCCCTGCTGGGTTGCTTGGTCTCTGGCATTGACTGCACCTTTCTAATTGCATTCCATGGATTCTGGGTGGAATTTATTGTGTTCCTTGACCATGTGCCATCTGGTGAGGTGGCTGGTGAACAGCCAGGAAACCAGCTTCTGGGTATGGCTTAGCAGGCCATAGGTGGGTTTCTGAGCTCCCACTGGGAGGAAGTGGGCTGCCCAGGCTTGGGCCCAGAGCTGACCCAGTAACCAGGGACCTTTGTCCCTACCCTCCTTCTGAGGCTTCAGTACAGACCCAGCTAAACTTGAGAATCACCTAGACATTTTCAAAGAATCTGATGGCAGTCTAGGAAAACAGAATTGACTGTTGGCCATGGGCCCAGGCACAGCATGGCCTTTCCCTCAGGAGAGCCTAGCCTTTCTTCCAACCATGCTAAAGTAGCAATGAGTCCCCAGGACACAGACTATCAAGGACTTCCTGCCCTTGTTCTGGCCCTGGGAATTTCCACAGCTTCCGGTTGCCCCATGAGGGCAGAATTCACCATAGCTCTCAGACTCTTATTGGTCACTTTCTAGCAAAGAGGTTATGTCATCAGATGCCCATGATTCCCCCCCCCCTCTCTCTCTCTCTCTGCCTTGGGCATGTCTCCCTACCTGGTCCTTTAGCAGGTTTTCTCTGGGGAGCTCTGGAGAAGGTAGTGTGTAGACCCCAGCTGAGCATCTCCAGCCTCTCCTGAGCGAGTGGTATGGGGGATAAGCAGAGCTTTTGTACCCACATGAGCGGCCCGAGTGAGCAGCTCTCGAGGGCACAGGGTTCTCCTCCTGGGGAAGATGCTGTCGACTTTCAGTGTCCAAATAGCTCTTAGGTCTCCTTGGGGAGAGGCCCTGAGACTCCCTGGGGCCGGTTGGGGGATCTTGGAAGATGGAGGAAGGTATCATGGTCTCTCCTGGAGATAGATCGCAGGGTAGCTTTTGAGGGGACCAGATCCTGGGGATATATTGACATGTCTGATTGAAATGCCAGCGCTGCAATCAACTTGTTAAAGAAGGCAAGAGAATAGAGAAAGGAATGGAGAATGAGAAAAGCCCCAGCCCTGACATTGGCCCTAGCTTGCATGGGCTGGCTAGCAGGTGCCTCTGCATTGGCAGGGTGCAGGCAAGCGCGGGTGGACATGGAAGTGGCCTTTTGTGCTTTAGTGACAGTGTAGCCCTATATTCCCCTCTTTCTCTCTTCCTGGTCCCATTTTGGCCACTGCTTTCTGTCTTTCCCCACAACTGAAAGAAGAAAGGGAAAGCCAGCTGTGGTCCCAGCTGTGGGCTCCCTGGGTAGTTTTCTATTACCACCACGTATCTACCCATGCTACTTTAGTAAAGTTTTCAAACAGAACATTCTGAGACATAAAAGGTGCAGAAGGCTCTGTTTATAGATCTAGATTATGGGGCTTCTGACCTATACCAGGGCTGCCCCCCTCCCCCCGTTGCTAATGAGCACCCCCCATCTCCCTGTCCCCCCCCCCCCCCCCCCCAGTGCCTGGGATGGTGGCCAAGACCCAGAGAGTCAAAGGGTTGCTCTGCATGGAGCAGAAAGGAGACTTGTGAACAGTGAAGCCTGGCCTGACACCTAGCCCCTCCTTGGCCAGGCCCCCTGGGGAGATGAAGTCACAGTCATGTGATGTGAATCAGCCGTGCCAGCCTAGGCTGCCTCCAGCAGAGGCCACTGTGACCCTGGAAGTGCAGCCTTTTCTTCCTGTCCCCACTGTGCTTTGGTGGCTGTGAGAGTCTCTAGGGCCTTATAGCAAGTCCCACATCCTAGGCAGCTGCAAACTGGACCTCAGGCCTCATCCTGGCTGCCCCAGGGTCCCTGGAAATGGTCATGTCACTGCAACCCTCTGCCTCCATTCTCCTCTGGTGTCCTCTTGGGTCTGTATCTTACAATAATGATTGCCCAGTCCAGGTCCAACCTGGTCGTCCAAAGGGTCTCGTCCTGGGGTCACTGACTGATTACATTTGCCAGTTTCCTTTGTCTTTGCATGGCTGTCCACAGGTCCTGGGTGCGACAAGGGTACTTCGCCTCCACAGTGTCCCTGACACTTTCCTCTCTCCCATTAGCCCTGGAACCCTGAAGAGTAATCAGCTCCAACCCCAAGTTTGTCCATCCATACCTGACATTTAAGTCAACAGACCCGAAGTCCAACAGGCCTCTTATCTATTTACCATGGGCTGGGAGGCCCCAGGCGTGGGAGTCTCCAAGGGGAGGTTTGGGTGACCTTAGGAGGGTTCTACCATAGATACAGTGAAGGAAGAGCCCCCATGTACCCTCACAAGAGAGTAGATGGGATAGAGGGGCTGGGAACATCAGAGCACCAGGGGCTCCCTTGCAGCATCCGGCTGGCCTCCATTACTCCTTACTCCGCTTTTAGATCCCCTACAGAATGCAGGAGAGAGGCATGTGGATACAGAGGAACATGTGAGACAGGGCTGGGGCAAGGTCCCCCCAGAGGAGAGGCCAGGCCTTGTAGGTTGCTACCCAGAGTATGCCTAGCATTGTCCCCAAAAGATTGTGACCAGCTGCCCAACCAGTGCAGCTTTGCGTAGACAGGCTTTGTTTCTGGCTACCTGGAGGAACAGCCTGGACCTGGGTATTGCTATAGATGACTGGCCACAGCCTACTTGGCAACTGTATGCGATGCATGTGAAGAAAACCAGGGAGTCCTCCTGCTCCTGGCTCTTTGTCTCCCTGAATTTAAAGTCTGCTCGTGGGCTTTGGACTTGTGATTATAAAGAAGTCACACGGCTGTGTATTCTCCGGCTACATCAGCTGCATTGCCACAGGCCCCTCGGGCCTCCAGTCCTTCCTCACCTGAGCTCTTAGCCTGGTTAGCTCAGCCAGTTCCTCTGTGGTGGTAACTCTACCAGGCTGTGCTGGTGTGTTCCCCTAGTAGATAGACTTGGATACATCCCAGGACCTGGGATAGTCTTGAAATAGAATGGACCAAGATGGACGCCGCTATATGACTGATGACTGCTCCTATTGTGGCACTCTCCCTGCTATCACTGTCCTGGCACACAGGGACTTCATTCCGCCCTGAGCAGGTGCTGGTCAGGTGTCTGGGTACCCTTGCTGACAACGGCCTTGACATGCAGCGGCAAGCTCTGGGTCCCTACTCCCATTGTGTGTGTCCATTGGAAGAGACACCTGTCTTGTGTCAAGTGATACCTATAATTCCAGGCCAGATCTAGTTTCTTCAGAAGCAATTGTGTGTGTGTGTGCTTAGCATAATTGTGAAGGTTCCCAGGCCCCAGAAAGTGGTGATTTCACTCAAGAGCTAGTCAACCTTATTCTGGACAGCTGAGTGGCCCAAGCAGGCCCAGGCCGTGGCTGTGGGGGTCACAAAGATATGAGCAGATTTGCAAGAGAATGTGTGTGGGTCCAGGGTATGCCTGACCCAATGGCCTCACTAACCCAATTATGGCAAGCCCTCGTCTCCTCACCCTTGGGAATCTAGTGGCATGAATGTGCCCTCCATCCTTCCGTGAAAGGACCCAGTTAATAAACAACTGTTAAATCCTTAAAAGCCAAATGGGACATTCACTAAGGCTGTCTAGCTCTGCCAGGGGCATCCAGGAGGTGAGCGTGCTATTTACCATCTGCAACCCACAACTACTGGAGACCCTCAACCCCGGGCAGGAGGCCTCAGGCTCTAGCCTCTGCTCTGGCCTGTGTGTTCTCCTAGATTCACAGGTCCTGGAAGTAAGGATGGTGGTGCTGTGCCTATCCTTGGTTCATGTGAGTCATGTCTCATGAGAGCAATTGCCCTCTCATGTGAAGGATGAGGTGATTGTGTCCAGTCAAATATTAATTTCCTGGGTCAAGAGTCTTGGCTTGAAAGAAAGTTCAAGCTCTCAGTGTGCAGTTACAGAGAGGGACGGTTAATTACAGGCAGCAGGGACAGTGCCCTTGGTATGTACATAGCCTACAGTGCATCTCACAGAGGTCCTGGCATCACTTAGGCCCAAGGCTCCTAGGAAGGAAATGTCATGCCCGCCTAGGAGGCCATTACACTTCCCCTCCTGTACTGGTCCTGGTGGTCACCCACAGCCACCTTTCTGCATTTTGCAGTAGGCTTTTCCATAGCTGGAGCTCCAGGGCTATGATACTGAGACACCCTCCACTGTGTTATACATCCAGGAATCCAGAGCCAGGGTGTGCTTGCTGAAGGATGAAGGAAAATGTGTCCACGTGTCGAGTGCGGGGGTGGGCAGCGAGTAAAAGGGCAGAGTCCTGCCATCTTTCTGTTGTCATGGTGGGGTCTACATGGTAGTGGGTGGGAGGACATATGCATTAGTGAGTGGGTCTGACCCCAGCAGCTAAGTCTAAAGCAAATGTCAAGTGCTGGGGACCCATGCTGCTCCTTCAGAATGAGGCGGGTGGGGAGCTACAGAGCCCCTCAGCTGCAGTCTGGTTCCTGAAAAGGCCCCTGTTGAGTATGGAAAGCATGTTAACTGTATCACTAAGGGATTTTATAATTTAAGGAAATTATGAATATTCCCTTAGAAAATGAGACTGAAAAGTTAAAAAAGAAACATTTCATAAAATCCTTGAAAAAAAAATTCAGCCTCATTAAAGATCAGATACATGCAGATTAAGGATCTTGGGGTTTGGAAATGTGATGTGGGTGTTTTTCTTTCTTTTTAACAGCTTTATTGGCATAATTCACAAGCCCGCAACCCACTCATTTAAAGATATAATTCATTGTTTTTGGTGCATTCCAAGATAACACTTCCAACTTTAGAACATTTCCTTAAACTGTTTGGCTTCCAGCCCCTTCCCAACAACCCCCCCCCCCCCCCCCCCCCCAGCCCTGCCCTGCACAGCCAGTTTTTGGCTTTCTGCCAGAGTATTGCCAGTTCTGCGTATTCTGTGTGAATGACTCACGGCATCTGGCTCCTTTCATTTAGCACGATGTCTCTGGAAAAGTCTAAATCGTCTTTCATCCATAGCATAGCACACACCAATGCTTCATACCTTTTTTTGTGGCTGAATAATATTCCACTGTTTGATTGACCACGTTGGTCAGTAGTGGATGAGTAGCTTGCTGTTTGCACTGGGGCATCTTCCCAGCTCTGCTATCCAGCCTCTGTGCAGGTAGTTTATCGCCATGGTAACTCTGTTTATTTGGATGCCTCCATCAATGGTAATGGAATTGTGCATGACTTTTTTTTTTTTAAACATTTATTTATTTATTATGTATGCAGTAAGTATGACTGCAGGCCAGAAGAGGGCACCAGATGGTTGTGAGCCACCATGTGGTTGCTGGGGAATTGAACTCAGGACCTCTGGAAGAGCAGTCAGTGCTCTTAACCTCTGAGCCATTTCTCCAGCCCCCTGTGCATGACTTTTGTAAGTTCGTGGTATCTCTCAGATAGGAATCCTTATCAAGTATACAAATGCAAGGCTTTCTTCCATTCCTGATGCAATTTCACTGTCCAAGGCATGGCTTGCCTTTCTTTCCTTGTTACTGAAGCTGTCTGTGGTCATGTAGAAGAATTCTTTGCCAAATCCAAGGCCATGAAGGTTTATTCTCATCTCTTCTTCTAAGAGTTTGTGTTTTTAGTTCTTACCTTTGGGTCTTCTTTGGTACGTGGTGTGAGGCTGGGGGCTGGTATCATCCCTGGCCCATGGCTACCTTACTGTTCTATCTGTTCAAAGATGACTCCTTTGCCATTGACCAGTCTTGGTGCTCATGTCAAGAGTCAGCAAACCATTGACTAGTGCGTTTGTTTCTCCCAGCTCTGTACACCTCTCCTTGTCCCAACACTACAGTGCCTGGATGGTCCTTGCTTTGTGTTTAAGTGCTGAAACTCTGAAATCTAAGTCCTCCAGCTTTGCTCCCACACAGTGCTGCAAACAGATGGAAACCTCTTAGAGGACCAGTGAAATGAACACATTCCAAAATGATACTAACTAGTCAAACTAAGTCCAGTATGAAATAGGCATGAGTGTCAACTATCAACTGAGAATCTAGAACCACCTGGGAGGTAGGTCTCTGGGCATGCCTGTCCGGGATTGCCCTGATTACATTAATTAATATGGGATGACCCATCTTAATTGCGGGTGGGACCATTCTCTGGGTAGGGGATCCTGGACTATATAACACAGAGAAGGCAGGCTGAGTGCTAGCATGCATACTTCTGACTTGGCTATAATGGGCCCAGTTGCTTCCAGCTCTTTCCTGGTATGTTCGCTTTCCTGCTTGTGATGGACTGGGACCTAGAACTCTGAGCTAAAGTAAGTCTCTCCTCCCTGAAGTTATTTTTCTCGGAGTATTTAATCACAGCAACAGGAAAAGAGAGCGAGGCGACATACCGAAAGCAGAAAGGCAGACTGAGTAATTAAAAAATGGCCTGTCAAGAAAGACCAGGGAGCACTTCACAGCTGGTTAAACCACCTAACCAGCTCTTCACAGACTCTCCAAAGACAGCAGAGTGGGGACTCCCCCCACCACACTCTCTGAGACAGGGCTTCACTGTGTAGCCCCAGCTGGCCCACCTCAACTCATTTTTGAGACAAGACAAGACTATCCCTGGCAGCAAAGATAGGCAAAAACATCGCAGGCAGGGAGGGAGGGAGGGAGGAAGGGAGGAAGAAGGAAAGAAAACTACAGACCGGAACATATAAATGTGAACATAGACACAGAAAATTTTAACAAAATGATAGCAATCAGATTAGGCATGGATAGTGCATGCCTTTAATTTTAGCATTTGGGATGCAGAGGCAGGTGGATCTCTGAGTTTCAAGAAGGCCTAGTCTACATAGCAAGCTCCAAGCCAGCCAGGGCTGCAAAGAAAAACCCTCACTTAAAAAAAGAAAAAAGATAGCAAATCCAGCATCACATCAGAAAGTTTATGTACCTATGACCAAGTGGGATTTACCCCAGAAAAGCAAAGTTTTTTTAACATCTGAAAATTAACACATTGCATTATATCAGTAGAGTAAAAATATCTCGTGGACTTTGCAATAGATCCAGAAAATGCATTTGGCAAAATCCATACCCTTCTGGGAAAAAACTCTATCAACTTATTACATGACCTTTATGGAAAAGGGAGAGCTAACCCAGCTAAGGCTGGGCAGTCCCCTTGAGGTCAGGAACAAGGCACGGATGTCCGCCCTCACTGCTTCTATTCACCACTGTACTGGAAGAGCAGCCAGGCCAGTTAGGCAAGAAAAAAACATAAAAGACATCCACATTGGGAAGCAAGAAGTGAAACTCTCTGTTTGTAGATGCCGGGCCTTGACTTATGAAAAGTCTCAAGGAATCCACTAGAAAACAGCCAGAACATATGAGTTCTGCAAGCTTGCAGGACACAAGAGCGATATTCAAGAGCCAGCATGTGTGTATACTGTCAACAATCGCCAAAAAAAGACACTAGAAAAACCCTGCTTATAATAGCTTCAAAAATTCATAAAATATCAAGGGATAAAGTTAACCAAAGAAGTGTAAAGTGTATTTTAAAACCATTAAACAAGCACAAACATTAAACAACAGAAATCAAGGGAGTTCTGAGAAGTCGTCAGTATTCCAGCCCAGCTGCTTACAGATCCTCACAGCTCTCACTAGAATTCCAGCTGTGTAGAGCCTCATGGGACCCAGACTAGCCAAATAATCTTGGTTCTTGAAGGCTGTTAAAATAAAAGCCTACTGTGTTTGTGACAGGTGTGGATGGTTCTAGAGTCTGCAGTCATCAGGGCACACTCAGATCACTTTCATGCAAGGGAACATTAAATTTCAGCTCTGAGAGGTAAGGTCCCTCGGGGTCCCCTGCTCTCCCTGCCTTGAGTTTGGTTGTAAGACACTCCTTTGCTCAGCTTCTCCTGGATCCTTGCCTGGTGGTTTTGAAGACTCTGCAGGAACAACTTCTGCATCTCTTCCCACCTCCGCTGAGTCATCTTGAGTCCCTGAGGTGAAGAGATGGAAGGAGTGTCCCAAGAGGATCAGAAAGAAACCTGTTTCCCCAACAAACAGTTGCTGCACTCCTCTGGATCCACGGGAAACTTGGGCACATTTCTTACAGGCTCCCTCTTTCCTGAACACACATCCACACATATCCATGTACATGAATATCTTCTGTATACATATTATCCGTACATAGCCTATACTATACCATACTGTCAGGGGTTCTATTGCTGTGAAGAGACACCATGACCACGGCAACTCTTATAGAGGAAAACATTTAATTGAGGTGGTGACTTACAGTTTCAGAGGTGTAGTCCATTATCATCAAGGTGAGGAGCATGGGGGTGTGCAGGCAGACATGGTGCTGGAGAGGTAGCTGAGAGTTCTATATCTTGCAGGCAACAGGAAGTGGTCTGTGACGCTGGGAGTAGCTTGAGTGTAGGAGACCACAAAGCCCGCCCCTACAGTGACACACTTCCTCCAACAAGGCCACACCCACTCCAACAAGGCCACACCTCCTAATAGTGCCAGTCCCCTTGAGGACCATTTTCTTTCAAATCACGACACATGCATACATTCATGAACACACCCATATATATACACATGCTATCTACATACACAGAACCACACTCATCACTCTGCGCACTGCTGTTTACATGGAATCCATGCACACAGAGCCATAGGTATCTCTCTGCATACTGTCATTCACACACAGCCATATGTGTCTCTGTACACTGCTGCTTACATACAATCCAGTGTATATGCATATCCATGCCTGGGTCTGTGTCTCCTCACGGCCACGGGTGTCCACATGTGGGCTCACCTTCTTGTATGTCCCTTTGCCGGCCTTTTCTTGTGACCAGCTGCACCCCAACCCTCCTGCCTGTGTCCTCTGAACATTCTCACACCTGAGAAGCTTGTGACATCTGTCTGCCATGCAACAAAGGGGACATATTCAGATATTCTTGTTACCCCATCTATAGTACCTATCGGGTACTTTAAATATGTTTCTTTTTAAAACGTTATATTATTATTTTAAAAACTGTGCATGCATGTGTGTGTGTGTTTGTGTGTGTGTGTGTCTGTGTCTGTGGTCATCCACTGTGCCCACCCCTTTTTCTTCTATCAGTCATCCTTATTGCCCTGGCTGCCTTCCTCAAGGAGGCCCAGTGGAGACCCCACTGGACACAGCTCTTGTGTGTTTCTAGACACCCCCAGCCTGTGGGTGGGGAGACCCCATTGACACAGCTCTCTTGTGTGTTTCTAGACACCCCAGCCTGTGGGTGGGACTGGGCACTGCTTGGCATTTAATCAGGAGCCAAGAGCTTGTCACTGGTATGTCTCCACTAGTGGAAGAATCTGGATTGAGGACTGGGACATTCTCCTTCCCACCTGCAGTCTCCTGTGTTCTACCAGGCGACCCCAGAACCTGGGCAATGGTGATTGGGTGGTGGGGAGTTGGTGGGGAGAGGATGGGGTTGACTTGGTCTCTTCCCTAGGGAGGGAAGGGTTAGCAGGACCAAGTGGAGACAGAAGAAGGGTTCTGTAGGCCAGTGGTTAAAAATTAGATAGGATGTTGCAATGTGCCCTCTTTTGCCTTGGATGTTGGGTTGCGTGCTTGGTGTGTGTGTGTGTGTGTGTGTGTGTGTTGGCTGTGCAGGTTTTTCAAGTGACTGGACACCAGGAAGCGGAAGAGCCTGGAGCCCTGATGTGGGGCCCTGGCCATCTGGTCTCTCACTGCCTAGCTGCAGCTCTTCCTCCTCCCCCTCCTCCTCCTCCTCCTCCTCCTCCTCCTCCTCCTCCTCCAAAACAGGGCTTCTCTGTGTAGCGTTGGCTGCCCTGGAACACGCTCTGTAGACCAGGCTGGCCTCGAACTCACAGAGATCTGCCTGCCTCTGCCTCCCCAGTGCTGGGCTCAAAGGTGTGTGCCAGCACTGCCTGGCTAGCCACCTCTTCTTACTCTCCAGGAAAAGTTCCAGGTGACTCTAACAGTCAGCCAGCCAGGGACCAGAGAAGGTGCTGCCTGGCTGGTGTAGAGCACAGGCTGTGAAACCTAGGGAGTTTATCCAGCCTGTCTGTGAGGCCTTCCCGAGCTGAGGAGCCTTGAAGGGGCATCACCAGAGCTTTAACCTATCGTTTTAAATGTTGCCCTTGGTGCGGTGTCCTGCAGAGTTTACGGCTGCGCACAGATGATGGGGGTTGTTTCTGGCACAGAGGGCAGTGGAGAATCAGTGTTTGGATACTTTTTGGGTGAAATGTCTCCTGATGGAATGACGGACACCAGAATGACAGGTGTCTAGGCTCTGTCCCTCATAGGCTTGGGGACAGTTGCCAGAGTCTGGCGGGGTCAGTGAGTGGGACCAGAACACTGTTCCCATGCTGACTGGCCCTCTCAGGCCCCCATGTGGCCTCTGTATGCAAAGGAAGGAGTCCACAGAAGAACCGAATCTTACCGAAGTTGTTTAGATCATGCTGGCCCCAGGCGGTGGACATGGGAGAGAGCCATGTGGAATGTAGGCCGTGGGCTGTGGTGACTTCCTGGCTCCTCCACCATTGTTCTCCCCTCCTCAGCTTTGGGCTAGGCCGTGGCTAGCCCTGAGAGACCCATGGAGATGTACAGACTCCAAGGATACCATGGGCTAGGTCTCAGGGTGGCCTCCACACAAGATGTGACACCTGGCAGTGATGGATGAGCTTCTGACCCCTGAGCTCCCAGCTGACTCCCAGAGCCACCCTGAGGCTCACAGCCTCTTCTGTCTTAACGGCTCACTCTGCTAAGAGCCGGTTCTTGCTCAAATGTGGGTGTCTTGGAGTTTTTAATGAAAATAAAAGACTGCATTATTCAGGAATCCAAACCAGACGGGCCAACAAGACAGAACAAACCCTTGCTTGGGGCAGGGGTGCGTCTTGCTGCTGCAGTGAGAGGGTGGAACCTTCTGGAAGGGACTGAGTGCCGGGAGGAATGGTACATGCAGAGCTAATGACTCCTTTCAGATGGGTGCTTGCCCCCTTGTCCCCATGGTGATGGGAGGAGGGCGTGGTCCCCGAGCCAAAGTGACCCTGGCCTGAAGATTTGGTGTTTTTTTTGGGGAGTGTAGAGGTTGTACTTAGCGGAGCTACAGTAATGCCTTAGGGCACATGAGGAGGGCAGGAGATTTACAAACAGGAAGTAACAGGGTAGCAGGGGCATTCTGGGCTCCGGAGGGTTTCAGGAAGGGGGCGGGTAGTTTGCCAGATTGAAAAACAGCTGAAAAGGCACCTTTAGGTTCCCAGCTGAAAAGGCACCTTTAGGTTCCCGATTTGGTAGCTCTCTAGCTCCCAAGATTCCTTGTGTCCATGTCTTCCTGAGCCGGGACTGATGCCGCAGAGGGAGTGGCTTCTTGCATGGCAGGAACTTGCTGTGGCACACCCAAGGACCTTGGCAGGCAAGGGTGAGGGACGGCTCTTGTGTCTTGGTACCTTGATTCTGAAGCTGAGATAAACTCATTCACCCTCCCAGGTGCTTCTGGGTTCGCTAGAGGGGGGATCGTTCCCCAGAGCTTTGCTACTGCCCACCTTGACCAAGTCTTGAGCCTTGCTGGCTGGCGAGGGCAGGAGCAGTACATGTGGCTGTGGTCCCCAAGGAGCAAGAGAGGACCTGTATTGACTGTCTGCCATGGTCGCGGTAACTTGCACCAGTCCGTGAGGCCATATTGGCCCTCAGACTCAGGAGGCCCTCCATGCTATGCTGGCTGCTCAGTTGACTCAGAAGTGAGCTGGGTCGAACACGGCTCTGTCGAGGTCAGCTCAAGCGTGTTGCCACAGGCCCCATTGAAATGGCTTGATTTCCAGGTCCACACTATGGGAACTCTGCCACCAGGAGCCTCAGCATGGTTTCCGGGAAGGGTTATTATATTCGACAGACTACAAGGGCTACACCAAACAAGTCGGGCACTGGTGCCTAGGGATACAAGTGACAGGTTTCCTCCCAAGGTGACGGGCAGCAGAGCAGGAGAGCCAGCCCAAGGTCAGACCCAGATGCAGTCGGAGAAGGCCTCAGGCATTTCCTCAAACCACAGGTTGCCAGTGGACACTAACTTCTAGGAAAGTTCTTCTCACAACTGCCTGAGAGAGGAAGGGAAGCTGTGGGCCCACACTTGGGAATCTGGAGCACGGGGAGGCCTGTTCCTGGGGCCCTCTGTGTGTTGATCCTTGTGTTTCTGACCAATTCCTCCTGCTCTCTAGGAGCTGGAATGGGGGCTCATGGGAGGTACTCTCAGTGGCTGCCTGGGGGACTATGTGATTGAGCCCAGTTTGTGATGAGTTCCTAGAGAACGCAGGTATTTGCTCCAGGGACACAGTCCCCCCACCCCAGCCCCCATGTTCAGCATTCAGCCTGCCCCTGCTAGGGAATGAACCTGAGTCAGATGGGGAGGGACTCCTCTTCCCCAGGTTCTTAGCCCTTAGACAATGTCCTCTCTCTACCTTTCCTTAGATGTAGGGATCTCTCTTTAGCGTGGGTTCTCTCCCTGACATTGTGCCTGTTATCATCTGGGCCAAGCAGTCTCCATGCTTCTCCCAGATCCTGCATGACACTATGCTGTCCAAAGGGTCTGAGGTCTCCCTTGACCAGGCAATGGCAGGGAAATGGGTTGGTATTGCTCCTGACTCCTCAGCTTCTGTTCTCTCTCCCCAAAGGGTGATACGGCATTTGAAACCCTGACCTGTGCTCTTGTGGACACACAGAGTGATGTCAGATAGGACCCTTTACACAGGGCTGGGTGGGACCAAGATGATGGCCTCTAGTAGACTAGGACCTTGGCTCTCCCTGAGTACACACACAGGTGTTTCTATGAGCATGTGTGTATGTGTGAATGTATGAACATGTGTGTTTGAGTGCACTGAGTGGGCATGTGTGTGTGTGTGTGTGTGTGTGTGTGTGTGTGTACACCTTGTGGGAATGTGTGTCCATGAGTGTGTGTGCATATGCAAGTATAGTGTAAGGACTCCTGATGGAAGCCAAAGCTTAGAGCCTGAGCTATGAATCCGTCCATGGTGCTCATGAGTGAATGCTGAATATGTGATGTTCCCAAAATGAGCAACCAGGTGTGGGAGTGCTAAGCATGAATAAATGCTGGGTGAGGTGCAGGCACTCAGGGCCGGAGGGCCTCTTGCCCTCCTGCCCTCCTGCATAGGCACCTTGATATAGGATCTGTTGCCAGGTCCCGGTAAGTGGTCCCGGGAAGAACCATCTGAATGAGGCAGGGGATGCTGAAGGTCTCTCCTCCCCCTCTTCCCTGCCATAGGGCTGAGTCCCCTCTCCCCATACATGCAGGGGAGGGGTTCTGGACTCTGCCCTGGGATTTTCCAGAGACATTTCGAGGCATGAAATCACATTAGGGAGTTTTCAAGCAGACTGTTCACTGGGCATTTTTAGAACAGATGTAAGCATCATGGGGATTAACTTGGAGACATAGGAACTCTGGGGCAGAGATGTGTGCATGTGACTGCGCCTCTCCTAGAGAGGGACTTGGTCTCCGGCTGTCTGCAGCTGCATTCTGATCCCAACAACATAGCCCTGCCCTTTAGACAGCTATTGATTGATGACGCCCCACATTTTGATGTGGGGACAGTTGGGGACATGCCTGTGGGACTGTTTCATCACACTGCAGCATCACCACGACACTCAGCCTCGGGGGAGGGTGGCATTAACTCTGGAGACAGCTTAGAGAAAGCGGGCCAGGAGTTGCAGCTGGCTGAGGCTGTAGAAGGGGTGTGGCCTGGTGGTCGAGCTCTGGCATGTGATAGAGAGAGAGAGAGAGAGAGAGAGAGAGAGAGAGAGAGAGAGAGAGTGAGTTCACACACAGGTGTCCAGGTGCCATTTCTTCACTCTTTGTGTTCTAGGCTCTTGAGCCAGGCCCATGGCCTCTGTGTCTTTATTTCTTCATTCTGTGGAGTGGGTTCTCACAGGGCCCTCAGCATGTGCCTGGCTGGGGTGGGGACTCGGCTGGGCTCACCTTTGTACTCAGTTCTCTAGGATTCCAGCTTCATGGAGTATGGATGGGAAGATTCTTTTGTCACTGGGGAAACTGAGGGAGGAAGCCTGGGACTACACAGTAACAATTAGAAGCGGTGCTGGAGTCGGGTCCAGCCCTCATCATCGCTAGGAACCCCAGGCCAAGAGCAGGGAAGGGACGAATGTAGGTGAGACCCCAGTGCTGAGTCCCTCAGGTGACAGAGCTCTGTCCCTCTGCCAGGCCCTTCTGAATGGGACTGAGGGTGGCCATCCTCAGCAGTGGCTGCTTCTCCAGAGTTCATCTCAGGGCGACCCTTGCCACCTTCCTGCCTGCTGGCCATCGGACACCTGTTTTCGTTGAGATGTTTTGGCTTCTCATTCTCGGGTCTCTGCCTGAACCAAGCTCCTGCCCCTCCTCCTCTGTGGCTAACCTGTTTCTGCTGGCCCAGGTCCTTCCCCCTAATGAAGCCCCACTTCCCTAAGGGCTGCCTCCTGCCTCCTGGTCCTGAGACTGCCCTCCACCCTCGCTTAGGGCACAGACTCCAGGCACCATGCCTTCCTTTGGAGTCATTTCTTTCAGCATCCTGCCTGGACACTGAGGGCCTGGAGGAAGCCTGAGCAGCTGTCCCTGGATAGCTGGGATCCACACTGGCTTGGACTTGGTACAGAGCTGGGCAGGAGCAAAGTTCTTGGATAAATGCCAACCTTTCCTGGGTGGGGGTCCCAGGTACTGCTCTGGTTGGAAG
Source organism: Onychomys torridus (assembly GCF_903995425.1). NCBI lineage: Eukaryota > Metazoa > Chordata > Mammalia > Rodentia > Cricetidae > Onychomys > Onychomys torridus. Next base: position 58,615,598 of record NC_050460.1, on the reverse strand, counting down.
CCTTCTGTTAGATATGGGGTACCTACACCATCCTAGAGAGGCCAAGCCTGTCCCACCAGGCCCTGTGAGAAGTGGGATCAGGACCACTCACAGCACCAATGCTCCTTACTCCAATGCATTTACCCATCTTGGGTGCGGCTGGGGTACATTTGTCACCCACTTCAGTAGTGATGGGAGCGAGGCAGAGAGCTATGTATGCCCTGTGGGGTCCTGGAAGCAGGACCATGGAATGTGGGAGCTTGAGGGGCATTCTGTCTCCTTGGCTTCGTTTCTGTGGATGATGGATTTGATTAGATACAGAGTGTTTGAGAAATGCGAAAATCCAGCTGTAGCCTGGGCCTCTAGGATATGTGGGTCACATGGATGGTCGCCCATAGCTTAACCCCCAAATCCAGCTGTCCAAGAGGTCTCAATGTTGTAGGGGCTGGTGAGACGTGTGGCCAGGTGGCCAAGCAAGTGTGAACCTTCCCCACCTACGTCTTGTTGTTGCCTAGGGTTTACAGTCAGGCAGGTGGGCACTGAGGCAGGAGGATGTCCTTGGTGACCATCCAGCCTCTCTGAAGTGAGTGATAGAAGCCAGCCTGACCTCATGGGGTCAGGACAATGAAGGCTGATAGGTACCCGTGTGCTGCAACCCCAGAGCAGGCTGCAGGATTGACAAGCCACCTACATACAGCTCCTGGTTTATTCTAGATAGGGTGAAGTTTTATCTGAATCTGTGTGAAGGAAAAGAACGGAAATGGTATGGGAAGCATTCGGCTGCAGGCTGACCAGGTGAAGCATATACCTGAGCAGCAGCAATGCCCTGACTCTGTCACTCTTGGGACATGGCCTAAGGGGATACCTGATAATGGTGGAGTCCCAGTGCACATGAACTTGGCCCCCAGCTCTATGTTAGTCCCTGGGCTCCACCTAGGATGTGGGCAGGACTCACTCTCCAGCCTCACTTTGAAGGATTTAGGGTGATTAGAGTGTCCTCACAAGCCACTAAGCAATGCCATGCCCTCTACACACAGCTGGACTCCATAGGACAAGAGGCAGGGGCCTGCTATTGACGGCATATCCCCTGGGTAAATCCCACCCATTTTCCTTTACCTTCATCTTGAGACTCAACTACTGCTACAATCTGTTAATTTGAAGCAACTCCCGAGAGTTAGTTTTGAAACATACTTGCAAGGGTCTAGAGACACCAAGGACAAATGGAGCAGGTCACTGCAGAGGGAGCACTGCCGGCAGGCAGGTCATATGAGAGAATTTAAGACTAAATTAGAGACAGAAGTAATGTGTCCACCAAGGCCCCAGTGGGCTCTTGGGGTCCAAGGGACAGGATGGATGGATGGCTTTAGGGTTTGAGCAGGTGAGAGGACTGCAGGTTAGGTTAACTGGGGATAGAGGGGGTAGAGAGGGGGTAGGGGGAGGAACAGACACCCACCCTGTCTCTGAAGCAACAGTTGAAACCCCAGAATTGAAACAGCAGCAAGCTGAACATTTTTCAAACTCCATTTCATCAGAGAATGGTGGCCAGCAGCCAGGACTTCCGGGTGTTCTCCAATGGAGGCAGTAGGAGCTGGGGCGTGGCCTCCATGTCCCCCAGGACCCTGGCCAGGCCCCCCCACGCCCACACACACTCTCAGCAGAGTCTCAGTAGTTCTCAGTAGCACAAGCTGGAGTTCCACTGGGTGTCCCTTGACTGCCTTTCTACTCTGTGGCTGCTCCCGGAGGTGCAGAAAGGAAGGGGTTAAATGGAATCTGAAGGTACCGGTTGGTGGGTCACCTTGATTCTCAGGCTGGGTTCCTTCCCTTCTGCCAGAGGGAAGTGGCTAAGGAGTGAGACTGGGAAATGTGAATGGGGGAGGGTGGGGACCTGGCAGGCCCCACCTCCAGGACCACAGGAGCCGCCCCAGCTCGGAGGCTCGCACTGCCCTGATGGCTCCCGACCCCAGCAGACGCCTCTGGCTGCTGCTCCTGCTGCCGCTGCTGCTCTCCTGCTGCCTTGAGCCTGCCAGGGCTGACGGGAATTCCCTGAATCCCCTGAATCCCTTGAATCCTCTGGTGTGGCTGTGGCCCACCAAGACCGATGATCCAGTCTCCAAAGATCCGGCTCCCGAGCCCCAGATCCGTTCACCTGTGCAGCTCACGGAGAACCCTGCCACGCACGTGGTCCCCCAGGATGGCCTCACAGAACAGCAGACGATGCCTCCCAACCCCAAGCTGCCCCTGGAGGATCAGCAAGCTGGCCAGAGTGGGACCCCTACAACCCAGATGATCCCCATTCCCCCGACGGCCTCTGCGGCGAGCCCAGACATGAAGGAGGAGAATGTTGCCGGCGTTGGCGCCAAGATTCTGAATGTGGCTCAGGGCATTCGGAGCTTCGTCCAGCTGTGGGATGAGGACATGCCTGCTGAGAACTCTGCATCCTTCCTCACCCCTACTGAGCTCTCCAGCGCCCCCCAGGAGGGTGAGACCACCCTCTGGCTAAGCAGTGGCGTTCCAAGTTCTCCAGATGTTCAGACAGCTGAGGCTGATACCCTGGCTGTGTCCACCCAGCCACCTCCCTCCCTGAGCAGCCTCCAGGCACCACTGAGAAGACCCTCAGTGCCACCAGCACCCCCAGGTAGAGCTTTTCTCTCTTTCACACAAATCAGGGCTCCTCCCTGGGGGAGCCAGAAGCCAGCCAGGCAGCCCCAGCATCTGGAGGGGAAAGGACTCTTGCCTATGGCATCCAGGCCCAGCCAGCAGCACCAACACTCTGACACCCACAGGCACATCCCTCTTCTGCTTCCCCTGGTGACGGGTCCCCTGGTGACGGCTTCTCTGAGTGTGCACGGTTTACTCTCTGTCCCTCCCTCTGACCCCTCAGCTCAACTCTCTCAAGTAGCAGCTTTACCTGGGTTCCCTGGTGCTTGGGTTTCCCACGTGGCTACCTCTTCGGGGCCTGAGCTTTCCAATGACTCTACACTGCTGGGAACTGGCTCTCTGACCTCTACCAGTCGATGCCTGCCCCTGCCGCCCACTTTGACCATCTGCAGCCACCTAGGTATCGGACACTTCTGGCTGCCTAACCATCTGCACCACAAAAGCAGTGAGGAGGTGGATGCCACTGCACAGGCATGGGGGCATCTCCTCCAGACAAACTGTCATCCCTTCCTTGCCTGGTTCTTCTGTCTGCTGCTGGCTCCCTCATGTGGCCCAGGCCCACCACCTGCCCTACCACCTTGCCGTCAGTTCTGTGAGGTCCTGGAGGATGGATGCTGGAACCACCTAGATGGGGGCAGGCTGCCTGTCCACTGTGCCTCGCTCCCTTCTCAGGAGGATGGGTACTGTGTGTTCATTGGGCCAGATGCAGGTAACCAAGTGGCCTCCATCATTCCCTCTCCTTTTCGCTTTGTCAAGAGAGCTCAGCCAGGGCTGATGAAAGTCTGGCACAGGCTCCCGCCCCTGCCTCACTCACTGAGCCTGGGTAGTGTCATTGGAGAGGTGCTGGGGTATGGTGTTCTGTGAAGGGGAGGAGGCTGGGGTCTGGGCGTGGCCATGGCCCCAGGTTCTATGTCTGCAGCAGGTGTGACAGGTCATCACCTGCCCCAGGTGCTCCCTGAGTCACAGGGAGACTTAGTCCACACAGAATTAGCCAGGGGCTGCCTCAGGGACAGGCTGGAAATTGAGAAACCAAGCAGTAACGGGACATGACCAAGAGAGCTTTGATTCCTACCAAATTCCAGCTTCTCCGTCCTTGTCCCTAGCCTCTGAGCCACGTTATCTGAAGTTCTCCCTGTGGCCCCAGCCAGCCTAGCCAAAGGGCAGAAAGGTGCCAGCCACACAGGGAGGGTCATAGAATATATAATATATAAAATCTATAGGCTTCTGCTCAGCCAAGCTCTGGCGTACATAGCCTTTGCTGGCTACAGGATGGCCACGTGAACAGAAGAGGGAGTCGCTCTTCAGATTATCCCAGGATCAGGGCAGGGCAGGAGCAGTTGGACCAGGCCCTAAGTGGCTTCCTTTTGTGTCTAGTCAGGGACCAGGCCCTTGGATAGTGCTACCGAGCTGTGCTCCTGACCTCTCAGCTCCTGTTTGGGTTGGGAGGCCTTGGCCAGCCTGTAGGACGTGACTTCTGTCCTCTGCGTGAGGGGAAAGTGGCCTTGACCTTTAGTCAATGGGCACTGGAGCTGGGAGGCTATGCTGGACTCCAAGGGGTGTCTGCTGTTGTAATTTTAGGTATGTAGTAATGCAGCCGTTGAGGGTTCCCTGGGATTCTGTAGGGAATCATCTTGTTGGATGCCAGCAGGACGGCCTTGGGTGGTTCCTGGCAAGTTGCTGGCCCAGAGCCTGCACAGACCCTGCGTAGGCCTGGGGTATAGCAAGGAAAGGGCTACAAGTAGGGCAGGGCCAAGCACTAGATAGATAGTACTCAGTCCCAGGAAAGGGCTGGAATGGAGGGACATGTGGGTGGAGGACCACCCAGAGGATGAACAGGTCTCTGGCTGAGAGGATGCATACAGAGGGTAAGGGACAGACCACGGGCAGAGGAACTGGATGTGTGAGCCTGCTCCAGGAAGGGCCTGGGCTGTGCAGAAGCCACAGGGATGCTCATGGCTTCATTAGGGGCCACAGCTGGACCTGAGAGGGTGGGGCTACCCCAGGGCTGTTGGCTCAGATTTTACCCAGCTGGTGTCACAGGGAGTCAGTCCCACACACATTCCATCCTTGAAATAGCTGAATGCGGAGTGGCTCAGGCTGCCTCCCGGTGGAGGCCTGCACCTGGCCACAGCTGGCAGAGCCCATCTTGCATGGATAGCTCCACGGGAATGTGTCTTGACAGGAGAACAACCTACCACATCTTCTGTTAGGGCCATGTTAGGGGAGTCACGTGGGCTGCTATCTAGGGTGAGGAAGGCCCTGGCCGTTTGTCTGCTTCAGGGGCAGCCAGAAGCTACAAAGGCGTAGGTCCTGTTAGGTGCTGGAAGGAAGACAATCCTCCTCTGAGTGAGGGCTCAGCCATATGGGGTGCAGGGCCAGAGCTGGCACATGTGGCCCTTACAGTGGAGCTTCATGGGACACTAATGTCTTTATCTGTACCTCCCTGGGTCAGCCAGTGGCTGAACATCTGGACACGTTGGTCTTCATCCCAACAAGGTCCTGGGGACTTGTCCATCAGCACTCATGGTCCACATCTCTGCAGGCCACATCTGGGTGGCAGACCTCATTGAGGCCCCTTTCCAGGCAAGGTTGGTGGGGGAGGCTTCCATGGAAACTCAGGGGTAGTCCTTTTCTTTCTCCAACCTCTCAGCCTCTCTTTCCCGGGCCCCTCCACTCCAGGGTGAACCCCACTCCTGCTGCTGGGCCTCTGTGGCAGACTGGTCACTCCTACCTCAGTGTGGAGTCAGGCAGGTGGAGTTCCTGGTGGGACCAGAAAGAAAGATGAGGAGGGAGACTCGACCCCTCCCCCACAGTGTTTCCCTAACCCCTTAGTGGCAGCCTCGAGGTTTTAGACTGGGAGGTGCTGGGTTCGGCTCTTAGCCCCGTGACCATCTAGGGACAGGGACAGTCCTTCACTACGAGGAGGTGTGGGGATTGGGAATAATGAGCTCCTATAAGGGAGCATGCACTTCCTCCTCAGGGTCTGACCAGAACCATGGTGGGTACTTCCCCTTATAATGTGGGCCCACCCCAATCCGCTCATTCAGGATGGTGGGGTGCTGTGGATGATTCTGACTCCACATATATAATATATCTGACTCTATATATAGTCTGACTCGAGTCCTGCAGTCACCTGGCCTGGCACACCTGGCTTGTCCTCCTAATTCAGCACCCCCATACACCCAGACTTACACACCCAGCTTCAGTTAACTCGGGTTTCTGTTTAACTTTGATCCGGAGAGACAAGACACTTTTATGGAAAAATACCTGAATGCCTATATACACCTGGAGCAACAGTCCTGGCTTACACATCTGTACATCTCGCCTTGCACACCCGGCCCTGCCTTGCACCCTGAGGCCTCTGTGTCTAGCCAAGCTTGTTGCGCCTCGCCGATGTCTTTTCTTCTGACCCCTGAGGGAGACCATGCAGCAAGTGACTGGTGCCAAGGTATCAGGGGAAATGTTACAGCATTCAGTCGGTATGTGAGTTGTGATAGCCAGGAGGAGAAGGGTCACCCCATGGGAGCTCCTTGGCATGGCTAGATCTGCTGGTCAGCATGCAGCTGGGCCCCTGGGAAGGGTCTTATTATATAGGCTTGTCCTTTGGGTATGTGGGGGGAGAGAATGATGGATGTGCAGGGGTGTAGCACCTGGGGTTCTTGTCTCTGCTCCCACTAGTACTGACCTCCTCCAGCTGTCCATGAGTAGGGCTAGTATTGGGCCTGCTGCCGCTTTCAGCAATCTGAATGGGAATGACACAGAGCTTGAGTCCAGGGGCTACATGAACTCAGGCATTTGGCCTTGCTCGCACAAGCCTGGCCTCCCCTGTGAATGAGACCAGAAGCAGGTACAATTCCCCAGGGAGCCTGAAAGCTCTTGGGAGAAAGCAAGGTCCAGAGAGTCCAAATCCTGCATCTGCAACAAGCTTGCAGACGTGCTAGGTGTAACTAAGAGTCACACACAGTGTGACTGAACCTCTGAACCTCGTGGACCCTGCTGGACTGGTTGTGGAGCATCTGAATAGCAGTGGGAGTATGCTGTGGGGGGGTTCTGCTGTGTTTACCATTGCTCTGGCAGTCCACCAATGCCATAGATACCCCCCTCCATGGAGAACCCCGTGAGCTTCCAGCTATTCCCACCTTGGCTTTTATCTGACTCCTTAATCTAATGTAAGACTTCGAAATGCTGCTGTTCTTTAGGACGCTTCAGTTAACTCGAGTTTCTGTTTAACTTTGATCCAAGGAGACAAGACCCCTACATGGAAAAATACCTGAATGCTTATCTCTCACTCCTAGCAACCTGCTGATAAATATTGTGTGCGGGGTGCTAGCTGAGCTATCCACAGACACCCCTTCCTCCCAGACACACCAGATCCGCTGCACAGCCACCTTGCTGGGATGTCCAGGCTTAGGGCCCCATGAGCTGCAGCCATAGAAGTGTAGGCGCTTGGAGAGAGTCTGCAGGGTCAGAGGGACACCAAGGATTTAAAGTATAGAGTGCAACAGATTCATATACAGATACACTGTGAAAAGTGACCACCCAGTTATTTGGCATATCCATCACTTATCAGGGCTACATTTAAAGCTACTCCCTGAGCAGGTGTGTGTGTGTGTGTGTGTGTGTGTGTGTGTGTGTGTGTGTGTGTGTGTGTGTGACTGGGACTTGAACCTAGGGCCTCACACCAGCTCTCTCTAAGCCCTCTCCAAGTCTTTTATTTGCACATAGTATAGATTGTCATCTGTAGTCACCCACTGCCCACTAGGTCTGCAGAACTTGCCCAACTACCAGGCCAGAGCTCTTTCTCTGCCTTGGATTAATGGCTCCCCATTTCTCTGCCTCCACCAGCCAGAAAGCTACTCTGGTGTGCCACATCTTTAGGCTGTTGGAGTCTACCCGTGAGTGAGGTCACATGGTGTTCATTCTGTACCCAGATTGTTCCATTTAGTACGGTGTTTACCGGGTTTCTCTATGTTGGCACAGGACAGGAGTTCATGTTCAGTGCTGTGTGCGAGCACAGCACCTTCTCTTCCTCATGTCCAGGGATACCACAAGGGTTCTGTGTCATGGTCGCTATGAGTAGCCAGTGCTGCAGTAAAGCTGAGGTATGAGCATGTCTTCCACAGCCTGGCTTCAGTTCATTTGAATGCTGTAGATCATAGTGGTTCGTGTGTATGGTGTGTGTGTGTGTGTGTGTGTGTGTGTGTGTCTGTGTCTGTGTGTCTGTGTCTGTGTGTCTGTGTGTGTGTCTGTGTGTGTCCGTGTCCCCGTGTCACCATGTCTCCCCTGGTGGCTGACCTAGATTCCACTCCCACCAGCAGTGTTAAGGGTCCCTCCTTTTTCTCCACCACCTGTTGCTTCTTGCTAACAGATGTGAGGTGGCATCCTGTTGTGGATTTCGTTTGTGTCTCTGGTGACCTGTGATCTGGAGCAAGTGTGTGCTGTAGACCACTCAGGTCTTCATTGAGAAGTGTCTGCTCAGGGTTTTTTGTTTTGTTTTTTTTTTTCTTTCCCATTTTAAAATCCAGTTGCTTGCTTTTTTATTGAGCTGTGTAAATTCTGCATCCACTCTGGAGATTTATCCTTTCTTCCTGTGCTGTTTGGCTGGCAGATTTCCTCCCAGCCTGTGCGTTGTTGTCTCTTCCTCTTGCATGAAGGATGCTGGCACTTTCTCGGTCATTCTATCAGCACCGAGGTGTCAGCGTCCTTGTCTACAGGGCTTATCTATGGTGGTAGTTTTTCCGTCACTGAGGGGCGTTACCTGTTAACACCTTAGGGGAGGAGAGAGTCGTCCTGGCTCATGGCCCATATGTGTCTTGCTCCATTGCTTCTGTCCTGTGGTGAGGCACAATCACGGGCATGGCAGAGCAAAAAGCCAGGGGACCAGGGACAAAGTGGCCTTCAGAGACAGACCCTCCACAAACCTTCTTCCCTCTAGGCTCTACCTCTAACAGCCCATTCCTGGATTAACCACCCAAAGACATGCACCCTTCATGATCTAGTCACCTCTCAGTAGCAACACCATGTGGGGACCATGCCTGCAGCACAGGAGCCTTTCGGGGATATTTTTCATCCAAACCAGAACATTTGCTTCCCTATGGGGACAGCTGAGGTGGGGTCCAGCACAGAGGGCCTGGTCCCACTGCAGCAGCTCAGGCAGGTGGGGACAGGATGTGTTGTGATTCTGTCCTTGACTAGCTTTGGGAGAAGACACTTGAAGACACTCCTCACCTGAGTGAGGGGCCAGCAGAGTTTTCAAGTGAGCCCAAAGAATGGCTCCTTGATAGCATCCTTATCATTGGCAGGTGATCCATCTACCCTTCTGCCTTCTGCTTTTGCATATTTTTATAATGATAAAATAGACTCAACATAAAGCATACTGCATGACCACTGCTCCATATACAGGTCAGTGCTGTTGCCACTACTCAGCTACCTCCAGAGCTCCCATATTCCCAAGCTGGATCTCCATCTCTATTAAACACTACAAACTCCCCAACCCTGCTATCCATGTATCAGCTTTTGGGGAAAATGCATGTTCAGGTCCTTGGCTCGGTTTGGAATTGGTTTCCTCTGTTGTCAAGTCTGAGATGCGCTCCTGCATTCTGGGTATCGAGCGTTATGCTAGTTCCTACTCACATTGCTGTGACTGAACACCTTACAGAAGCCACTCAGGGGAGAAGGGTCTCTTTAGGCTCACAGTTTGAGGATGCCTGGCAGGGGAGGCAAGGCAGCAGGATGGAGAGGCAGCAGGAGTTGCACCACAGTCAGGAAGCAGAGAGCTCAGGTTGCCTTTCCCTTTTTATCCAGTTTGGAGGCTCCAGGCTGCTGTGTGGGAGCCGCAGCATGTGTGAGCTATACAGCCAGGATGCTGTGGACAATCACGGAGGGTGCAGCCTGGTGGTAGAGGAAGCATGGGATTTGGGATTGGAATTAGCATTCCATCCATTTGAAATTCAACTGTTTACGTGTATGTACGTGCACGCATGCCCGTGCATGCGTGCCCGTGCGCGCAAATGCATGCACTTTTATATATTCACAGTGTGAGGACCTGCCAACACTAAAGCCTATAACGCTCATGCACACACTTATATATTCACAGTGTGAGGACCTGTCAACATTAAAGCCTATAGCTTTGGAGGAAATAATACTTTGGTCATATATGTGATTTCTGGGTGCTGTATTCTGTCTCATTGGTCTGTAGGTCTGTCTGTCTTTTCCTTGAGATAGGGTCTAATGTAGCTTAGGAGACCCTGCTTGGGTCTCTCGGGTGTTGGTTATAGGGTAATACAGATATGCGACACCACACTGGGTCCACATATCTGTCTTTATGCCAGAGACATGGTGCTGGTGACTGTAGTTTTGGAGGAAGTTTTAAAACCAGATGTTGTGAGTCCACCCACTTGCCTCTTTGTCAAGAGTGCATTGGCTTCCTTAAGATTCAGTATGAATTTCAGGATGGGTTTGCCATGTTTTGCAGAAACTGCCATTGGGAAGGCTGAGGCTATAGCTCTATGGTAGAGCATATCCCCCACGTGGGCAATGTCCTGGGTTCAATCCCCAATGCTGCCCAAAACCAAACCAAACCAAACTACCTTGGGAGTTTGGTAAGGATTACTTAGAATCTGTAGGTCAGCTCAGATGGCTTTTACACTGACTGTAGTTGGAATGTGTCTCTCCAAAATCTGATGCTGCTGAGGGGTGTGGCCTTGGAGAGGTGACTGTAGGCTCTGGTCTCCCGAATGAGCTTAACACCCCTATGAAAGTAGAGGATGTGTGTATGTGTATACTACCCTCTGCTCTCTCACTTCTTCTGTGCAAGGACACGCCTTTTGTCCCCTCCTGAGGACACAGTGAGGTGATGCCATCTTGGAAACAGAGACCGGGTCTCAAAACCCCTTGGCCTTGGACTCAAGCCTCCTGTGCTGTGAGGAATTTGTTACTGTTAGGTGTAAGTTGCTCAGTCTTGGTTTGCTTCAGCCGCATCATGAGCAGGGATGGCGTTTCATTGATCTGCCTTCAATTTCTTTTGGTGGTCTTTTGTGGTTTTTTTCACTGTACAAGACTTTCCCCTTCTTGGCTAAGTGAGGTCCTAAGCATTTGATTCTTTGCAGTGCTACTGTATGTGGAATTGCGTTGAACTTTGCATTTCAGACGGCTTGTTTCTGTGGATGAACACAGTGATTTCTCTGTTAGCAGATGTGTCCTGCTGGTTCATTTGTTTGTTCTGTTATCAAACTTGGAGGTCACAGCCTGAGCCCCAATTCAGGTCTGGCCACCCATTGTCAATAAGCCAATTAAAAGAGCCAAATTAGGGCTGGAGAGATGGTTCAGAGGTTAAGAGCACTGACTGTTCTTCCAGAGATCCAGCGTTCAATTCCCAGCAACCACATGGTGGCTCACAAACCATCTGTAATGAGATCTGGTGCCCTCTTCTGACCTGCAGTCATTCATGCTGTATACATAATAAATAAATAAATTTTTTTTTTTTTTAAAAAAGAGCCGAATTAAAGTGGAAAGCCTAAAAAGGAGATTTATTCAGTGGCCACATTGGGAAGAGGGAGGAGAAGATCCAGCAGACCTCATAAGTCTGTCTTTGGGTCTTGATGTGAGGTCAAAGTTTAAACAGGGGCCAAGGATGTGCACATCTAAGCAGCTCCGGTCAAGATGTGGCCCTGCCAATCACTGGCCCTGCACATCATCCTCTGGGATTCAGTCTCATCTTGTAAGGTATTCTGATAAGATGTTAGGACTTCGTAAAATCTCTTTCCAGGAGATAAGAACCCCCTCTGGGGGGGGGTGGTTGTGGTGTCTTTTCCTTCTTCCAGCATGGGACTCCTGGGGAAAAATTCCCATTTCTTTCACTGGGGTCCATTGTTTCAACAGTCTGACAGTCAGATCGAGAGACACAAGGGTCTCTTTAGAGTAGCTTCATTTCTGCCCAGACTGCTTATAGACAATGTTCAAGGTCATAATGAGAACTTCTTCCTTTCCAACCTGCTCACCTTTGCTTCTTCTCCTCTTCCTCCTCCTTCCTCTTCCTCCTCCTCTCTCTCTCTTTCTCTCTCCCTCCCTCTCTCTCTCTCCCTCTCTCATGCACATACTCACCACACATATACTAATACTACATACACACACACCACATATACTCACACACATACACACAACTTGAACAACGGTTAAGAAGACAGCTTGTGGGCTGGAGAGATGGCTCAGTGGTTAAGAGCACTGACTGCTCTTCCAGAGGTCCTGAGTTCAATTCCCAGCAACCACACGGTGGCTCACAACCATCTGTAATGAGATCTGGCACCCTCTTCTGCCCTGCAAGCATATATGTAGGCAGAACACTGTATACATACTAAATAAATAAATCTTTAAAAAATAAGCTTGCCTTGCTCCTGTTTTCTATAGGCAAGGCTTCCATCCTCACCAGGGCACAGGGCATTTTTGTTTTCTGTTTTTGAGTCGGGGACTCATGTAGCACAGGCTGGCCTCAAATTTATCATGTAGCCAAGGATGACTTTGAGGTTCTTCAGTGCCCACCTCCAGAGTCCTGCAATTACAGATTATGTACTATCACATCCACCTGGGAATTGAACCCAAGGCCCCATGTATTCTGGGCAAGTGCTCTACCAACTGAGCTACATCGCCCAGCCTGTACATGGTGCTTGTTGTGGGCTCTTCCCACATGGCTTGTTTGATGCAGAGATCACTAATGTTTTCACCATGGAACAGTGCTGCAGCTTACCCAGTGGTTGTCCTGCATCAGCAGAGATGGTTGATTATTATTGCATACAACATGCAACATGATCACACTGATTGATTGCATGTGCAGACTGCCCCCGAATCCCAGGAATAGACTCACTTAACCGGCATGCATCAAGGTCTTTCAAATGCTGAAAGGATTTGTCGGTATTCTTGTTGAGAAGTTTTGAGACACTGTTCATTAGGGGATACTGGCCTGTAGATTTTTTTTTTCCTTGTGTTTAGTATCTTTGTCTGGCTTTGGGACTGGAGTAATACTGGCCTCCTAGAATGTGATAGAAAGTTTTCTCTCATCAGGATTTTGGGATAAGTTTAGAAGAGTTGATGTAATTTCTTTGAATGTTTTATAGACATCTCAAAAGCAACACCCCTGGGCCCAGGGCTTTTGTTGGAGATTTTTTTTTTTAAATTATTCTTCCAGCCTCCTTTCTCGCTGTGGGTCTGTCCAAACATTCAGTTTCCTCATGGCTCAGTCTGGTAGCTTTTGGATGTCTGGAAGTTTCCCTTTTTTAATTTTGGTTTTGTATTCTCTCACAGCCTGCTCCATTCCCGTAGTTAGCGATGGCCCCCTCTCCTGACCTTCGTCATGAGTCTCTCTCTCTGTCTTTTTCTCTTGGTCCTCTTTACAAGGTTCATCTGTTATGTTGATCTTTCCAAAGACCTGACTTGGACTCCATTGATTTTCCTCAGATGTTTTCCCGTCCTTTGCTTTGTCGATTTTTGTATCATTCTTCTTTATTTACCCCCTCTGTTTACTCCAGAATAGGTTTTCTTCCTTTTTTCCCCTGAATTCTGTATTTACAACAGGTTGTTTATTTGAGACCACTTGTCTGTAAATGAAATGTTTATATCTATGTATTTCCCCTTTTAATGATTTACTTTTAAAATCGCTCCACCAGGTTTTTTTTGTTTTTGTTTTTGTTTTTTTTGGCAACACTAACTTGTATCGTTTCTAAGTATTTTCTCACATCTCTCTTGATTCTTGAATCCTCAAGTAGTTGTTTAGGAGTGTGAAGTTTAATTTCCACAGATTTGTAAATATTCCAGCTTTGTTTCTTTTTGATGCCTTGCTTGATTTCAAAGTGACTGGAGAGTATATGTTGTATCTGTTGAGGTTTTTTTCCTGTGGCCTGACATAAGTCTGTCTCAGAAATGTTACATATACCCCATAGAGGAGCTTAGCCGCCACTGTGGCTGGCAGTGCTCCACGCATGTCTGAAGACCCGAGGGATTCTACCGGGAATTTTGTGCCTTATCTGGTTGTTCTACCCTCTGGTGAGAGGGTGTGGAAGTCACCTCGGCTGTGGAAATGTCTGTCTCTCCTCGTGTTCTGTCATTTTGCTTCATGTATGTTAGGGGTTCCCTCCTGTATAGGTTCCTTTCCCTCTTGTAACACATTGGTTTAAATTCTGTCCTGATATTATAGTAGCTGTTTGTATTCCCTCCACATGGGTGGTCCTTTCACTTTCAATTTGTTTGGATAGAAAAAGGTTTCAGGTAGGGAGCATATGATTTTTTTTTTTTAATTACTTGGCCAGGCTTTATCTTTAATTTTTTTGAATTATTTATTTTTGTTTATTTGTGCATGTGTAATACACACATACCTGTACCGTGGCTCACATGTAGAAATTGGAGGACAATTTATAATTGTCAGTTCTTTCCACCTTATGGGTTCCTGAGATCAATAGCAGACACCTTTACTTGTAGATTCCACTGGCCCAAATCCCTTCTCTTTAGATTGACATTTAGTCCATTTACATTTATTTTAATTGCTGCTTTTGAGGACTTCTGTCACTGCTGTTGATATACTTTGTATCTAATACTTCTGTTCCTCATTTCCTGCACTACTCTCTGTTTAGATGATTAATTTAAAAAAATGTTTTTTATTTGTTTTTATTTTATGTGTGTGAGTGTTTTGTTTACATGTATGTATGAGCAATGCATGGATGCCTGGTGCCTGCAGAAGTCAGAAGAAAGCTGTGGATCCCCTGGAACTGGACTTATGGACACTTGTGAGCTGCCTTGTGGGAATTGGGAACCAAACCCAGGTCCTCTGCAAAAAGCAGCTAGTACTCTTACCTACTGAGTCATCTCTCTCTAGCTCCTTTGGTTGATTTTGTAGTGAAATGTGTAAATTTCTTTCTTATTTTCTTTTTATATATATATTTTGTTATGTGTGTGTGTGTGTGTGTGTGTGTGTGTGTGTGTGTGTGTGTGTGGTTACCATGTATAGTTTTACAATTGTCATCCAGTTTGGACATACACTAGCTTAACTTCAGTGGTATTCAAATGTGCTACTCTCTTGTAGCTCTGTCTCCACACTTTTTATTGTTGCATGTTGCAAATCCTTAATGAATTTTTTGGTTTTTGTTTTGTGAGACAGAGTTTCATTTATTTATTTTCGTTATGGTTTGCCTTTTTTTTCCCCTTTGCCTTTGCCTTTGGTTTTGGTTTTGGTTTTTCGATACAAGGTTTCTCTGTGTAGCTCTGGCTGTCTTGGAACTCTCTTTTTGTTGAGCAGACTGGTCTTGAACTGGCTGTTCTGGAACTTGCTTTGTAGACCAAGCTGGCCTTGGACTCACAGAGATCCACCTGCCTCTGCCTCCCAAGTGCTGGGATTAAAGGCGTGTGCCACCACTCCTGGCTCCTGGATGACATTTTTATATACGTGCATCCCCAAAACAAAAATATAATAATCTCTTGAGTATATTCGAATTAGGTAGAAAACAAAATGTGGAGTAGCCAGGTGTTCTTCGAGTGACGTTGCTTTAGTGATTGACTGTGCTTTATCCTTTAGGGGATATGTGATTCTTCCTGTGGCCACGTGACTTCTAATCCCTGCCTGTCCTTTGATTTCACTGTGTAGTTAGTACTTGAAAGTTCTGGTATGAAGAGTTCAAGGAGACACTAAGACAGATTGTTAGGGGTAGAGAGTCTCTTAGAAGATTTACTAATGCCGTGGACAGACAGGCAGATAAACACCAGTATGACTGTGAAAGGGAGTCAGGTCCTCAAGTCAGGAGTGGGGGGTCCCTTGTAGCTTTCTGAGGAAGGAGATTTCACAGTAGGTAGGCTCTCAGGTTCCTCTACAGGTACCAGGGAAAGGCATGGGGAGCAGGCCTTGCGTAGATGCCCCATTCCCAGCATCATGTATTCAATGGACTTAGCAGCACCCTTGTCTGCTCCAAAGAGGCCATTCCTGGCTCTCTCCGCTCTGCCTCCATTTCTCAGAGTCCTCCAGGAACTCACTTCGAAACATTTTTCTTCAAAAAGGCAAACCATGAGCTCAGATTACATATCAGTGACTAGCCTGGATGCCAGAAGGCAAGAAGCTCCTGTAGTCAGTATCTCTGGCCCAGAACTCAGCCTCCCTACTTGAGCATGAGCATCTAGCCTGGAGTAACAACATTCATGAATGTGTGGGTAGATGCGGCTCATCTCAAGGTGCACAACCCAAGTCCCACTGTAGTGGTCCTTTGTGGGGCAGATAGCATTCATAGCAATAAACGTCTTTGGGGACCGTTATTCTGTCCACTGAGGTCTGTGTGCATGTGTGTGGATGCACACAGCAATGGGGGATTCTCACTTTGCATGAGTGGCCTCTGTCTCTATGTAACAGCTCCTTTAGCATAGTTCCAGTGTCTTGGGAGCTGCCTCACCCCTCTTTCCTGTGGCTGCATGCTTCTTTAACACCCTGGAATAACTCTACCTACTGAGCATCTTTAGGTGTTTCCCCCTTCTTGTCTTAATGGCCTGCTTGCCCTCTGGCTCATTGGATTTTCTGTCTGTGTAGACTAAACACTGGCTCAGCATCTTAAGTAGGTCTTGATCTGGGTCCATGGGATAACCCTGCCCATGTAGTGTCCCATCCTCGAGATGCAGGACCTTCCTCTTCAAAGCAGAATCACATCTGAGCCATCTCCTCCTCACCAGAAAATACCCACCAGGGCCACTGAGCCACCACTGACCATGTGGGGGTTTGGAATACCGTCAGAGAAAGGGCAGCTCAGGTCAGTTTTAGTCTTTCAGGCAAGGGGCAATGCTGTTTCTGGGAATGTTTTGTTCTGTGTATTTTTCTTTTAATAGGGAGGTCAGATGTCTGCCCACTCTGGGCTTGTACACTGTCTAATTGCTACTGGGTTTCAAAGTAGCATTAGGGGACTTTGTATAAACAAACACCTTTGAGGCTCAGGACCCGCCAGCCATCTCGCTGAGATTGTCTCTTTCAATTTGAGCAGAATAGGTGGGTGTCATTAAGACACCACTTTGTTGTGTGTGCCTAGGGCACACAGAGACATGTGGACCAGGCTGGGCAGCTCTCAGATGTAGGTCAAAGGATGAGCTCTGTTCTAGGGGGGATGGTTGCAATGCTTACCTTGTAACTGTTGCCTGCTGCTCAGCCCTTGTGGGCTATTTTGCCAGACTTTTCTTTGCTGGGCTGTTGTTTGTGTTTACCTCTACTCTTTGCTTTTGGCCTTACTCAATCTGTCTTCCACCTGAGAATTTCCAGTATATTCAGGTTGCTGGTCCGCTTGAATCCAAACCACTCTCTCTCACTTTATGGTTTTTATTGATCATAATCCGCCCCCCTCCGACTTTCTCCCTGCTCTGGATTGGTTATAGTTTCTCAATTCCACGAGGGCTCTGAATGTCCCTTAAAATAGCTCCATTCAAGGCTTCACAAAACTACCCTCCAAGGCCTCGTTCCACAGTGAGTCTGGTGCAGCTCATCTCCCTCAGCTCAGCTGAGCCAGGCCTGGGTGGATGCAATAAAGCTCTCCATGCTGACTGTTCAGTTCAAATAAGTCTCTTGAGCCTTTCCCCCCACAGCAGTTTAGACCATCTTACACTGAAATGCTTTTTGGACGTATACCCCTAGATTCTGCAGCTATGTACTAGGTGACCGTTGGGTACCCAGGGTGGGTCCAGCACAGAAGTTGTTACCATCCATCCTTGGCTCCCATGTCCCCACACAGCTGTTGCATCTGTCTGTGTCTGAAGAGACCCCAGAAGTTAGAAGCAGGGAGGGGCTGCCACGATTCCCTCTGACTCAAGGGAAATGTCTGAAGAGCCAGTTTCTCCAGAAGATTTCATAGCAGTTACTTGGTTGGCAGTTGGGCATTTCAGACTTGCTCCCCTCTGGTGCTGGACTGGAAGTTCCCTCATAGTGACATCTACCTGGGCTCTGGGAACACCAAATACATATCTGGAACCCAGACCTAGGCTCTGGGGCAGGGCTGCCTTAGCCTGAGTTCTACAGGGTTGGGAGGACAAAGAGAGCAGGGACAGGCTGCCCACAGAGCATGTGTGGGGAAAGCCAATGGCCAGCCCAGGGATGAATGCGCAGTCAGTTCCCAGGCCACATCCTTGGGAGAGCCAGTTGGCAAGCTGTGGGGCCCCCGGACGTCGGGAGCACAAAACATTTAGGATGACAGGTCTGCTCCATCACAGGACTCCACTAGAGGAGTCAGGTACCCCTGAGCAGCCCACAGCGTTCTGGCTTAGTTGGAGGCCAATCTCCAGACAGATTGAGTTGATGATCCTTCCTGCCAGGGACCCCGTGAAGGGTCTTTTTCTCATGACATTTGCCATACTTAAAAACCCTTGCCAAAGTCTAGCCCTTGCCAAAGGGCTGTACCATTTGCCCTCCATGTTCCCAAACCAGGCCTTGCTGGTGAGGTTGGCAATGAAGGTCAAGTGTCTGGAAAGTTGCACTTCAGCCGAGGAAATGATTGTAGTCCAGGTAGGGAGGCTGACAGGGGCTCCTGTACCATTGGGAGCTTGCTTGGTTCAGTCAGGTGGGAGTACCAGGCATTCTCTGTACTGGTCCCTCCAGAGCCAGGCCTTGGCTCTGTGTGTGTGTGTGTGTGTGTGTGTGTGTGTGTGTGTGTGTGTGAGTGAGTGATGTTAGCTGTAATTGGTGTCTTGCTCACTTCAGGGGATCTGAGGCCAGGTGGGTGCCTAGAGGAGTCTCAGCTTGCAAAGGGGCCACTGTCCTCTAGAAGGCCTCTGAGCTCTCAGAGCATGGCACAGGCCTTGCTCCTTACAGGGGAATGCGCTTCCCGGCCTAGGCAGCCAGGCCCTTCCCCCATCACAGTGCTGTAACCAGAGAACAGAGCCAGTGATCTTATTGCCCTGGCATTTGGCATCTACTCCCAGCAGAGCTGAAAAGACTTTCATAGAAAGGAATTGGAAAGAGCTGGCTGTAGTAGGTCTCTAAGGATCCAGGGGTCATCATGTAACACACTGGTGGTGCCTTCCAGCCCAGGAAGCCAGCAGCTGTGGAGTCCTGCGTGCTGGGCTAGTGGAGCACCAGGGATTGTTGCTCTCCAGAAGGAGGGGCAGAGTGGTCTCATCTCCAGCACTCAGGCAGCATGCGTGACTTGGCTTCAGAACTTCAGTGTGAACTCCGGGTCCCAGCATTGCTGGTGAGAATGGAACACTGTAACAGCTATGATTGTGATGGATCACTGGCCGCCCACGGCTAGCTCGTTAGCTAGCTTTCTCCACTCTGAGCTTGAAGGCTGCAGACAGTTCTTGCAAGCCATGGCCCCACCAAGCCGTGTCCACTCTGCACCTGGCCAGCACCATGTCTGGAGAATGTGACGGGGTAAGGCTTATGGGGACCCTTGCAGCAGTTCGGGATGTCAACATGGCACACAAAGCTATTCATTGTCCCCCGAGGGATGTGCTCTATGGCGGCTCTTGTCTTCTGGTTTCACGGGGATTAGTGACTCAGCTTGTCCTGTGAAGTTGGGGGTTCAGCATTTTCCCATCTCCTACTCTGTAGGGGCCTTGTCATTCTAGCGTCACAGCTGGAGCCTGACCTGAGGCATGGTGTCCTTACACATTTACACACTACTAAGCATGGCTGCTTCCAGTTGTCTCCTCCTAGAAGAGTCCTTGACCATGAACATTCCCCTTGCCCAGGTGCCTCCTCTCAGGCTTTGTAATGCTGTGCTGCTTGTGTGTCTTCAGTGGCCCTGGTGGCCCTTGCCTAAAGACAGGAAGGGCTCATACATCTGTGTCCAACTCAAGACAGTGCTAGGAGTGAACTGAGTACGTGAAGTGGGTTTCTGGCTACTCTGGAACACGTCAGAAGAGCTGTGAATCTGTGAGAGTCTCCATAGGGCTGCTGCTTCCAGCCTTCTTGCGGCCTTCCACACCACGGTGTGGTTGGTGGCAGACTTCAGGGAGAAGAAATGGAGGAGCTGTCCTGTCTTCCTGCCCTGTAACATACCCTGAGGAACAGGCGTGTGGGGAACCAGAGGGAGAGTTGGATGTTAACTTGGAAACCACAATGACAGATGAAGCCCGGGAATGCCAACTTGGGAGCCTGGCCATTTGAGTCTCCCAGGTTCAGTTTATCTCTGAAGTGGAGCTTCAGGCAGGGGTAGCATGTGCCGCCGCCGACTCTCTCTTTGCCATAGAGAGAGGTCTTGCTCCACATCTGTGCTCCTCCTGGAGCGTCAGAGTGGGACACTCCATGCCCCAGCGCCTCACTCCGTCTTGGGATATTTGCTTTGGCCTGTGAGCCCACGGAAGCAAGGAGAGGACCGAAGAATGGGCCACCTAGACCTGGATAAGGGTGGTTTCGTGGCCTGTGCCTCCTAGGATGCCACTGTGACCTTGTCTGTTCCCGTGCAGCCCCCTTACCAGATGTCCTTCTCTTTGCAGAGAATGTTGCTGAGGAGGTGGGGCTGCTGCAGCTCCTTGGGGACCCTTTGCCCCATCAGATCTCACAAGTCGACGACCCTCATGTCGGGCCAGCCTACGTCTTTGGACCGGACTCCAGTAGTGGCCAAGTGGCCCAGTACCACTTCCCTAGACTCTTTTTCCGTGACTTTTCATTCCTGTTTAGTATTCAGCCAGCCACAAAGGCTGCAGGGGTGCTGTTTGCCATCACAGACGCTGCACAGACGGTGGTCTCACTGGGTGTGAAGCTTTCAGGGGTGCAAGATGGACACCAGAACATCTCACTGCTCTACACAGAGCCCGGGGCCAGCCAGACCCAGACGGGTGCCAGCTTCCGCCTACCTGCATTTGTTGGCCAGTGGACACACTTCGCGCTCAGCGTGGATGGAGGCTCTGTGGCTCTCTACATAGACTGTGAAGAGTTCCAGAGGGTACCACTTGCTCGGTCCCCACAGGGTCTGGAGCTGGAGCATGGCTCTGGCCTCTTTGTGGGTCAGGCTGGAGCAGCTGATCCTGATAAATTCCAGGTAACCTATCCCGCCCTGCTATGTGCTGGTCCAGGGGAGGAGGGAAAATGGGAACCAGGGAAAGCGGGTTCCTCCAGAAGATGGTGCAGCCTGGGGCATTAGCCCACTCTTCCCTCACTTGTGGTTGGAATGGCATATGCTCCCCCAACTCTTGTCCTTTGATGCCCTGGAAGCATCACATTGGGCTTTTGTGAGTTCTCTGAGATCCCAGAGTCCACAAGATGACTGCAGGAGGCCATCTCTCCTCAGGCTCCCATCCTGAGTTGATCCAGACCCCCTTCTCAGGCATGAGCCAGGCCTGTGGTGAGCTAGAGGTACCAAGCTTAGACGAGGAGAGTGTGGGGCTTAGTCTAGGCTCAGCTACTCCACCTAAAACATAAGCGCTCAGGTATCTTGTGGAAAAGACAGACTTGGGGACATCTGCCTGTGATCCCACCTGGGAATTGGAAGGAGAGTAACCTGGAGTTCCAGGTCCATTTGAGACCCTGTCTCAAAACAACAACAAACATGACTCATTTAAAGCCTGTGGGGTCTTCCTTTGGCTGCACACACAGTTGAGGGAGCACCCTTGCTGGCAATTGGTATTGGGATTTCACACAACAGACCCGCTTAGGTCAGCTGTTCTGGGCTGTTTATTGTTTTAATGAAGACTGAGTCTAGCGCCAGACTCACTGGGTGACAGTGGCAGACAGGCCTGTGGCTCTCTCCCATGTTCCGAAGGAAAGTCCCTCCCTTCTGGGCCCTTGTTTCTCATAGGAGGGCACTCTTCCTAAGATCCCAGCTGGGCGCCCAGCCTCTTGGGAACAAGTGCGTGGGGGAACCTCAGCTGGCACTCATGGCTCCTGAATTCAGTATGCCAGCCGTCTGCAGCTGGACGCCCCTGCCCAACCCAGACAGGGGTCCCTGTGTGTGCAAGGGAGGACATGTCCCCAGGGGACAGACACTCAGTTATGACCCAGACAAGGGCCTCCTGTTGTAAGTTGTTCTAAGTCCTCTGGCCACAGCTCTGAAAGCTGACCTTCCACCTCTGGCAGGATCTTTTAACCCATGGGGTTCGAGAGCTACCAGGACTTTGGCACCAAACTGGGCCCCTGTGTGTTTTCCTTCTGATCTTCAAATGCGATTACCAGAAAGCTGAGCGTCATCGTTTCCAGAGTGGGACATTTGTGATGTGCTGTCCCCATCATTTCCCAAGGGGATGGCAGACCCCACAGGTCTTGTACATCTCCTACTTCCCCAGCAGAGCTGGGTGAAGAACAGTGAGCGTGAGATAGCTGAGGGTACTGCCTTCCCCGGTGGTGCTGATGGAGGGCACGGCCACCCTGAGTGAGGTGGCCTCGTCACTGACTGGGCCTTGGCATGCTTTGTCAAAGAGGGTGGCTGGTTGGATATGCAGACAAGCTGTGTCTGGACATTTTCATTTTCATTTCTTGGTGTGTTTGAGAATGAAAACTTTGCCTGTTTTTTTTCTTTCCTCTTTCTTTGTTTCTTTTCCTTTTCTTTCTTTCTTTCTTTCCTTCCTTCTTTCTTTCTTTCCTTCCTTCTTTCTTTCCTTCTTTCTTTCTTTCTTTTTTTTAACTTTGGGTTTTGGTAGGGGAATTCAGCCCTTTCTTATTGATTTATACAGCTCTTTATATCTGAAAGAAACTTATCCCTGGCTGTGTATGCACAGATTTTTATTTCCAAGTCTGCCATTTGCCTTTTCACTTAAAAACAACAACATTGGGGAGATTCAAAGTGTTTCTTTGGTTAATTTGGATCTGGAGGGGAAAAAAATCCCACAACTTTTGATAGGAAAACATTTTGGTTGTTCGGTGTTTGGCAGAGAGTATTCAGGGACCTGTGCTGGTTCTGTGCAGAACGCGGAGCCTCCCCAACCAGCCTCAGCAGTCTGACCCTGCCTGCTCCTGTGGGCCGGGTCTCAGCATCCTTTCCATTTAAACCAGATGCTGGCTGGTGCCAGGGACACATGCCAGTAGCAGAACGGAAGACAGTTGGATTTAGCACAAGTTGGATTTGCAGACTTGATGCTGAGGTCTTAGGGGAGGAATCATCGTCCCATGTGATCCATGACTTGACCGAAGGTAGCCCAGAACTCTGGGAGTCAGGGAGCCAGGGAAACTGGAGAGCCAGCAGGATAGGATGGAGAGCTAGGCTTCCTCTGAGTCATCTCAAGTGAGGATGCTCTGCCCCGCCTGCATCCACACACTACCAGGGAGAGCCGGGCTGTGCCTCCAGCCACCCAAGCCTGGTCCTTGCTGGGTGACGGTCCTCACAGATGGCTGTCTTTGTCCTCTTGTCTGTCCCTTTGAGTTTGGTCACGAGCATCATCGGGTTATGAGTTTCCTTAAAGCCTGGCTTCTGACTGTGTTTCAGTACAGGTGTTCTGTTTGTTACTTTGTGTGTCTGGTAGTTATAACTCCTCTTGGCTATTTTTCCTTTCAGAGGTGCCTCTATTTCTCTCTCTCTTGATTTTTTTTTTTTTTTTGTGTGTCTTTCTTTCCCAGTGTGGGATGCTAGGAGGATTAAACCCAGGGCCTCCCACATGGTTGGCCGGTACTCCCTGTTGAGCCCAGCTCAGCCCTGCTTTGTCTTTATGAGTTCCACAGTTTCCTGGCCTAATCTTCTTTTGTGGTTCTCTTTCAACTCCAGCAACCCCTGCACCCCAATCCCTGGTGTCTTTGACCCCAGGAGAGACCCTGCTAAGCACGGCTTTCCTGATGTTCTCATTCAGCGGTGAGCATCTTAAGGTCAATTTTCGTTTCCTTCATTGAGACTTGAGGCAGTGAATTTTCCTCAGAGTGCAGCTGTGGCTCCACTATAAAAGTAAACGATGTGCGTGCTGGTGCCGTAGGTTGCCCCAGACATTAAGTGTGTGACATCAGAACAGGTCTTCCCGTAGGAGGGGTGGAACAGGCAGCAGAGGTCAGAATCTGACCCCAACAGTTTTCCTGTTCCTGATCAAGGAGAGTGGAACATTCATGGGTCTACTTTCAGTCCATCTCTCCAGGGGCTTCTCAGCAGTCTTTCCCGCTGGTTCCTGCTCAGTGTTCTTATGTATAAATCTCCGCAGACCCTCTTCTATGCATTTGAAGTGAGAGTAACCTGTGGCAGGTACATTGCCACAGCATGTATGGTGTTGCCTTCCTGGGAGAGTTAGGAAGCCAAAGGAGGCTGGCTGTGATGAAGTGGTCTGTTGGGACCTGGTCACAGGAGCAGAGACCTGAAGCTAGAGGCCCCTTAAGCAGTGTGGGAGAATGAGTGTGAGGGCATTAGGGATGTGAGGCATTAGCAAACAGAGCAGGCAGCATGGCTGGGTCCCAGGGCAGCAGGAACTGGGCTGGCCCTAGGAGGTAGAAAAGGGAGGGAGGGGAAGATGAGTTGAGGGAAAGGGGCAGGGTAAAAATAGGCCACCCTGAAGGCCACGGGGAAGCTAAGACACAGTCCATGAGACCAAACACATCATAGCTTCAGCCTCCGACCTCTGCTAGCCTGGGACACTGCTCTTGCTGTACCAGGTCCAGGTGAGCCAAGACCGTGCCTGTGCCTCCTGCTGATGCTGGTCTGTCTTATGTTTTAGTCTCTTGCCCATGGTTAAAGCACTGTTGGTCAGCGTGGCAGGAAGAGTTTCACGTGGCACTCATCTATAAATGTTCACAGTCCCCCAGTTTCCAAGGTCTGGATTGCATAACTTTTGGGTCCAAGTCCATTAAATATTTGCAGTGGATCTTAGGGCTTTTGTACAGCTGACATCTTCCCCATTGGCGGTTGGGAGAACTCCAGGCTGGGGCGGAAGAGTCACCAGGGCAGGGCACAAAGCTGGACTCAGTGCAGACACAAGTCTTTTCCGCCCTCTGTAGGCCTTTTCCAGACGTAGGCACCCGACAGCCTTGGCAGAGTGTGGCATAGTCCACAGCAGTGAGCCCGTCTGCATGGGATGCTGTGTGTGTGTGTTGCTGAGACCACCCAGAATGCCCCGACACCAGCATTGTCCTTAGGAAGCAGTGTTCTAGTATTTCAACTCTCCTGACCCTGGGGGCTCTCGGCTGTCACCATGGCACCCTGCTGCAGCAGCTCTGAGCAGGCTTCTTGAGATGTCTGCTCTGTCCCCAGATGAGGTGTTGACCTGGGAAGCCTGACTGGCAGGAAGTGTGCATCCTCCTGCCTGTGAATCCTGGGCCTGTGACTGAATAGTTCAGGGCTCCTGAGCATTGGTGATACTCTCCTACACACACACACACACACACACACACACACACACACACACACACACACAGTCATATGCTCCTCCTCACATAGTCTGTGCACTTTCCTGCTGTCTTGGTGCTAGCTGAGTGGAACTTCCAGAATCCCCTACTGGTCCAATACTGTCCTTCTGATCTTTGGGGGGTACAGATAGGAATTCTGTTTTTCACCTGACCTAGAGGCCTCCTGAACCTCAGACTACCATAGCAGAGTCCCCACTGTCACAGTATTGGTCCTGAGTGGTCAAGTCCTGTTTCTGTCCCATCGAGGCCCACAGGGTTGACTCAGGCCAGGGCTTTTCTTTCTGTTGCTCCTTCCCAGAGACTCACCTCCCATGATATTGGACAGGCCTTGGGTTTCCTGATGGCCAGTACATTGAAATCCATTGGTTTTGTTGTTGTTGTCGTTTTGGGTTTTTTTTGTTTGTTTGTTTGTTTGTTTTCAAGACAAGGTTTCTCTGTGAAACAGTCCTGGCTGTCCTGGAACTCACTCTGTGGACCAGACTGGCCTCGAACTCACAGAGATTCTCCTGCCTCTGCCTCCCGGCTACTGGGATTAAAGACGTGCACCACCACGGTGAAATCTGTGGCTTTTGAGGATGGGCTCTATTGGCCTGAGGGCTTTGTAGGGATTCTGTTCTCTCAGCTGCTGAGGACTCTGTGGACTGTGGTGACCTTTGGAGAAGTGTAGGAGTAGGCAGTGTGTGTGTGTGTGTGTGTGTGTGAATCGAACACTGGTGGGTAGGCACCCTGCTCAGTCACAAGGCTCTGGCCTGCGTGTGTGCAGGAGAAATTGTACCTGGGTATATAAGCAGGTTTTCAGCAGCTAGGGTGGAGGGACTGGAATGGCAACCACAGACATCAGAACATCTGAGCACAAACACTGGTGCTTTGAGTATACTGAGGCCAATCCAGCATTGAGCTAACTCATCTAGGTATCTGGGGCTCAGAAGTGGGGGGCCCACAGATGGGAACAGGAGAAACCCACATGGTAATAGGAGCTGGACCGTGCTTAGGGGTTCTGCTCAGAATATGAGCTGCCTGGAGAGAAGGCAGCTGTGGGTACAGCCCAGGCTTCCTGACTCACGAATCCAGCAGCAAATCCTGGTCCTGGTGGCCCAGGAGGTCCTGGGGGTCCTGGGGGCCCAGTTGGCCCAGGGGGTCCAGCCATGCCAGTCTTTCCAGGTACACCGACAGGCCCAAGGTCGCCTTTGCTCCCCTGTACAGACAGAAGGACAAGGTCACCATTCTTGGCTCTGGGCTTCAGCAAAGCTACAGGCAACCTCAAGCAACACACACTTCCTTACAAGGCTTTTCAAAAATCTGAAAATCCAGAAAATTCCACAAGGCACACAGGCAATTCCTTAACTCAAAACAGCAGGGTCAAGTGAGAGTCACAGGCACACAAGCCTGACATCCTGCCTTTGGGGACAATGTCATGAAGCAGGCTGTACACCATGGCCCATAACCTTGGGTCCCAGCTCCCTGACAGTGGGGACAGGGATAGCAAGAAGCAGATAAAGTAGGTAAGGAGGAGAGACAGGCTGCTGGAAGGTACAGGGAGAGAAAGCTTCAGGGTGGTCTAGGGGGACCCTGTAGCCACCAAGTGCTTGGGCTCACACAGACACAGGTGTTGCTATGACTTTGGGTGTTTGAAAACCCCAGGGAGCAGAAGCAAGCCCATGTGTATAGAGGACTTGTCTGGGAGTCTGAGGGACCAGATCAAGGAAGCAGACTGAGGCAGGAACTTGGAGCTCAGGCTGGGAGGCCCTAGTCCAAAAGGCTCTACTCCACGCAGGTCAGCCCTAAAGTCAGACCTGGAGGGCCAGCATAACCCAGGGACCCTGCTGGCAGCCAAGTCACCTCTATGAAGTGAGAACTAAGACTGCAATCATTCTCTCCTGGGGCTGCTGAGAGGCACATGTGGCAGTATGGGAAATGCCCTGAAGCCAGCTGAAGCATAAGACAGCCATGCTTGACATGAACCTTCCTACAAAGGGTCTAGCTGAGTTCAAAGACAGCCTGAGCTCCATGAGATGCTTCCTCTACCACCAAGTTCCTTTGTGTATAATGAGGATGTAGGCATCTGTGTGGGTGTGGGGTCTCCAGCTGTTGATGTAGCTACTCAATTTCAGGTACAGTACAACTGTCAGCTCTTTAACCTTCCTCTTTAACCTTGATAAAATACTTCATTTATTTATTCTTGAAGACCCTCCTTGTGTGTGTGTGAGTGTGTGTGTGTGTGTATGTGTGTGTGTGTGTGTGTGTGTGTGTGTGTATGCAGATACAAGCGCACATACAGATAGAAGCCCATGAATGCCAATACCAGTGTCTTGTGCAGATACACATGTACTCTATAGAGAAACAAGTATGTGTGTGCACATTGACATAGTTGGCCCACATCAGCCCATCTCTTTTTCATCTCCTTCTGACATGTTCATCTATCTTCTGATGCCCATGATGCCCTCTTCTCTCTCCCCACTAGATTTTCCTATTTGCTCCAGCTTTCTTTGATACCAGCCTATAGAACACAGGTGAGCTAGCATGGCATTCCCTGCATATCAATGGGTGAGGATGCTGGGGATGCCGCTGGGGACCATGATGAGTTGGGCAGCTATGATCCTGAGGTACCTGATCAAGGTACCCCAGGAGTTCCCAGGGAGCCTTCCCTCGTACCTGCCCACTGGGAGCTCATTTCTAAACACACCACCTCTGGTTCCATTGCATTAGCAGAACAGAACTGAGTGGAGACACACACACACACACACACACACACACACACACACACACACACACACGAAAGACCATGTATTCACTGGCATGGGTGCCCCCGTAAATCCTGCCTTGGTACTTTTATCAAGCCCCAGCTCTGCCAGAATGAAAACTGCCTTGTACCTTGGGTCCTGGGATTCCCACATCGCCCTATGGGGGAAAAAAGGACAGGATTATAATAAATTCAGACATGTGTGTAGCAATCAGAGAAAAGCAAACCAACAGCCCCATGGTAACTACCTTCCCTCAGAGGGTGCTGTGTTCTGTTTATGCTGACTCTAGTGTTTTCTGGGCCTGTTCCTGCCCCCTCCCTTGTCTGTTAGGGATGCTCTGGGAAGCTCAGCAGGAAGGGGAGCCCACGCCTAAAGCATCTAAAGCATCTTCCCACAAATGCTTCTCAGAATGTCTCCCAAGCAGCAGAGCCCTTTAGGCTTAGCTGAAAACAGAGACAAGCTCTAGGCATAGTTCATTTAAAAGGACTTTCTGTTGCTCAGCATCAGTGGCGAGGTCTTCCTCATCCCATTCTCAGGAAGTGCAGTGAGCAGCTCTCCATTTGGCCTCCCTCCCTCCCTCAACCGCGCGAGACCACAGTAGATCATGGTCAGCAGAGGCTGGCCTGCCTCCGAAGATTTCTATCAACCCACTGCGCTGAAACCTGAAATAAGCCTTTCAAACCAAAGGAAGCACCAACTCCAAAGCTGCTAGCCCCTCTGTAGTGGTAAGGAACACATATGGAGACCCTGACTTGAACCTGAGCCCTGCTGGCCCTAAGCTGAGGATGCAGGCTGTGTCCGCGGCCTCACCCTATGGAACGCACTCTCCACAGACCCCAAGCATGCAGTGTCCACCGCCTGCTGGCTACAGGTGTGTGCTGAGTTACATCCAACTATAGAAGCAGACTTACAACACTGCCTTTCTGGCCAGCCACTCCTGGTGCGCCCTCTTTGCCGGGAGGACCTGGAGGTCCCTGGGAGACAGAAGAACAAAGAGATGGGCTGGACAGGATCCATGGTGAGCAGGTAACTGCTGGCACCCAGACTTCCTAAGAGCCACAAGGTGTTTCTCCCACAAGGTGCATGCCCAGAAGGTGCCGCCACAGTGTAGAAACCACTGTGTGGGTTATTTTTTTTTTTTTCTGAGCTGCTGATTATGCTGGGGGAACCAAGGGAGGCTCATATATCCATTCAGTCTAGAGTGGTTAAATGTGTGTCTCAGAGTCAGCTAGTGGGTCAGCACCCCGAGAACCAGAGGGTAGCCTACCCCACCCCCATCCTGAGAGTGACTCAAAATGGGCACGGCCTCCGCCTTGAGGAATGGAGAATGGGGATCCTGAGAAAGAGCCAGCAAGAGACCTCATGTGACACTCCCCTGCCCTGTTCCTAGTCAAGAGGGTGCTCGGGGCAG
This sequence comes from Onychomys torridus, assembly GCF_903995425.1. Taxonomy (NCBI): domain Eukaryota; kingdom Metazoa; phylum Chordata; class Mammalia; order Rodentia; family Cricetidae; genus Onychomys; species Onychomys torridus. Next base: position 58,586,560 of record NC_050460.1, on the reverse strand, counting down.
GGGAGGAAGCAGAACTTACCGGGGGACCAGGAAATCCGGGGGGGCCTTCCTTCCCAGGCACACCAGGAAGGCCTGCAGGTCCTGGAGCATAGGAGCTGTTGACCCCAAAGCGCCCTGGCTCACCAGGCAGTCCTGGGACACCAGGGGGTCCTGGGGGGCCAGGGAAACCTCGTGGGCCCTGGACATGAGAGATACAGTCCATCATAGAATACAAAGCCATGCTGGACAATGATCACATCCCCAGCTAGTCCTGTCCCACCCCCAAGGGGCCCCAACTGATGTCTCAGACATCATGTTCCACATTTGCCCAATGACAGTAGGTGTGCCACTTACTCTGAGGCTCTCCAAATCTCCACTGAAACCAGATCCTTCCATGTCAATGAAGGTCTGAGGGAGGGCAAGAGAATCACCACAGGACATAGATTCATCATCCTGAGTACCAGAGAGCAGCCCCTAGCTATCTAAGCCCCTAACTACCCAAGATGCCCGAGATGGGGGGTGGGACATCATGCTTTGCCCCACAGCCTGGCCACCATTCCAAGGCTGCAATAGGAACCCATACTCTTGGGCCAACACTGCCAGGAGCTGGTCTTAGGGTTGAGTACTAGGCCCTGGTGTGGAGGAGGCCAAGGATGGAACTTACGAGCTTGTCCTGTCTGAAGGAGGGTCCTGGTGGCCCTGGAGGTCCTGGAGGTCCTCGAGGTCCAACACCAGGATCTCCCTGGGACATGAGACAAAATCTGTCATACTGTGGACACATGGTCCCCACTTTTAGTCAGGAGCTGAGATAGGAAAGGGGCCATACCCTGGTCTGCACACACTTACCTTCTCACCCTTGGGGCCCACCTCTCCTGGAGTCCCTGGAAAGCCCTGAGGCCCAGTGTCACCCTGAAAAACAAGGGTAGGGGCTAGGCAGAGGGAAGCATTTCTCTTTCTTCACACAATGAATCTTGAGCCCCAAATGTTTCTCATTCCAGAGCTGGTGGTGGTGGGGGCAAATGGGAGCCAAGCCCTTCAGGGAAAGAGGCCTACTAAGCCAGGAGAGACCGTGACACCAAGGTGACCCCAAAGAAAAAGCCAGGATTTAAAAGTGACACCACTGACTATAGACTTATCTAGCACTAAGTCTTATCACAATGCCTGGGAGATAGCACGCGTCCCCTTCAGAGACATCAACTATGGGGACCACAGCTATCCTTGGCAGAGTGTAAGTCCACTGTATGTGTGTGTGATGCACATACATCTGTGCAAACTTGATGGATGCATTGGGCTCAGGGAAACCTCCAGTTACGACTAAGCTGGGACTGGGTGCAGTTTCAACACAGCTCGGTCAGGTACAAAGAGCTCTCCATGGCCACTCGGGCAGCATGGAGGACCCCATCTTCTCAGGCACATCCTGACTTTCCCGTTCTGTTGTGCACCCCCACTCCACCCCTCTGGAAGCAACACTGGGTGGTTTGGGTAGTCACATGAACATCAAAGTACACAGGCTTAAGATCTAAAGTACAGCCAGGCACTAGTGGCGCACACCTTTAATCCCAGCACTCGGGAGGCAGAGCCAGGAGGATCTCTGAGTTCGAGGCCAGCCTGGTCTATAGAGTGAGTTCCAGGGCAGGCTCCAAAGCTACAGAGAAACCCTGTCAAGAAAAACTAAACTAGGGGTTGGGGATTTAGCTCAGTGGTAGAGTGCTTGCCTAGCAAGCGCAAGGCCCTGGGTTCGGTCCTCAGCTCTGGCAAAAAAAAATAAAAAAGAACAAAAAAGAAAAACTAAACTAGATAGATAGATAGACAGACAGACAGACAGACAGACAGATATCTGAAGTGTACCCCCAGTAAAGCTGCCTTTCTGCAGTGTCCTCTCTGGGAAACTGTTACCCTGTGTCACCGCAGATGGCCTGCAGGTCCTTTGTAAGCATGGTATTGTGTCTGGTGCAGAGAAAAATCCAACTTACCGGTCTCCCATCTTCACCAGGGTCACCCTGTAACGTGCAAGAGAAGACACTGTGAATGGAAACAGCCCAGCCGCCACTACCCAAGACTGGACACAGAAACGCGCCAGCCCTCAGTGCCCTGGTGGTGTACAGCTGAGCACCTAGATGATGTCTGCTGCTGACAGCATGGTGGTTAACGTAACTTTTAACACAACCTCACTATGCTTGAGAGACCAAAAAGCAAAAAGTGCCTTTAACGTGTACCCTAGCAATCCACTTCCTCTTTCCCTAGATGTTGGAGATATTTTGTTGTTTTGGTTTTGGTTTTTCTAGACAGGGTTTCTTTGTGTAATCCTGGCTGTCCTGGAACTAACTGGCTCTGTAGATCAGGCTGGGCTTGAATTCACAGAGATCCACCTGCCTCTGCCCCGAGTGTTGGCATTAAAGGTATGTGCCACCATCCCTGGGTGAAGACTCTTCTTAAAATGGACTGACCTTGTAAACTTTGCTATTTTAGTAATGTGGGTCATAAGACTAACTGCTATTTGTGATTTTGTAACCAAACTTTGCTCACTCTGCTCAATGACTAGGACAATTGCAAGACATACATGTTTAAATTAGACCCTGCCTACACATACCCAGAACACATGTAATCTTGTGGGGTTTGGCTTTATAAGCCTTGGACTAATATGAGCAGATGCTGCATCTTGGGAGTGCTCTTGGTTGCTATCCTGGTACCATGAGTATCCGGCACCACTAATAAAGCCTCCTGTATTAAAATGTATTCATGGTCATGGTGAATCTCTGAGTGACCCCAGACCTACAACAGACCGCAATTCTGCAACAGAGCTTAGGCCCAGGGGTCGCTTGGGCATGCCCGGCCTCCATGCTCCACCTACCTTCTGGCTCCAATGCACAGCAAAAGGCTGGTAGAAACTACAGCAGCCAAGGATGTTGCTATTCTGATCCCAACCAACTCTCCCGAGTCAGAGACCTCAGCTCCAGCCCAGATCACAAAGAGAGGCAGTACTTACCGGCTCACCATCCCTTCCCGGAGCGCCATCCTTCCCTGGTGGCCCCTGAGGTCCTGGGGGTCCTTGTGCTCCAGGGACAGGTTGTACATTGGGGTTCTGTATCACTGGACCTGCCGGACCCTGGGGCCCAGCTGGGCCAGGTAGGCCCTGAGCACCTGGCTCCCCCTTTTGTCCCTTGAGACCTCCCTAGGGACAAAGAAGATAGAGGCTGCCACAACCCGCAGACAAATTCACCTCACACTGCTGCTACATTCTCCGGGGACTGAATCTCAGAAAGGACTTCAGAGGGATATGGGGGCGGGGGGGAGGGTCGCTCATGGTAGGGAGGTGAAGAAGCAGTGTGCAGAGGATAGGGCAGGGGGCTGAGACAGGGAGTGTGGACCTGAGGGCTTCTGTAAGTGAGAAGCATGGAAGCCACTGAGGGTTCCCAGGTGCCCTGGAACAAGGTCATGGGGTGGTGGCCTCACCTTGATCAAGTCACCTCCATGGTTCTGGACATTCTCACCCCATGCACTGCTTGAATCTGTGCCAGGAAGAGGCTCAGCTGTGAAGAGGTAGAGGCGGCACCATCAAGCCTGGAGCAGCCCCAGGCTCTCAGCTTTGTCCCCAAAGCCTTGCTTCCCTACCCCCAAGAGCCCCTGAGGATGAGTCTATGGGAACTGCCATTTGCCTTTCCACCCACCCAAACCCCTGAGGACAGGGGCCATGGGAACGGTGACTGGGAATGGCCACCTAGCATGGGCAATGGGCAAGAAGAACCAAAGTCACCACAGACAGCCATTTAGAGCAAGTCCAGTGACAACCAAAACCTTCCGAAGATTCCTAGGTTTAACACCTCACCATCAAAACTCCTTCTTACCACTTCCTCCTCTTCCAACGTGCAATTTGAAAAAGAGAAAACCAACAGCAGTTCTGAGAGGTGAACCCCAGAGGTTCCCCACCATCCACACTGTGCCTCTGACACACAAAGGCATATGTGACAC